>NW_026571115.1:32342903-32747903 GCF_026225935.1 Boleophthalmus pectinirostris | reverse complement strand
ATGCGTTATAACTGCATAAATAACATTGAACAACTGTGAACACTCAGTTTCCTCATTAAACAACCTAATTTAACATGGTAAAACACCCACCTGTCTCATGGACGCACACCACAACAAAAAGGAACAGATAAGAAACAACAACACACCTCACCATGCACAGACTAATAATGAAAAAACTAAACTTATCATGCGCTCACAAAACGGCCGCGCCCCTAGTGGTCAGGCTTGGTACTGCACCCTAACTAAATAAACGCTATAATACAGCCCCGTCTTCATAACATTGACCCTGATCAAACTGAGCACCAGCAGGTCTCACTGTGTCGTAGAAATCCACAGTACTATATCAACACGTCATTCCTGCCACATATTTGTTTATCATCACTAGTGGTTTGCAAAAGTAGTAAGTACTTCACACTTTATTTTAATTTAAAATACCACAGATATTCCATTTATTGCATTAACTGCACTGCAGAACTCTGCACATGCGTCACAGTTTGATCTTGAGTTTATCAGGTGATGAAAATTCTGCGGCAAATGTAAATACATCATATAATTATTTTAATGTAAATATAAATACTTCATATAAATATAATTTTTTAAATTGAACAAGATGCAGATGTGTTATTATTTGCCAAAAAGTAATCTAGGCCATGACAACTTTTGAGGATTGCCTCATAGGGTCAGTTTGATGACCCCTGCTGTACAACATATTACTCAAGTCAGTCAATCATTTATTTATTTTGTGGTTGGTTGTTCAGTTCCTTTTCACTCATTACTGTCATGACCGTCAACTTAACATTACAATACTTACAAACAAAAAATCCTGAACCATTTGTACGTTTACAATAACGAACACCAAAAAAAAACTTGAAAGGGAGTGGGGAGAAGTAAAACTTTGCAAATAAGAGTACTGTTACACTGTGCAATATTTTACACATGTGGTTTAGGGTTAGACTTTTATTACACTTACATGTTATGTTTTATTGTGTCATATAACTGTGTTTCCGTGTTAGGCTGGAAAACTGGACCCTCACCTCGTGCTGGACCAGCTCAGGTGTAATGGAGTGTTGGAGGGGATTCGTATCTGCAGACAGGGCTTCCCCAACCGCATCGTCTTCCAGGAGTTCAGACAGAGGTGACTCACGACACTCAAGTAGAAACACCTTCCACTGCAACGCGACTGAGACGTGATGTTGCTGTAAAGTCGAACAAGAAAGTGCGAGCTCGGTCTGTTTGTCTTCTGCACCTCTCGATTAACAAACGGGATTTTGCTTTATTGTCGCTCCACATACAAAATGTTCACTGCAAACTCGAGATAATTTCTTAAGCAGTCAAAGATTTCCTTTTTCGTCCTTCCTGTGGATCAATCCTGCCCATCGCCTTCACCTTTCACTATTTTTCAATTCCGTTGGGAAGGGAAACAGTTTGAACGGAGGTTTGCAGTCACACACATCTGATTCACTTTTGCATTTATGGAGTTCGCAAACTTCCAAAGCCCATTTTCTGCTGTTAGAACATCCAACAACCACACAACTACGATGTCCGAATCCCAAATCTAAACTAGAAAAGCACTCAGAGAGCGCAGACCTCCGCCAAGGACTACCCCCATTTTTTATATAAATTGCAATAAAATCAGTCTTCTGGATCAGATCCGGATCAGCCTTTGGAATATGAAAGAGGATCCCATTGTCCATCCCTGAGTCACATTTCATGGGGTTTGGTCAATAATTAACCGAGATATTGAGAAACAAAATTTTTGGCCCCATTTACCACAATGTTAACTAAAATTTCAAAGTGATCCAGAATCCAGGATTTCTTCCGGATCACCCCCAAATTGAAATCAGTTCTTCCTTTTCACATTTCCAACAAATCCTGAAAATTTCATCAAAATCGGTCCATAACTTTTTGAGTTATGTTGCTAACAGACAAACAAACAAACAAATAAACAAACAAACGCCGGCAAAAACATAACCTCCTTGGCGGATGTAAATATGACGATATCAGAACCAGAAGCAAAAGTGATACGGTTCAAAAGACTTGAAAAGATCGACTTTGACAATAGGCGCATCCCACTGGGAAATCAAACATGGCGGTTTGATGCTCAATTTTTCGGAGGATCCTTCCCAGTTTGCATTGCGTGATAACCGGGAGTCTGAAATTTGGGATGTATGTATAAAATATGAACCTTATAACATATGTTTTCTGTGCTTGTGCTCCAGGTATGAGATCCTCACTCCCAACGCCATTCCCAAAGGATTCATGGATGGAAAACAGGCCTGTGAGAGGATGGTGTGTATTCACAAAGAAACTAGTGTTGCATTACATTAATTACACACAAATCTCCTTTTGATTAATGATTACCTGAATTTATACATTTATATCTTCTATAAATTAGCTCTTTGTGCATTAAAGGTTGTATAGAGGATTTTCCAAGGAACGAGAAATCCAGCGACTGTTTGTCCTTTTTCAAATGTTGCGCATGTGTGAAACCACCCCCCCTCCCCTACAGCTCCTACGTAGAAACGCCTTCCTCCCGCCTCCTCCTTACGCCAGAAACAGGTTTGTTTACAGCCGGTGAACTGCACATGACTTGTAAACAACTAACTACAGTGTTGGTTAGGCAAGACGGAGAAGTGAGGGAGCGGGGGAGCGGGTGTGCGGACATTTCGTTCGCGGACGAGAAGTGAGGAGCAGGAAGAGAGCAGGGAGAGAAGAGAGGAGAGAGGAGAGAGGGAGCGGTGCGCGGAGATTCCGTGCCCGGAGAAGTGAGGAGCAGGGAGAAGAGTGGATCGGGCAGCGGGGACAGGAGCAGGAAAGGGTGCAGAGAAGGTTGCGCGGAGATTCCGTGCGAATGAACTAGCTACAACACGCAGCAGCAAGCGGACTCTTTCTTTGCCTTGAAAATTACGTTTTCAGACATAGGATATCGCTTTCGTGTCCTGAAAAACGTTTGTCTCGCTCTTGGAAATAAATGTAACGTTTTCATAATAAGCAGAAGTTTCCTGTCCAGGAGTAATTTGTGGACCAGTGCGTCAGTCTTTAGACCCTCGTCTGCTTCAGTCGCGCCATCGCTGGAATCTTGAATCTTCCCCTTGTTCTTCTTCTTTCAGCGACCTCAAAAACAGACTTTCTTTTGCGGCGAACTGCTCCTGGATTCTTGTCGCCATTGTAACAAACTTTGTGCGAACTGCGAGGAAGATATAGGTAAAAAAAAAGCCGCTAAGAACTGTTGCGTTGGTGGAGTAAACAGCGTCTGTGTGTCTTGCGTCTGTGGACTGCGTGACAGTCGTACGTAAACCACGTACCGGCGGCGCAGGCAAGTCAGTTACGCTAGAAACGTAGGGAGATTTGATTGACAGCCTGTCAGCTCACAGATAACGAGGCAGTGTCGTTATCTATTGGCAAATGTTTAGCCCCACCACGTCCAGAGTTTATGAATTTTTATTCTCTTTTTTTTGGTCATCATAATTACAAGGCTACTGCACCTCTATAATCTATCATTGACAACTTGAAACAAAAAAAAATCCTCCATACAACCTTTAAAGCCCCATGTGTAGTGTTTGGTTTTCTTCGATATTCCTCGGTAAAGTGCGGTGTCCTTGTTCTGTGCAGATCCAGGCCCTGGAGCTGGACTGTAACCTGTACCGCATCGGTCAGAGTAAGATCTTCTTCAGAGCTGGAGTCCTGGCTCACCTGGAGGAGGAGAGGGACCTCAAGATCACTGACATCATCATCTACTTTCAGGCCGTGTGCAGAGGATACCTGGCACGCAAGTACGACTCCCACACGCGCATTTGAACATATGTGTGTTTGTGATAGAGTGTGGATCGGAATTTTTTAATTTTTTCTGTCCAAGCCCGGCCCACATCCGACAGAGCAGTGATTGAATCTGACCTGAACCCAATAGGCATTAAGATATTTGTGTCCGAACCCCACACAATTAAAATCACACTATTTTCATATGCCTAATGACACAAATACAAACTCAGGACATAACGGAAATAACAAGAACGTTATTAACTTCAGATTTTACTCCTCAACTCTCATAAAGCAGTAAATTTTAAGTGCAGCGTCTCATCCACAATATCCATAGAAACTGTCATCCGCAAATAATGACATCCAGTCCACAAAACTGTACTATTAATCCAGTTTGTGGCGTTCTTTAAAAGTAAGAAGGTGAAAGTAGTTCACGTGTGTCTGTTTACATCCACACAGTGCACGGATGTGAAGCTGCAGATTCGTGATAGTGACTCTACTCCCTGTGGACTTTATCGCCAATCTTATGCTTTAAAAATCATGTATCTGAAGTTTTGCACCACATTTCACAAACAATAACGACACAGTTCTGATTGTATCTAAACTAGAAGTGCAGAGCTCTGATCTTTTGAACACTTAAAGAGTCTCAAAGCGAGTGGTTTTACTGTAAACAGGAAACAGCTGAAGCACTGATGTGTCCGATGGGTCTGATGGGTTTCCATGCTCTAGTTCAGGGGTGGGCAAACTTTCTGGCTCGCGGGCCACATAGGGTCCTAAAGTTTGACCGAAGGGCCGGACAGAAGACAGGACATAACGTGTTAAGAGCTCAGATTCATTACGTTCTTATTCACATTTATCTAGGACTTCAGACGCGCTACACGTGTCATCACTGCTGTGAAAGATTCAGAACATAAAACTGTTGACCTGTTCCACTGCACAACACGAGTGAATGTGTATCGTGAGTTCACTGTTTTCAAATATGACTGGTAACGGCTCAAATACAAAGCTCACGCCAAACAACCACAGATACACACCTGTGAGTGTGATAAAACCTGACTCCAAAACGTTGTACAGACTAATAATTACAACTTAAAGACCTTAGGTTTCTTTGATTGATTATTACCAACTCAAAATGGAAGCAGTGCAGTTTTATATCTTAAGCACCAACTACTTCACTCATGGTCCAAATAACTCCTGTAAGGACACTTTCCCATAAAGCATTGTGGCCAACATAACACGCCGCAACTCAATGTATATATATATATATATATATATATATATATATATATATATATATGCGCAGAACTCTCAAGCTCCCAGGCCTCTGGTAGAGGACCCGAGCTCAATGAGGGTGAGAGAGACCTACCACCGTGGAAGGTGAGAAACACATTTATATATTATATATATATATAGTGCGCCATCTACTGGGAAACGCTGGAAATGCATGACAAATAAAACATCAACAAGGTTTATTATTGTAATTTATTCCAGTTCGGCGGGCCGGATTAAAAGGTTTAAAGGGCCGCATACGGCCCCCGGGCCGTAGTTTGACCACCCCTGCTCTAGTTTGTGAGTATTGATGTTTCCTGGTTTCTCTGTTCCTTCAGGTCCTTTGCTAAGAAGCAGCAGCAGCTGAGTGCACTCAAAGTCCTCCAGAGGAACTGTGCGGCGTATCTCAAACTGCGCCACTGGCAGTGGTGGAGGCTCTTCACCAAGGTACAGAAGAATGAGTCGAGCAGAATGAGTAAAAAAATAGTCCTGTTATAATATTATTTAAAATCAGTGGTGGTAAAGTGCGACTGTAGCCACAACTGCCCTGAGTCGAGTCAATGTAAGCGATGCTCCTCAATCAGCCCAGTCAAACAGACTTCCAGTTTACAACAACTTTACATCATATAAACCATAAACACTATGGAGACACATCAGCCCGTTTGACATTATAATGTGTTTAATGTGTGTCTCAGTCAGAGGCACAACATTTTGGAACAGTCTGCCATTATCAATAAGAGAAACTTCAACTCTTGCCACCTTCAAGTCCTCCTTAAAAGAGCGGCTAAAGAAAAAACAGACTTGTGGACACTTTTAGCATAGATTTGTTACTTGTTTTTGCTTTGTTTAAATTTGTGGTGTTTCCTGCCGAGGGACGACAGATGGAAATGAGCAGTCTTCCTATAATCTGTCATATTTACACTGCAGTGTTGTAGATGTTCATTACTACACACTGTCCCTATTAAATAAATAAATAAAATAAATAATGCAGCTTTGACACATTTGTCCAGAGGTGGGACCAAGTTGTTGTCTTTGACCTCAAGTCCCAAGTCAAATACAAACAAGTCAAGTCGAGTCTTGGTTCATAAGCCCAAGTCAAGTCCAAGTCGTCTGCTTTGAGCTGAGTCAGTTGAGTCAATTCAAGTCTTTAAACCAAAATACCAAAGATGCTTTCAGTTTATATGAATTTTAAACTAAATTGTGCTTATAATGTCACGGTAAGAGTTGTAGAAATGCTAATTTTTTCCTTTTTAAATGTCTTGACAAGATGTTAGTGTGAATCATTACGGTGAGAACAGAAAGAATTACAGTTTAAAAGTGTTTAATAACAGTGTGCGTGGTGTGTTCTCTCTCTCTCTTTTTATTTTAATCTTTAATTTTATGATGATTATTTATGTTTTGATTAGTTTTTATTGTGATTTTAATGTTTTTCAATCCGTGTATCGTTCGTTCATTCATTTTTCAATATAAAACCAAATTTAAGAAAACAAAAAACCCGGTCTGGTCTCAGTCTCAGTCCCGGTCTGGTCCCGGACCTGGATCAGTCCTGGTCCAGTCCGTATGCAGTGCAAAAGTCCGACATCGCACGGCCGTTATCTGTTCTTTCCATTCTTAATTTAAACACAAAATCAAAAACTGAAAAAACGAATCATTACCTGTTTTTTTCATTTTGGTTTTGGAGACAAATAATGAAGAAAACAGTTGTTTTTGTTTTTTTTATTTTTGGTTTTATACTGAAAAACGAACGAACGAATGACACACAGAGTTTTTTCTTATTCTGTAAAGAACTTTGAAATACTTTGTGTATGAACTGTGCTCTACAAACAAATAAACTTGCTTTGCTTTGCCTTCCAGGTGAAGCCTCTGCTGCAGGTGACCCGGCAGGAGGAGGAGATGCAGGCCAAAGACGAGGAGCTGGTCAAAGTGAAGGAGAAGCAGAGCAAAGTGGAGGGAGAGCTGGTGGAGATGGAGAGGAAGCACCAGCAGGTCTGAAGCGCTGGTCCCGTCTTCTGTCTATCACTTATCTCAGACACATAGAAATAAAAAAAAATATATGTGTTTGTGTGCAGCTGGTGGAGGAGAAGAACATCCTGGCGGAGCAGCTCCAGGCCGAGACCGAGCTGTTCGCCGAGGCTGAGGAGATGAGAGCTCGACTGGCCAACAAGAAGCAGGAGCTGGAGGAGATCCTTCACGACCTGGAGTCCAGACTGGAGGAGGAGGAGGAGCGGAGCCAGGGCCTGCAGAACGAGAAGAAGAAGATGCAGTCGCACATACAGGTGTCGCATCTACTCATACATCACAGTAATAAGCTGGTAATAGGATGGTAATTAATAGATAGGATGAAAATAGAAGTGATTAGTGCATCTTTCAGTCATGGATTTATTTTATTACCAAGAAAATACACGTTTCCTGGTAATTTACTCTTCAGAATTTCGATTAAAATCAAGTCAGTCAGTTAAAGCATCGACTTTAGAGCAGATTCTGATTTTGGAGAAAGACTTTTTTACAGAATTGAGTGCTTAAGAGTATTATTTTTGTTCAGGAAGGTAGTATTTACAGGTATTTTTTGGCGTATTTTTCTCATATCCAGCCCTAGTTCAAACATTTTTTGCTTTTTTTTTGCATTTAACTTTTTTTCCTCTTAAACCTAAAAACCTTTTTTTTTTATTCTAATGTCATGTTACCACAAAATTAAGACTATATACTATTGTTATAGACTAGGACTTTTTTTGTTGTTGACCTTACAAGTCACATTTTACATCATATCACATTTTTGGAGGTAGAAAACCTTTCAAGTGACAAACAGCTGTAAAGTGAACTTTCTGATCAAGTCCCTCAGATTATTCACATCAAATTTTGTACTGTATTATTCGGACTATAAGTCGCTCCGGAGTATAAATCGCACCAGTCAAAAAATGCGTAATGAAGAAGAAAAAAACATATGTAAGTCGCACTTTTTGGGGGAAATGTATTTTATAAAATCAGAGACCAGGAACCGACATTTCAAGTTCTAGTAATAACAATAGAAGAGAGAACAACAGACTGTTAACGTCACATATGAACAGTTCTTCAGATAAACTATAACATAAACAACAGAACAGAACAAGTTTAACAAACTCTCCATCTCACTCCAAATCACTAAATCCATTCAATTCTTCATCCTCGGTGTCACTTCTGAGCAACTCCACGACCTCCAGAGGTAAACAGAGCGCCGCTTCCTCTTCTGTGTCGCTGTCGTCAGACTCAGCATCAGTTCCAGTTAGAATTATTCGGGCCTTTCTGAATCCCGACAGGACGGTTTCGGTGTCACTGAAGTCCAGGCTTTGTCCATCCATCCAGTGACTTCAGGAAAGTTTCACGTTGCATCCTCCTGGTTGCCGTGAAGCTGTGTTCTCCATCCCCGCTTTCCGTCAGTCCCTCACAAGTTTCTCACTCACTCCAAACTTTCTTTCTGCTGCTCGATTACCGTTTTCGGCTGCAGATTTCACGACTTGCAACAGGACAGAGGCTCTTTCTGCAGGAGACATGCGCAGTAGAGTGAAGTGACAGTGGTGCAGGAGGAACAGGAGCAGCAGATACTGACACACAAGACTAGAACCTCTCGCGGTTTCAGTCTGAAAATTTTAATACACAAGTCGCACCAGAGTATAAGTCGCAGGAAACAACCAAACCATGAAAAAAAGTGCGTCTTATAGTCCAAAAAATACAGTAGTTTGCATTTCCATTTGAATATTCTTAAAGCTCCAGACTAATCAGATTTCAGTTTTCATGTAAACATAGCTACTGTTATGGTTTATTTCTTCAATTAAGTGTATAATTTCTGCAAAGATATAAAGAATGTGTGTCTGTTATTTTAGCAACGTTATTATTATCAAGAAGTTGACTCTAGCAGATTTTAAACACTTCTAATTTCCGTGTAATTTTTTGTTATTGTACGTAATTGTGTTTGTTTGCGTAGGACCTGGAGGAGCAGTTGGACGAGGAGGAGGGGGCCCGGCAGAAGCTGCAGCTGGAGAAAGTGAGCGCCGAGGCCAAGATGAAGAAGTACGAGGAGGACATCCTGCTGCTGGAGGACCAGAACTCGAAATTCATCAAGGAGAAGAAGCTCCTGGAGGATCGCATCAATGAGGTGACGTCCATGTTGACCGAAGAGGAGGAGAAGGCCAAGAACCTGGGGAAGACTCGCAACAAGCAGGAGATGATGATCGCAGAGCTCGAAGGTAAAGTTTAACCCGTGTGTCCAAAAGTGACCACATCAGAAACGTCAAATTTCAGAACGTGTTTAAAATGTTTGTAAATAGGCGAGTTTCATTGTTGACAAAAGCGCGCGTTGCATGCTGGGAATTATTTTGGTCGGCGGCAAGAAACACTAATTCAACATGACGGACGGAGCGAGAAAGCACGTAAAGGGTATTGATCCCGGTTATTTATCCACTCTAACGGCAGAGGACCCAAGACCATTTGACCAGAAATTGGTCATAAGCATCGACGGACGACAAATCACCCTTTTCAACCCCGACAAAATCTGGACCAAACCACATTTCTGGTTGGAATCACCAACTACCTGGACAAATATTCACTTGGGCGATATCCACAATGACTTGGTGGAAACTCCTTCACAGCAGAAAAGATGAAAACCTCCAAGAGTCTCGATGCATCGTTGAACTTGTTGGAGTCCACGGTTTGTTAGAATCCGTGTATCATTCGTTCATTCGTTTTTCAATATAAAACCAAAAATAAGAAAACGAAAAAACAACAGTTTTCTTCTTTATTTGTCTCCAAAACCAAAATGAAAAAACGGATAATGATTCGTTTTTTCAGTTTTCGATTTTGTGTTTAAATGAAGAATGGAAAAAACGGATAACGGCCGTTTCCCGTTTACGTGACTTCCGTGACTGCGATGCCGAACTTTTGCACCGGGTACAGACTGAACCAGGACTGATCCAGGTCCGAGACCAGACCGGGACCAGAGCGGGACTGAGACCGGGACCAGTGGTCCGACTGGTTCCGTGTCATCGTCTCCACGCTGGTTCCGTGTGGGGAAAGTGAGAATGTTCTGTGGACTACAGGTCCGGACGAGCTGCTCTGGTCCTCCGCGCTCAAGAACCGCGGCTGGTTCCGAGGTGGTGCAAAGCATCCGACTGACGCTTCACACCAACGAAAACGAACCGAACTAAGAGCTTTTGGTTCACCAGGTCCGGGACCAGAGCGGGACCAGAGCGGGTCTGAGACAGAGACAAGACCAAGACCAGAGCGGGCCTGAGACAGAGACGGAGGCTGACCGAGACAAGACCAGGACCAGACCGGGATCAGTCCTAGTTCAGTACGTACCCGGTGCAAAAGTTCGGCATCGCAGTCACGGAAGTCACGTAAACGGGAAACGGCCGTTATCCGTTTTTTCCATTCTTCATTTAAACACAAAATCGAAAACTGTTTTTTCGTTTTCTTATTTTTGGTTTTATATTGAAAAACGAATGAACGAATGATACACGGTTTGTTAGGATCTTCTACGTTTGCTCTGTGAATGTCTGAAAGCCGTTTAATTCACCGTTAGTGGTTCTTTTCACTCAGAATACGAAAAAGACATTTTCCTTCTTCCGTGCTTCTATTTGTGCATCCGATAATGCAGCAGGAATTTACCATTATCGAGGATAAATACGCGAGGTTACGCACTGTGTTTGACGCTACCGTGTTTCTTGCCTCCGACCAAAATATTTCCCAGCAGCAACGCGGGCTTTTAATAACAATGACGTCAGCTGAAACTCGCCTACACGCAGAGAAGTGTAGCTTGTGTCTGGAGAGATGCTCTGATAGAGATTAGATTATTTACATCAGTGTTTCCCAAACTTTTTTTCTGGAGACCCATATTTTAAAAGTCACAAACCTTTGCAACTCAAATCAGTAGAATTTATTTGTACATCACAAATTAAAGCTGGATTTGATCGGTATTGAACATTAATGAGGATATTTTATTGACTGAGTGATCAATTAGTTTTAATCTTTACTCTTAGTTTTAAATGATGAAAAACGGTGATTGAAGCAGCAATAAAAGGATCCATAAATCGCCTGTTTGGACATTAAATATAGAACGTTTCTTTTTCTTTTCAACATTCAATTGAACCAGCAATATTGGAGCAAAATAGTCAATAAAATAATGACAAAAAGATTAGAAATTGTACAAAACACGTCTTAACATTTCAACCTACATCCAGATCGTGACTCGTAGCCGACACCCGATCATGCTTTTTCCCACAGGCTCGGGGTTTTCTCAGGGGCGGACCTACTTTCAAATTCCTAGTCCAAGATTAGTCCTGGTTTGGTCCTGGGTTAGACTTGGGTTAGACCTGGTTCAGTCCAGGTTTAGCCTTCGGTTCAGTCCTGGTTTAGCCCTGGTTTAGTCCTGGTTCAGTCCTGGTTCAGTCCTGGTTTAGTCCTGGTTTAGTCCTGGTTCAGTCCTGGTTCAGTTCCTGGTTTAGTCCTGGTTCAGTCCTCTTGGTTTTAGTCCTGGTTCAGTCCTGGTTCAGTCCTGGTTCAGTCCTCTTGGTTTCAGTCCTGGTTCAGTCCTGGTTCAGTTCTGGTTTCAGTCCTGGTTTAGTCCTGGTTCAGTCCTGGTTCAGTCCTGGTTCAGTCCTCTTGGTTTCAGTCCTGGTTCAGTCCTGGTTCAGTCCTGGTTCAGTCCTCATGGTTTAGTCCTGGTTCAGTCCTGGTTTCAGTCCTGGTTTAATCCTGGTTTAGTCCTGGTTTAGTCCTGGTTTAGTCCTGTTTCAGTCCAAGTTCAGTCTTCAGTTCAGTCCTGGTTTAGCCCTGGTTTAGTCCTGGTTCAGTCCTGGTTTAGTCCTGGTTCAGTCCTGGTTTAGTCCTGGTTCAGTCCTGGTTTAGTCCTGGTTTAGTCCTGGTTCAGTCCTGGTTCCGTTCCTGGTTTAGTTCAGTCCTGGTTCAGTCCTGGTTCAGTCCTGGTTTAGTCCTGGTTCAGTCCTGGTTTAGTCCTGGTTCAGTCCTGGTTCAGTTCTGGTTTAGTCCTGGTTCAGTCCTCTTGGTTCAGTCCTGGTTCAGTCCTGGTTTAGTCCTGGTTCAGTCCTGGTTTCCTGGTTTCCTGGTTTAGTCCTGGTTTCAGTCCTGGTTCAGTCCTGGTTCAGTCCTGGTTTCAGTCCTGGTTCAGTCCTCAGTCCTGGTTCAGTCCTGGTTCAGTCCTGGTTTTAGTCCTGGTTCAGTCCTGGTTTTAGTCCTGGTTCAGTCCTGGTTCAGTCCTGGTTTAGTCCTGGTTTAGTCCTGGTTCAGTCCTGGTTTCAGTCCTGGTTCAGTCCTGGTTCAGTCCTGGTTTAGTCCTGGTTCAGTCCTGGTTTAGTCCTGGTTCAGTCCTGGTTTAGTCCTGGTTCAGTCCATATACGGTGCAAAAGTTCAGCATCTTTTCTCGCTGATTGTTATTTGATGATCAGCGACAGTTCTTTTGGTGAGTCTCTTAAAGTGCTGCAATAGTCGTTTAATGTTTTACATTTTAAACACAGTAATATTATAATGTAACAAACTACTTTGAAATCACAGTAACAAGTCATAAATAAATAACACATTACACTTTTGAAGTAACTTGCCCAACAGTGTTAATCAATATCCACACATGAAAACAAGCATGAAGATTTTGTCACCAGGCCCAGTGTTTTTTATGCAAACTGCAGTTTATTAAAGGCAAATTAGTGCATAGTAAAGCTCGGGCAGCTTTTATCACGAGCCTGGCAGACTGTTTAATAATTTAACATTTATTGTAATTAATTAAATTCTTATTCAAAACAAAGGCTTGATTTGTCTTCATGTTTGTTTTTGTAGAGCGTCTGAAGAAGGAGGAGAAGACGCGTCAGGAGCTGGAGAAGGCCAAGAGGAAACTGGACGGAGAAACGTCAGACTTCCAGGACCAGATCGGGGAGCTGCAGGCCCAGATCGAGGAGCTCAAAGGACAACTGGGCAAGAAGGAGGAGGAGCAGCAGATGATCCAGGCCAGGTATGTCCCACCCAGGACACCGTACATGAGGAGTACAGGAAGACGGATGGATGATGCATGTGTCAGTTTGATCTGCTGCCTGTAAAGAGACGTGACTTAGTTATCAATCCCATTTCCATCCAGTTAAAGGGGCCGCCACCTTCTCGTTCCTATGAAAATGTTATTGCTTTGGGACAGACCTGGGCTTGGTACAGCTCCAAGACCACATTCTGCTCTTTGGTTGACTCTGACCAGCACCTTTAAGCTCATTTGTAATTACATATTATAACATATATGACATTTTTTGTGACGCAACCTCACTTTTTCATTGCTTAGTCATAACATCAGTGTCGGGGAGTAACAGATTACATGTACCGGAGTTACGTAATCAGAGTACAAATTATGAGTAACTGTATTCGGTTACAGTTACTGTTTCAGTGAGTAATTAGACAACAGATAGATAGATAATTAGATTACAGTTACTTTGTTGAAATAAATGGATTACACAGCAGTATTTTCCTGTTTTCCTGTTTTCACATTTTGAGCTATATCCCCCTTTTTTTCTTTTTTTTTTCATGTAATTCCACTCATTGCCGAAACTAAACCAGGTCTAAACCAGGACTAAAACAGGTCTAAAACAGGTCTAAAACCAGGTCTAGACCAGGACTAAACCAGGACTAAAACAGGATTTAACAGGACTAAACCTGCTGTGTGGACCTGTCTCCTCGTCTTCTATCAATAATATTTTTAATTTGGTCAAGTAAAGTCTGGGCTTTTTATTTTCTTTTAGCAGATAAAACATCTTATGTGAAGATATTCCTGTTTTTGCTTCTCTACAGAAAATCAAGTAATCCAAAGTATTCAGATTACATTACTCACTTTAAGTAATTAAACGGATTACGTTACAAACTACATTTTGGTGTATGTAATCTGTAATCTGTAGGGGATTACATTTTAAAAGTCACCTTCCCAACACTGATCATAACATAAACTCTTACCAGTCTCACCAGCTCGTCAAAACAATGATATATACCGTATTTTCCGCACTATTAGTCGCTCTGGATTATAAGGCGCACTGTCATTAAATGGTCTATTTTTATTCTAACTTTTTTCACAAATAAACCACACCGGACTTTAAAGGAAACACAACAGTGTGATGGGTGAGTGGTTTTTGTTTGTTTTTCGTTCACGGTGACTCTGGGCTTTGTTCAGTTGTGGCGTGTAGGGAGGTGTGTCTGGGACCAACGGATTGTCGGCGTGTTCGCAGTGACTCAGTTGTTCAGTCGTGTCTAGAAGCGGCACATTGCGCTCGCTTTTTCGGTTCGTTCCTCAGCCTAAATACGCAGGGTTTATGCGTTAAACATGTGTGAATGAAACAAAACGCAACTCCAGGTCGGTTTGTGAAGAGAAAACATTATAACGGTGATCAGAAAATAGTGTAATGTGGCCTCTTTAAAAAAGCTTTGCAAATTAAATCACAATCCTAAAATACTCGAGACACGTATGTTCAAATATTCGTCCAAATTTGCTCAGCTCTAAACTCCCTTTCACATTCCGGGGTCCGTGGCGTCAGACCAAAAGAATGCGAGCCGTGCACCTTTTCACACGTACGCTGGAAAGGCGGCGCAGCATATGGTGAGCGCGGCCCGTGTGCGGTGAGTCAGGGTGAGGTAAGTGGTACATAACAGAAGCCCTCAGTCATGGTCACACCTGCGGCAGATGGAGCCTGAGCCGAGAGCAGGAGCCTGGCAACCGCTCATTCTAATATATGTCCACGTAAGACACACTGTGGGTTAGTCATGTTCAACAGGATTCACAGCACAGAAAAGAAGACACTGATAAAATAATAAAAGCACCCTGAGTATCTATAAGTACATTAAAGAACCCGTATCATTATATTTTCTGTGTTTTCTGTAGTTTCTTTGTTATAATGTTGTATTTAGTAAGAGCTACACCTGATGGATGGTTTTCTCAAATTTCTAAGGAGCCTACGTTTACTTAAAGGGTCTATATTAACCCCTTAACGCCGACCGTCACAAATATGCAACAAACCATTTGGATCAAGATATAAGCCGAGACAGCGAGGCCGGTCAAGCAGAAGTAAACAGCAAGGCCAAAAACTCAAGTTAATGCATCTGATATAAAAATGTATTGAACAGATACATATGTACTCTAGTTTATGAAACTGTTGACCTTTTTTCTGTGCCATTTTTGGTTCTAAAGTTACATACGTTTTAAACAGACCATGTATGAAACAAAGACCTGCAAATCATATAAATAAATTGATGTATTTCATCATAAAAAAATGTATTTAAAATGATAAAAATTTGCTTGGAAGGACTGACATATTTTATAGAAATAATTACCTTTCATTTTGAAGTAATATTAAAGTATTCAAAAGAAAAAAGCAACAAATGATGTAAAATCCTGCACCTTCTACTTGTTTGCACAATTTTCCCTCCGTTACTTTTCCCTCCGTTACCATGACCTTTCTTAATAAAAAATCTAATTAGTCAAAAAGTAAGAGGTTTTTCAACCTAATCTTGTACCATATGGTAGAAAACTATATGAAGCAAATATTCAAACCAGTTTGTTAAGGATATGTAAGTGAGAACCAAGAGTTATCACTGTTTGGATTTATTGCCCAAAAAGTGCTGCATATTTCATTCCCTCTGTTACTGACATGAGTTTTTAAATTTTTTGTCAACAACTTGAAAGAATATCACAGGTTTAACTTGACCCTGTTGGAGTGTAACTCTTTCCTACATTCTGATACTTTACTTATTTCAATAGTCCCTCTAGTTTCTGAATAAGAGACATTTGAATGTAAAAAATCTGCCCGTTTCCCTCCGTTACCACTTGACTGGACCCAGCGTCTACATTCCCCCAGTACTGGTTTAGTGCCGTAGAGCCGCTGCTCCTCCACGTTGAGAGGAGCAGCTGAAGTAGCTCAGACATCTGTTCCGGACGCCTCCTGGGCATGTCCCACTGGAAGGAGGCCTTAGGGAAGACCCAGGACACGCTGGAGGGACTATGTCTCTGGGCTGGCCTGGGAACTCCTTGAGGTCCCCCTGAAGGAGCTGGAGGAAGTGTCTAGGGTGAAGGAAGTCTGGGAGTCTGTTACGTCCCAGCTCGTTGGGGTGAGGGAAGTAACAAAAATAAAACCAAGATGTAGTTTAATTAACAGGAAGGTAAAAGGTAAATTAACAAAAGACTAAAAATATATAGAGAACAACCTGAACTAAGAAACAGAACAACAGAATAAACAGTTTTGTGCCACAAAAGGAGTCACGCAGGTTTACACAAAACCAGTGGTAAAATTAAAGGGACACACACTAAACTAAAACACAAGTTCCTCAAATTAAACCACATAAACCCACAAACAGAATCAAGTGACCAAATCAAAAAAGGCACAAAACAGAACTACACACACGAACACAAAATGGCAGACAGGCCACCAAGGCCAGCAGCCCCGAGCAGGTGCTGGTCGTCTCCTTACGTAGGGGGCGGCGGCTGCAGGTGAGGTGGACGTAGACTTGCCCCACCAATCACAAACGAGGGCTCCCACAGCAGGACTTGAGGTGTGTCAGCAGAATCATTTAGAACACACAGAACAAATTACAATCTAAGGCCTGGGGTCGTAACAGAGTCCCTGCTTAGACCCGGCCCCAGATAAGCAGAAGAAAATGGATGGATGGATCTTTGTGCATTAATAAATGGATAATATTTGCGTAAATGTTTTATAGGCATCAAACTGTACCCATCTAAGGCTCTTATATTTACTCCACTTCTTGCGGACGCTAAAATGAGAAGCTCTCTGGTGTTTCTGATTTGTTATTGAAGCTCACCAGACGAAAAAGGTTTGAGGCTCCTGCTGTAACTGTTCCCGACTTGACTGGTGTTTCTGAAAAACTACAGAGGATTTTCAAACAACGTGAAATCCCAGCCTATTTCAAACCCACAAACACGTTAAGACAGAAACTGGTCCAACCCAAAGGACAAAACACCGAGCCACAAACAAAGCAACGCGGTCGGCTCCGTTCAGCGTAGTGAAGACGGCAGGGAGAAACACCGGAGAAACGAAACAGCCACTTCACAAGAGGATGTACCAAATATGAGACAAACGTCGTTAAAGGTAGCGGTAAACTTTAAAACTACCACTACGTGACATCACAAGGTGGAATTTTGAGCTTTGGGGATGTAGACAGACTAGTAATAAAGGTTTACTCGTGTGTGAATGAAACAAAACACAAGTCCAGGTCTGTTTTTGAGGACAACAACATTACAACGTGACTTAAAACTCACAAGAGTCGACTTCATTTAGACTTAATATTCCAGTGGTACAAGTACAAAAAGTAAAAGTATTTTACTGTGCAATTGTAGGTATCTGTACTTGACGTAAGTAAGTTTTAGTGTACTTTTTACTTCACTGCGATTGAGAGCAAGCCTTATGTTTTGATGGTTTGTTTTTAGCACAGTCATGGTGACGTGTGACGTGACTGAAGGATTTCAATTTCAAGTCCCAGGTTTGAGCAAACAAAGAATAAAGAAAATGATTTGTACTGTAATGCTACACATTTCTTTATCCATATCAAACTTTAACACTGAATATCTGTGTGAAATGTTAAATGAAAGGTTATGCCACAGCAGTGTCCATGCAGATTCCTGTGATGTGGTGCTGCCCTCTAGTGGAAAACACATAAGGGTTAGAAAACAACATTACTGTAAACTCCACTAGTACCAGACTCTGAGACTTACATATGATAATTTCCTGATGGATGATAAGTGGTTTGTTTTTCTGAGTGATATATTCAACCATAAGTCCAATAAAGTAAATGGGTCCAGCGGTAACGGAGGGAAACAGGTGCAGATTTTTGACATTCAAATGTCTCTTATTCAGAAACTAGAGGGACTATTGAAATAAGTAAAGTATCAGAATGTAGGAAAGAGTTACACTCCAACAGGGTCAAGTTAAACCTGTGATATTCTTTCAAGTTGTTGACAAAAAATTTAAAAACTCATGTCGGTAACAGAGGGAATGAAATATGCAGCACTTTTTGGGCAATAAATCCAAACAGTGATAACTAGCAGTTCTCACTTACATATCCTTAACAAACTGGTTTGAATATTTGCTTCATATAGTTTTCTACCATATGGTACAAGATTAGGTTGAAAAACCTCTTACTTTTTGAGTCATGAGATTTTTTATTAAGAAAGGTCATGGTAACGGAGGGAAAAGTAACGGAGGGAAAATTGTGCAAACAAGTAGAAGGTGCAGGATTTTACATCATTTGTCGCTTTTTTCTTTCGAATACTTTAATATTACTTCAAAATGAAAGGAAACTATTTCTATAAAATATGTCAGTCCTTCCAAGCAAATTTTTATCATTTTAAATAATTTTTTTTGAAAAATCATGTACCTTCATCAACAGTTCAAAGATGGAATAACACAAGATATGATGAAATACATCCATTTATTTACATGATTTGCAGGTCTTTGAAATTTGGGAAATAATTTTTGTTCCATGTACATTTTTATATCAGATGCATTAACTTGAATTTTTGGCCTTGCTTTTTACTTCTGCTTGACCGGGCAGTTTAAGTCAAGGAAATTGGAAACACTTCATTTTGGTTTTGGAGAGAAATAATGAAGAAAATTCTTGTTTTTTCATTTTCTTATTTTTGGTTTTATTTTGAAAAATGAATGCTACACAGATTCCGCAGCATTATAACATTAAAAGTTCATAAAAGGCAGACTGTCGATCTGGTTCACGCTGTACTTCCCTGTGTGCTGCAGAGGTGAGGAGGAGGTGAGCCACAAGAACAACGCCCTGAAGCAGGTGAGGGAGCTGCAGGCGCAGCTGTCGGAGCTGCAGGAGGACCTGGAGACGGAGAAACAGGCTCGAGGCAAAGCCGAGAAACTGAAGAGAGACCTGAGCGAGGAACTGGAGGCCCTCAAGACGGAGCTGGAGGACACACTGGACACGACGGCCGCGCAGCAGGAGCTCAGGTACTCTCCTCACACAAACAAACACATATTATTATTAGGGGTGTCAAATTATCACGTTAATTGCGATTAATTAATTACAGTCATATTTAGCGCGTTATGTTTTTTAATCGCGTTAATCTAATTTTTAATCTCTAACTTTAGTGTTTCTGTATGTGAGTTTCTTTATTATAAAACCTGTTTTTATGTGTTGTTGGGACAATAACACACACACACACACAAAACACATTTATACATTTTTTTATTTCGGTAATTCCACTCATTGCCGGAAACCCACACAAAACGCACGCAGTAAGAGCGATGTAAACGTCATGTTAACGTTGGCGGCGTCAGTTGCACAATGGACGAGGTGGAAGAGCCAGTAGAACAGAGCAGCAGTGCACAGGTAAAAACACATTCGTGTCTTGGAAATTATTCTCCCGACGTGAAATATAAAAGAAAATAACAAATATAATATCGCCTGAAAACAACCTGCATAGACTCATGATGTCTGCACTACTGTCCTATAGTGACCTGCCACATGAGGGGACACACACACAAACACACACACACACACACAACACACACAAACACACACACAAACACACACAAACACACACACACACACACACACACACACACAAACACACACAACACACAAACACACACAAACACACACAACAACACACAAACACACACACACAAACACACACACACACACACACACACACAACACACACACACACACACACACACAAACACACACACACACACACACACACAAACACACACAAACACAAACACACACAAACACACACAAACACACACAAACACACACAAACACAACACACACACAAACACACACAAACAACACAAACAAACACACACAACACACACACAAACACACACACACAAACACACACAAACACAACACACACAACACACACACACAAACACACACACACAAACACAAACACACACAAACACACACAAACACACACAAACACAACACACACACACACAACACACACAAACACACACAAACACACACACACACAAAACACACACAAACACACACAAACACAAAACACACAAACACACACAAACACACACAAACACACACACACACACACACAAACACACACACACACACAAACACACACAAACACACACAAACACAAACACACACAAACACACACAAACACACACAAACACAAACACACACACACACAACACAAACACACACACACACACAAACACAAACACACACAAACACACACAAACACACAAACACAAACAAACAAACACACACACACAAAACACAAACACACAAAACACACACAACACAAACACACACAAACACACACAACACAACACACACAAACACACACACAAACACAAACACACACAAAACACACACACACACACAAACACAAAACACACACAAACACACACCTTCATCATCGTCATTAACCTGAGAACGCGTGGACCACGTTTCCTTCCGTAGTTACTGCGTGGACACCGACGTGCTCCCGTGAGCCGCGTGTGGATCGTGTTTTCTCGCGTACGCGGCGTAAACCGAGCTTCCTCCTGTGAACCTCTAAACCAGAACTAACACCAAGACTAAAACCAGGACTAACCCAGTCCAGGACTAAACCAGGACTAAACCAGGACTAAACCAGGTCTAAACCAGAACTAACACCAAGACTAAAAACTAAACAGGACTAACCAGACTAAAACCAGGACTAAACCAGACTAAACCAGAAAACCAGAACTAAACCAGGACTAAACCAGGACTAAACCAGGACTAAACCAGGTAAACCAGGACTAAACCACTAAACCAGGACTAAACCAGGACTAAACCAGGACTAAACCAGACTAAAACCAGGTCTAAACCAGGACTAAACCAGGACTAAACCAGGACTAAACCAGGACTAACACCAGGACTAAACCAGGTCTAAACCAGGTCTAAACCAGGACTAAACCAGAACTAAAACCAGGACTAAAACCAGGATTAATCCATTCCAGGACTAAACTAGGACTAAAGTAGGACTAAACCAGGACTAAACCAGGACTAAAACCAGTGATCTCATATATAAAGCATTTCTCTATCAATAATATTTTTAATATGGTTAAGGAAAGACTGGACTTTTTATTGTCTTTAAGTCGACAAAAGTTATTATGTTCAGATTTCCTCGTCTTTGCTACTTTACAGCAAACAGTTTCTTATTCATGGAGACTTGGGCTCAACAGCCAATTTGGAGACATTTGTTAAACAATAAATGACTTTATAAAGTCACTTTTTTTAAATCTATATCAGTCTTTTGATCTGCCACAATAATGTAATAATGAATTTAAATGAAAATACCTCAAATTGAAGGCTTTTCTCAGCAATTTTTAGGTGAGATTAAAATGAGATTAATTAGATTAATTAATTACAGATCATAATTAATTAATCTCTCAATTTTTTTTATCGCATGACAGCACTAATTATTATAGTCTCCGAACATCGTCTCATGGTGTAAAGTGTCTCTTCTGTTGTAGGACTAAGCGTGAGCAGGAGGTGGCTGAGCTGAAGAAGGCCATTGAAGAGGAGACCAAAAACCACGAGGCCCAGATCCAGGACATGAGACAGAGACACGCTGCTGCTCTGGAGGAACTGTCCGAACAACTGGAGCAGGCCAAGAGGGTACCACCATACCCCTGGACATTAAAACATCACATTTTAATATCGTTAATCCAAAATATATTGTATTTTTTGGACTATAAATTGCTCTGGAGTATAAGTCGCACCAGCCAAAAATTCAAAACGAAGGAGAAAAAAACATATATAAGTTGCAGTTTTGGGGGGAGTTTTTTTTTTTTTTATTAGAAACCAGGAACAGACATTTCACATTGAAAGAAACAGACTGTTTTATTCTAATGTCATGTTACCACAAAATTAAGACTATATACTATTGTTATAGACTAGGACTTTTTTTTTGTTGACATTACAAGTCACATTTTACATCATATCACATTTTTGGAGGTAGAAAACCTTTCAAGTGACAAACAGCTGTAAAGTGAAATTTCTAATCAAGTCCCTCAGATTATTCACATCAAATTTTGTACTGTGTTTTCCGGACTATAAGTCGCTCCGGAGTATAAACCGCACCAGTCAAAAAATGCGTAATGAAGAAGAAAAAACATATGTAAGTCGCACTTTTTGGGGGAAATGTATTTTATAAAATCAGAGACCAGGAACCGACATTTCAAGTTCTAGTAATAACAACAGAACAGAGAACAACAGACTGTTAACGTCACATATGAACAGTTAAACAACAGAACAGAACAAGTTTAACAAACTCTCCATCTCACTCCAAATCACTAAATACATTCAATTCTTCATCCTCGGTGTCACTTCTGAGCAACTCCGTGACCTCCGGAGGTAAACAGAGCACCGCTTCCTCTTCTGTGTCGCTGTCGTCAGACTCAGCATCAGTTCCAGTTAGAATTATTCCGGCCTTTCTGAATCCCGACAGGATGGTTTCGGTGTCACTGAAGTCCAGGCTTTGTCCATCCATCCAGTGACTTCAGGAACGTTTCATGGTGCATCCTTACGCTGTCACAAGTTTTCACTCCAAACTTTCTTTCTGCTGCTCGATTACCGATTTCGGCTGCAGATTTCACTACTTGCAACAGGACAGAGGCTTTTTCTGCAGGAGACATGCGCAGTAGGGCTTTAAGTGACAGTGGTACAGGCAGTGTTGGGGAGTAACAGATTACATGTACCAGAGTTACGTAATCAGAGAACAGATTATGAGTAACTGTATTCAGTTACAGTTACTGTTTCAGTGAGTGGTAATTGGATTACAGTTACTTTGTTGAAATAAATGGATTACACGGCGGGATTTTCCTTTTTCACATTTCTGGCAAAATCCCCCTTTTTTTCCCCGTTAATTTCACTCATTGCCCGACACTAAACCAGGTCTAAACCAAGTCTAAACTAGATCTAAACCAGGTCTAAACCAGGTCTAAACTAGATCTAAACCAGGTCTAAACCAGGTCTAAACCAAGTCTAAACTAGATCTAAACCAGGTCTAAACCAGGTCTAAACCAAGTCTAAACTAGATCTAAACCAGTCTAAAACCAGGTCTAAACCAAGTCTAAACTAGATCTAAACCAGGTCTAAACCAGGTCTAAACCTAAACCAGTCTAAACAGTCTAAATCTAAACTAGGTCTAAACCAGGACTAAACCAGGACTAAACCAGGACTAAAACCAGGTCTAAAACAGGATTTAACAGGACTAAATCATGCTGCATGGACCGTGTTTCCTCCTCTTCTATCAATAATATTTTTAATTTGGTTCAGTAAAGTCTGGGCTTTTTTATTTTCTTTTATCAGACAAAACATCTTATTTGAAGATTTTCTAGTCTTTGCTTTTCTACAGCAAATCAAGTAATCCAAAGTATTCAGATTACATTACTCACTTTAAGTATTTTAATGGATTATGTTACAAACTACATTTTGGGGCATGTAATCTGTAATCTGTAGGGGAAAACATTTTAAAAGTCACCTTCCCAACACTGGGTACAGGAGCAGCAGATACCGGCGCGGCTTCAGTGTGAAAATTTTGAACCACCCAAACCGTGAAAAAAAGTGCGACTTATAGTCCGAAAAATACGGTAACGACTGACCCGAATGTGGTGCTTGTTTACAGTTTAAGGCCAACCTGGAGAAGACCAAGCAGAGCCAGGAGACGGCCAACAAGGAGCTGTGTGCCGAGGTGAAGAGTCTGCAGCAGGCCAAAGGGGAGTCCGAGCACAAGAGGAAGAAGCTGGAGGGGCAGCTGCAGGAGATCATGGCCCGGGCTGCAGAGGGCGAGAAGGCCAAGGGAGAGCTGGTCGAGAAGAGCCACAAACTACAGGTAACACATCCACAGTATCACTCATGTTAAACAGTGACGAATGTGATTAATATGTAAATGTTGTTCTGTCAGACGGAGCTGGACAACGTGTCTGCGCTGCTGGAGGACGCAGAGAGGAAGTGCATCAAGACGGCGAAGGACGTGGCTGGACTGGAGAGTCAACTACAGGACACACAGGTACAGGGACCGGGGAGAGTGAAGTGATCCATCTACTGTCTGTCAGAGGAAGGGTGCTGTAACCTCAAAATATATCGCTAAAAGTAGTTTGTGCTTGAAAGTTACATCTGATTTTTTTTTTTTTTACATTTTGTGCAGTAAAAGTTGTGCTGCAAAACATAAAAAATGGTTCGTCTAGTGCACTCACTCTCAACTTCTCCACAAGTAAAGAAAACATCCGTCCCTGAATAAATGAAACGTTCTTTCAAATTAGTTTGTACTTGGTTTCTTACAAACATTTTCAGTATTCACAAAATGAGTTATCCATCCATCCATTTTCGTCCGCTTATCCGGGGCCGGGTCGCGGGGGCAGCAGCCTAAGCAGGGACTCCCAGACTTCCCTCACCCCAGACACGTCCTCCAGCTCCTCCGGGGGGGACCCCGAGGCGTTCCCAGGCCAGCCCAGAGACATAGTCCCTCCAGCGTGTCCTGGGTCTTCCCCGGGGCCTCCTCCCAGTGGGACATGCCCGGAACACCTCCCGAGGGAGGCGCCCAGGAGGCATCCGGAACAGATGCCCGAGCCACGTCAACTGGCTCCTCTCGACGTGGAGGAGCAGCGGCTCTACTCCGAGCTCCTCCCGTGTGACTGAGCTCCTCACCCTATCTCTAAGGGAGCGCCCAGCCACCCTGCGGAGGAAACTCATTTCGAGCGCTTGTATCCGCGATCTCGTCCTTTCGGTCACTACCCAGAGCTCATGACCATAGGTGAGAGTAGGAACGAAGACTGACCGGTAAATCGAGAGCTTCGCCTTTCAGCTCAGCTCCTCTTCACCACAACTTTCCGATACAGCGACCGCATCACTGCCGAAGCTGCACCGATCCGCCTGTCAATCTCACGCTCCATCCTCCCCTCACTCGTGAACAAGACCCCGAGATACTTGAACTCCTCCACTTGAGGCAAAGACTCCCCACCCAGAGAGGGCAAGCCACCTTTTTCCGGTCGAGAACCATGGCCTCAGACTTAGAAGAAAATGAGTTATGTTCAAGAAATATCAGGGGTACTAGTATGCAGCACGGAAATTATGAAGTTTTAGAATATTGTTAGACCTGTATTGCTACCAAAATAATTCAAATTTCTGCCTGACTGGTGCATGCAAAGGTTAGTGGTTCAGTTGTTATATTTTCTTGAATTATTACTTATCATCCTCCAGCAGATCTAAGCAGGGACTCCCAGACTTCTCTTTCCACGCTTAGACTGCTGCCTTCACGACCCGGCCCCAGATAAAGCGGAAGAAAATTGATGGATATTGCTTATTGTACAATGTTCTTACAGCCCTGTGCCTGGTTATCGTACGTAGAACTATAATAAAATCTGGAGGATGAACCCAAGATGGCGTCGTATTGTTTTCAATGACCTGTGCTCATTGGCGCATGGGCCCAAAACTAATTTTCTCTTTCGCATTACTTCCTCAGTACGAGTGAGCACCTTCCACCCGCATGATGTCTATGACCTGCATGGCGTGGTGCGTTTTGACCAAGTCAGAGCAAGAGCTGCTAGAGCGGAGCAAATCATGTAAAGCTTACTTTTAGTTGCTTTGAGTATTTAAAAATGTAAAGCATTTATGTTGTGAAAACAGACAAGAATCCTTCAAAATTCCACCTTGGTGACAGTTGTAGATGTGCCGTCCTGTCCGAACACGGGCAGTTTGAGTTCCCCCAAAAATATATGCGCTCCATGGTTCAATTCTTTCAGAGCCCAAGCTTCCAGGAGCTGCAGCTGGAGTAAGTCTGGAGCCGGGACACGGGGGAAATGTCGTATCAAGTTCTTATAATAGATCCATGTCGCCTAGGGTTGGGTATCATCAAGAAATTGCAGATACGATACATACCTCGATACACAGGCCACGATACGATACATACCTCGATACACAGGCCACGATACGATACATACCTCGATACACAGGCCACGATACGATACATACCTCGATACACAGGCCACGATACGATACATACCTCGATACACAGGCCACGATACGATACATACCTCGATACAGCGCACTTTCGATTCTATATGATATATTTCAAATCGATTCGATACGGTTCAATAAAAATAAAGGCTAAATCATGGCTGTGACACTAAAAGTCTTTGTTAAACCACTTCTTGTGCAAAGTTCATATGAAACACAAACATTTTAATCATCAAAACAGTAAAAATATCAAATGTGTTGAATACATGAGTTTCCTTTCACTCCACAAGCAACAAAACTGTAGCTCTGTAACAAAATAATTTAGTAAAACACACCTAAAAATACTCTGGTGATATATCGATACAGTAGCCCACGATATCGATACTGTATTATCACATTAAACGATACAATATATCGATATTCTGATATTTTTGCACACCCCTAATGTCGCCGCACCTGCATTCTTATTGTCTTAAAGTGCAAGTTTACATTTACTAATAGTAGGAAACATTCATGCACGAGGCTCTATGTTGTAATAGAAGCAGCTTTACTCCAAAAGGTTCCTCGTGTCCATGTGTCCTCCTGACATCGAGGACCTTCTGTGCCGTCCGTGTGACTGCTGTCCTTTGTGCGTGTGCAGGAGCTGCTGCAGGAGGAGACCCGTCAGAAGCTGAACCTGAGCAGTCGAGTGCGACAGCTGGAGGAGGAGAAGAACGCTCTGCAGGAACAACAAGAGGAGGAGGAGGAGGCTCGCAAGAACCTGGAGAAGCAAGTGCTCTCGCTGCAGGCCCAGGTACATACACTTAAACTATAACACTTTAGTAAACATGAACAAGAAGAAGAAGAGGCATGCAAGAGTAAGAATAGAATCATCTGACTTCCCATCTCTGTATCTCGTTGTCCCGTGTCTTAGTTGTGTGAGAGTAAGAAGAAGCTGGAGGACGACGTGGGCACCATCGAGGCTCTGGAGGAGTGTAAGAAGAAGCTGCAGAAGGAGCTGGAGCTGTCGGCCCTGCGGCTGGAGGAGAAGACCATTGCCTTTGAGAAGATGGAGAAGACCAAGACCCGCCTCCAACAGGAGCTGGACGACCTGACTGTGGACCTGGACCATCAGAGGCAGATCGTGTCCAACCTGGAGAAGAAGCAGAAGAAATTTGACCAGGTATTCTACCCCACACTTACACTAATACTGACATTTTCACTTCATCAAAAAATCGACTTAAAACACCTTTACAATATTTAAATTAGTTGTTTATTTATTTATTTAGTAAAAATGCTCATTTCCATCTGTCGTCCCTCGGCAGGTAACATCACAAATTTAACAGAAAAAGCAAAAACAAGTGACAATAGCGACAGTTCTAAAACTAAAAGTGTCCACAAGTCTGGTTTTCCTTTAGCCACAGTTTCAAGTTGGATTTGAAACAGTCCAGTGTTGGAGTCTCTCTTATTGATAATGGGAGAATGTTCCAGAACTTAGTGCTTCTGACTGAGACACACTTGGTCCAAATGTGGTGAGTCGGTGTGGAGCTCACAGTTGTTCCTGTCCCACTGTCTTTACTTTAATAAAAACCTGAAATGGATGGGGGGAAGTCCATACAAAACTTTATGTATAAACATCCATATTTAAAATGAACTAAATTAATAAAATTAAACAAGTTGTGCTTGTCTAAAATAGTGCAGTGGTGAATTGAGAATAGTTTCTTGTCCAGTATTTTTACAGCTTTTTAAAAAGTGACTGGTTTGAGTGTTGTACCAGCAGCAATTGATCATGCAGTTATATAATATTCGATATGAGACAGAATCATGGAGTGTAAAAACATTCGTGCCACATTATAAGCCCTACAGTGCACTGAAAATCTTGCAGGTGACTTGCCACCTCTAGAAAGTTACACAACATTGCTTTATTAATTTTAATAAGCTACTATTTCTAATTCGAATGGCAGACCTGGGCCTGTTGTATTCTAATTCTCTTTTCTCATATAACACCATAGTTGCTCTCTGCTGTGCTGCTTTCTTACAGCCTTAAAGCTCCCATGTGTTTATTTCATTGTTTTATCAGTTCATGGAAGATGTGAAACCTGTTCACACTCATCTAATTAGAAATAGTAGCTTTAAAATTGTACTTAAATATGTATTTTCATTAGTTATAGGGAGGAGGTACAGGAGCCTCTGTTCCAAGGCAGGAATCTGTGTCTCCCCAAAGAAGAACTCTTGAACTTTTCCATTTATTATTATTATTATTTATTAATTTAGAAGATTGGGAGTGAGGACCACAGTTTGAATTCTTATTGTTTCATATGAAAATTGACAATAAACTTTTTGAATTGAATTGAAATTGAATAGTTGTGGCACACATACACTGTTTGCCTATTTCAAGGTGATAATTTTATGTCTTAAAAGATATATTTAATAATAAAAATTACTTTTTTTTACAGTAGAGTCTTGTATAGTGTTGTTCAGATATTATTCACCTTGTTAACTTCCAGCCACTTGCTTTATTAAGAAAAAAAAACACAAAACTTTCAATATATTTTTGTCCATCAAAATATCTCTGGCATATGAATAATTTGAGCCCCACTGTACAGTTTATCCAGAGCAATAGAAATACGATATAAACTTGTGTGTACCCCTGTCCTGTACAGATGTTGGCTGAGGAGAAGAACATCTCGGCTCGTTACGCAGAGGAGAGGGACCGAGCAGAGGCCGAGGCCAGAGAGAAGGAGACCAAGGCCCTGTCTCTGACCCGAGCTCTGGACGAGGCTCTGGAGGCCAAGGACGAGCTGGAGAGACAGAACAAGCAGCTGAGGGCCGACATGGAGGACCTGATGAGCTCCAAGGACGACGTGGGCAAGAACGTGAGTCTGGACCTCCTGTAATTGTTTTGTGGAGATGGGGAATGGGAGGTGTTTCTACTCAAGAATGGATTTTGGTCTGGAGCCAATTACAGTCTGTTTTATCAGTGTTAGAAAGATGGAAATCCACACGTGTCAGTGTATTTTTTGGTAACACAAACTAACATTAAAGCTTGTGTTCACGATTTTGGAAGGAGGAAGCACGTATTTAAATCTAACTTACATGCTTGTAAATAATAGGGGCATCATTTCAACACCCTCGCTCCTGATTGGCTCTTTAGTTGCTATGATACATGCGCTCGGATTTCCAAATCTGAATTTCGTTTCCAGATTCGCTGCTATAACTTCGAGCCTCAAGTGACGTAGTTTGGTTAGAGCCAATCAGTGACGTTTCGTTCTCTCAGTGCACTTCTATACAGTCCGTCCTTCCATACATTTTCTTCTGCTTATCGGGGCCGGGTTGCGGGGAGCGCTTCTCCGGGGGGACCTTAAGGCGTTCCCAGGCCAGCTCAGAGACATAGTCCCTCCAGTGTGTCCTGGGTCTTTCTTAGAGCCTCCTTCTGGACATTAATGGAACACCTGAGCGAGGCACCCAGGAGGCATCAGAACAGATGTTCGAGCCACCTCAGCTGCTCCTCTCGATGTGGAGGACAGCGGCTCTACTCCGAGCTCCTCCCGTGTGACTGAGCTCCTCACCCTATCTCTAAGGGAGCGCCCAGCCACCCTGCGGAGGAAACTCATTTCGAGCGCTTGTATCCACGATCTCGTCCTTTCAGTCATTATCCAGAGCTCATGACCAGAGGTGAGGGAAGGAACATAGATCGAGCAGTAAATCGAGAGTTTTGCCTTGCAGCTCAGCTCTCTCTTCACCACAACGGTCCGATACAGCGACCGCATCACTGCCGATGCTGCACCGATCCACCTGTCAATCTCACGCGTCATCCTCCCCTCACTCGAGAACAAGACCCCGAGATACTTGAACTCCTCCACTTGAGGCAAGGACTCTATAGGACTTCTATACAGTCTTTGGGGAAAACTAAATTTAATTATTTATGAGAGAGAATGAGAGCCTCGCACATCAACTACTAGAGACGGGTGCGTTGGAGGAGAGGGAGCAGCCCCAGAACATACAGAAAAATCCCGCACACCGTCTTACTTGCAAACTGTGAAATTTATTAGGACAAACCGTGCAACGTTTCGGCACTAGGCCTTCGTCAGGCAAAACCCTGTTTGCCTGACAAAGGCCTAGTGCCGAAAACGTTGCACGGTTTGTCCTAATAAATTTCACAGTTTGCAAGTAAGACGGTGTGCGGGATTTTTCTGTATAATTATTTATGAGAAAAAGTTAAGTTTAAGAGTCAACCAGTACCAACCCAGTAAAATCCTGCTCAAACTTACAGTGACATTGTGTCCATGGGCAGGACCTTACGCTGGAGACCTTTTTTTTTTTTGGATTATCATAGGTCATGATGGGAGCCTTTTTTTAACTCCTTCATATTACATTTTCCTGACATAATCTCACTGTCATTACATTCAATCTCCCACTAATCTCCACACTTGTGTCCGTGTCAGGTGCACGAGCTGGAGAAGTCTAAGCGCACCCTGGAGCAGCAGCTGGAGGAGATGAAGACCCAGCTGGAGGAGTTAGAAGATGAGCTCCAGGCCACGGAGGACGCGAAGCTCAGGCTGGAGGTGAACATGCAGGCTCTGAAGGCCCAGTACGAGAGGGACCTGCAGGGGAGAGACGAGCAGAGCGACGACAAGAAGAGGGCGCTGCTCAAACAGGTACTTCACTTCCAACACAACTGAATCTCTGTTGCTTTAGAAAATATTGCAGTAACAACCATGGACTCTCTTTTATGAATATTTTCTCTTGTATGACTCAGGTGCGGGAGATGGAGGCGGAGCTGGAGGATGAGAGGAAGCAGAGGGCTCTGGCTGTAGCCGCTAAGAAGAAACTGGAGCTGGACCTGAAGGACGTGGAGGGACACATCCAAGGAGCCACCAAGGCCCGCGACGAGGCCATCAAACAACTGCGCAAACTACAGGTATACAACATACACACATGTACCTCACACTACTGCACAAGATACAGGTATATCAAGAATAGTATTTTAGTATTTATCTATTTATTTTAATACGGAACATTTTACTTAAGTTAAACTTTTCTGGTCGTTTTCTTGCATTGCCTGAAATGTTCCACACATAATACAGCATCAAACATATCTTTCATTCTGTTACAGGTGTTTTTATTGCTCAATATGTAAATGGGTTAAATTCTGAGTGATCCTTTGTACAGGTCTCAAATCTTATTGTCACCATTGTCGCCGTGGTGATAGATTAATGTCATATTATAGGACATGTAAAGAAAAGCAACATTAACCTACTGTCTAAAGGTTGGTGGTTCTCCATCTATCCATTTTCTTCCGATTATCTGGGGCCGGGTCGTGGGGGCAGCAGTCTAAGCAGGAACTCCCAGATTTCCTTCACCCCGGACACTTCCTCCAGCTCCTCCGGGGGAACCCCGAGTCATTCCCAGGCCAGCTGAGAGACTTGGTCCCTCTAGCGTGTCCTCAGTCTTTCCCAGGGCGTCCTCCCAGGGGGACATGCCTAGAACACCCCCACGAAGGAGGCGTCCAAGAGGCATCCGGGACAGATGCTTGAGGTACCTCAGCTGCTCCTTTCAATGTGGAGGAGCAGCGGCTCTACTCCGAGCTCCTCCCGTGTGACTGAGCTCCTCACCCTGTCTCTAAGGGAGCACCCAGCCACCCTGCGGAGGAAACTCATTTTGTATACGCAATTTTGTCCTTTTGGACATTACTGGACCAAACTCATGACCAACGATTTGTTTGGTTGTTGGCTGTGTTCAGAATAAAAACATTGCATTGTTGTAACTGTGCCCCTGCAGCCTGAATGAATATGGTATTGAGCTTTGTGGTGGTCTTGTTTCTGGCAGGTTGTTCAGCGCAGCTGCAATTACAAAAACCTCACTTACAGACTCTATAAAAATACAATGCCTTAAAATAGTTCTCATGGCTGTGAGGACCTGTGTTGTTCATGTTCATCTTGTTTGTTCAGGCTCAGCTGAAGGACTACCAGAGGGAGCTGGAGGACACCAGAGCCTCTCGAGATGATATCTTCTCCATGGCCAAGGAGAACGAGAAGAAGCTCAAGAGCCTGGAGGCCGAGATCGTGCAGCTGAACGAGGTGCAGAGGAAGGGCTTTATCTAGTCTTTTAGTTTATAACATGGTATATGGAATTTGGACTTTTAGGTTTTCAGACACATGTGCAGGGTTTCCTTTATACTTTATTTCTTTAGCTTAGCTTTGGCATTCCAGTGTTTCCCATTGATAGAGGAGATTTATCCTTTTTAAAATATATGGGACTAACTACAACTACAATTTAAGACGTAAAAGTTACTTGGAAAATACGCAAACTTATTCTTCTTACCCTTTAGTCTAATCTTTATAGATACTGAAACACTGGGAATTACTTAAAATAATATTTGTCTACTGAAATGTGTTTATATGTAACATGTATTGCGCCCTCTGCTGGCATAGATCGTTGTTTATGGCAGATATTTAACACTGCCCCCTGTCTGTAGGACCTGGCAGCGTCTGAGCGAGGCAGACGTCACGCCGAGCAGGAGAGAGACGAGCTGCAGGACGACATCTCCAACAGCACCTCCGGAAAGTACGCACCAAGACTTTCAGAGTTTACTGTGTTAAAGGTTGTATAGAGGATTTTTTTTTTTTTAGTTTCAAATTCAATGAAAATTTAAAATACCATTACAGAGATGCAGCAGCCTTCTAATTATGATGACCAAAAAAAAAAAAAAAAAAAAAAGAATGAAAATCTAGCAACTGTGGATGTAGTGAGTCCGGATAAACATCAGCCAATAGAAAACAAGGCTGCCTCATTTTCTATTGGCTGTTAGGTTGTCAATCAAACTCCCTACGTTTCTAGTGTAGCTGCTTCGCCGGCGCGTGGGGATTATGCGGTTTATGCAGCAGTTCTTTTCGCGCAAAGTTTGTTGAGATGGCGGACGAGAATCGACGACCAGTTCGCCGCAAAAGAAAGTCCGTTTTTGAGGTCGCTGAAAGAAGAAGAGAAGGCGAAAAGGAGCAAAGACAAACTGAGGTGAATCTCGGGAGACCTCTTCCAGCGATTGCGCGAATGATGCAGACGAAGAGTTTAAAAACTGACGGGTCGGTCGCTAAATTATTTCTAGACGGGTCACTTCAGCAGTAATTCTGAACGCGCGCAGGCTGTAAACAAGTGTGATTTCTAGAGTAACAAGGCAGTAACAAGGCATGCACAACATTTGAAAAAGGACTGTCGCTGTATTTCTCTTCCCTTAAAAAATCCTCTATACAACCTTTAAGGGAATCGTTTTTTATGTGAAGATTAGCGCTCTGGTCACTGAAAGAGCACTTCGTATCTTATCAGAGCCGCTTTAGTGTTTAGTTGAGGCTGGTTTTAGTGGCGGTGTCTCACTCTGCTCCGTGCTGAGTGCAGGTCGGCTCTGCTGGAGGAGAAGCGGCGTCTGGAGGCTCGGATCGCTCAGCTGGAGGAGGAGCTGGACGAGGAGCAGGGCAACATGGAGCTGCTCAATGACCGCTTCAGGAAGACAGCCCTGCAGGTCAGACACACACAGGGAGCCACAGACATTATCAACAAGTTGTAAAATAATCATCTACATATCTTTTTATTTGACTTATTTGCTGTCATCCACTGTTTAATAGGTGCCCAAATGGGTTTATAGTCAGTGTTGGGAAGGTGACTTTTAAAATGTTTTCCCCTACAGATTACAGATTACATCCCCCAAAATGTAGTTTGTAACATAATCCATTCAATTACTTAAAGTGAGTAATGTAATCTGAATACTTTGGATTACTTGATTTGCTGTAGAGAAGCAAAGACGAGGACACTTAACCGTGTTAAAAATATTATTGATAATGGAGGAGGAGACACGTCCACGCAGCATGATTTAGTCCTGTTAAATCCTGTTTTAGTGCTGGTTTAGTCCTGGTTTAGATCTAGTTTAGACCTGGTTTTAGTCCTGGTTTAGACCTGGTTTTCGTCCTGGTTTAGTCCTGTTTTAGACCTGGTTTTTGTCCTGGTTTAGTCCTGGTTTAGACCTGGTTTAGACCTAGTTTAGATCTAGTTTAGATCTAGTTTAGACCTGGTTTTAGTCCTGGTTTAGTCCTGGTTTTAATCCTGGTTTAGTCCTGGTTTAGACCTGGTTTTCATCCTGGTTTAGTCCTGGTTTAGACCTGGTTTAGTCCTGGTTTAGACCTGGTTTAGACCTAGTTTAGATCTAGTTTAGATCTAGTTTAGACCTGGTTTTAGTCCTGGTTTAGACCTGGTTTTCGTCCTGGTTTAGTCCTGGTTTAGACCTGGTTTTCGTCCTGGTTTAGTCCTGGTTTAGACCTGGTTTAGACCTAGTTTAGATCTAGTTTAGATCTAGTTTAGTCCTGGTTTAGACCTGGTTTAGTTTCCAGCAATGAGCAAAAAAATAAATAAATAACTAAATAAAAATAAAATTAATGTGAAAACAGGAAAATACCGCCGTGTAATCCACTTATTTCAACAAAGTAACTGTAATCCAATTACCACTCACTGAAACAGTAACTGTAACTGAATACAGTTACTCATCATTTGTACTCTGATTACATAACTCCAGTACATGTAATCTGTTACTCCCCAACACTGTTTGTAAGACACAAAGAACAAAAAGCAGACAGATCACACATCAAACATAAAGCGTCCTCTTACCTGGCTCCCGCACGTTACATTTAAACAAATACACCAGTCTCTCCTCATTGTAAAAGAATGTAAGTAATTTATTTTCCACGAGCATCTCTCAGTTTAACATGAACTCACAGGAGCTATAGTAACACAATCATCTTCCCTTGGCACACAGTTGGATTAACATCATCTAAATTGTGGCATATTGCTGTTTAACCGGTGCCTTCAAAGGCTACGTTCAGACTGCAGGGCTTAACGCTCAATTCCGATTTTTTTGTGAAATCCGATGTTTTTGCGAGGTCGTTCACATTTCCAATTAAATGTGACTTGTATGTGACTCCAGTGTGAACGTTAAACGGCCCAAAAGTGTCCCGCATGTGACACTGGAGACACGACGACGTCAACCGCAGCGAGCGTCTCTGTGTTTATGGAAGTTGTTCAAACATGGACGCAGCATTCGAGCACCTGGAGATTTTAAAGTTCCTCTCGTACCGGAGCCAGAACATGAACAACTTACTTGTTTTAAGGAGGAGATTGAGAAGAAGAAGGTTTTTTGGTCGTGGTGTTTTGTGGGGCAGCGGCAGCGACGTCCTGTTGAAAGGAACATGTGGATGTGGAGACGTAGCCAAGAGTGGTGATGTGCTTCGCTTCAGCGACACAGAATTCATTAACAATTTTCGCCTACTTCAGCGCAGAATAGTGACGTTTGTGGTTTGTTGATAACATGTAGGTCAAATGAATGCGACCTGACCGTTCAGACTGAAGTCACATGTCAAAAGATCAGATATGTATCGGTTTCAGGAGCACATATCCAAGTGTCCTGAGTCACATTTAAAAAAATCGTATCTGTGTCGTTCAGACTGTCATTAAAAGATCAGATACAGGTCACATAGGGGCCAAAAAATCGGATTTGGATCACTTCAGGCTGCAGTCTGAACGCAGCAGTCTCACTAAATGCTGACTAAAACCTGAATTACAGTTCTGCGTCGACTCAATGCACACTGCCGCCGTCGCCTTGTCGCAGTCGTTTTTGATTTATGGATCTGTTTCGAGGTCTATGCGCCGCGAAGTAATTCACTGCGACAACATTAGGAGGCTGGGATTGCGTTCGTGTTTACAAAATGAAGCGGGAAAGCAGAGTGCCGGAAATGTATGTAGAGCGGTGTAGAGAGGACCAATCACAGCACTTTGATGTTCATTGACGTCTGCGTCGGTTCGACACCTAGTTACAAAAGTTCTGAGGTGCAGCGTTCTTTGGAGGGGGTTCAAGGCGATGCAGACGATTTGACGCATGACCATAAATCGGGCTTCTATAATCTATAATCTACTGGCTTTCATAGTCTCACCACACTTGCTTTATAAACCTCCTTCTTTGGAAGCAGAGAAAAGGGGCCTGAACACTCAAAGATCAGACTATGTTCACTTTTGAAATCATACTATGTTGACTTTTCACTCTTGACCCGTATTATTAATGGTAAGTAAGTCAGTCAGTAAGTCTTTATTTACATAGCGCTTTTCACAGTCACAAAGACGCTTTTACAGAGCATTACATTCAGCATTATTTATTCACTCTATACAATCTACTAATGGTAGGTCAACTTCTGCTTAAGATGTCCAGTCGGTCTCCAGCCTTTTACTTCCACCCTTTCTTGGACAACCTGAAAACTTCTACAACACTCATCAGACACAGCAAACAAACAATCAGACACATTCGACAACAACTGACTGTCCAGGTCTTGATACAAAGGACAGTAGAACAGAAAATACATTTCATTTTCATTGTCCTTTAAAGGTTGTATAGAAGATTGTCCAAGGAAAGAGAAATGCAGTGACTGTTTGTCCATTTTCAAATGTCGCGCTTCGCTCCTCTTCCCCTTCTCTTCGTCTTTCAGCGACGTCAAAAACAGACTTTCTTTTGTGGCGAACTGGTCTTGAATTCTTTTCGGCCGTTACGACAAACTTTGTGCAAAACTTTGTGTGAGAGGAAGCGACATATCGAAAAAGACGCTAAGAACCGCTGTGTTGATTGAGTAAACAGCATCAGTACGTGCGAGGTGAACGTACAGCACGTAATCCCAGCTCGCCGGCAAGTCAGTGACTCTAGAAATGTAGGGAGGTTGATTGACACCCAACAGCCAATAGATAAAGAGGTAGCCTTGTTATCTATTGGCTGATGTTTATCTGCCCCCACTACGTCCACAGTTGATGGATTTTCATTCTTTTTTTTTTTTTTGGTCATCATAATTACAAGGCTGCTGCATCTCTATAATTTTATTTTGAACTTTCATCGACAAAAAATCCTCCATACAACCTTTAAGTCACACAGAGCACATGTGCGCTCCTCCTCTGGGACTAAGTGGAAAGCTGTCTTTAATCAAACTATATCTTCTGTATTTTGGTTTACATACGATTTCACTGCCCCATTTCTGTTTATACTTATCAAAATGAATGTTCCTGATTTGTCTTCGGTCATTCCAGACTGATGTGTGTCTCTCTGAACTGATTTTTACACCTTATTAATCTGAAACGGCTCTCACTGACAGAGAGAGAAAACACAAAGCTTCACAACGACTATTTAAATCTGATTGGTCGAGCGTCACAACAGCGGAATAAGACGAAAAATCTGACTTTAGTTACATCCAGCTGAGAGAAAAGCACAGACATCTTCCCTGTCCACAAATGCAGAAAGCTCTTCCTTCTGCACGCTTTTCACAAACTGTTGGTACTGATGCTGAAATATCCTTAAAAAATATTTCAAATAAGGACGTTCAGTTTGTTACAATTGTCTAACTTTTTTACAAAATACTAGGGTGATGGTAGAGTAGAATAAAGTTGAGTCACTGATTATAGTTCACATAAAAATTCTAATAAAATAGACAAACACGTGTAAAAATCAAGCCTCTATTTTGTCACTTTTTTCTTGAATAATGCAAATTTTTAGTAAAAGCATAAAATATTAAATATAAAGCAATGACTGCCTGATTGTTTTTAAATGTAGATTACTTCAGCTTTCATAATTTGTTGATTCTTTTGAGTGCGAGGGGGAGAAAACTAATGTACAAATATGACTTAGCTGACGTGATTGTCCTGTTCTCCTCAGGTGGACTCCCTGACCACGGAGCTGAGTGCAGAGCGCAGCACTGCCCAGAAGAGCGAGAACGCCCGGCAGCAGCTCGAGAGGCAGAACAAGGAGCTGAGGGCCAAACTGGGCGAGCTGGAGGGGGCCGTCAAGAGCCGCTTCAAGGCGTCCATCACGGCTCTGGAGGTGAAGATCTCACAGCTGGAGGAGCAGCTGGAGCAGGAGGCCAAGTCAGTACCAACATCACCTGTATAATATGAGTACGTGTGTGTGTGAGGAGGTTTCTAACAGGCGTGTGTGCTTACAGGGAGAGGGCCGCGGCGAACAAACTGGTGAGGAGGTCCGATAAGAGGCTGAAGGAGGTGTGCATGCAGGTGGAGGACGAGCGTCGCCATGGAGACCAGTACAAGGAGCAGGTCTGGCTATACATTTTATTTAATTTTTTAAATTTACAATCACAGAATATTCTCAAATTTGGCACAACGGCTCTTCATGTCATCCCGATCAAAAACGTCAACGACAACCATATTTCACACGGTTGCCATGGCAATGCGCCAAAGCACCCATGTTATCCTAATGGCAAATTTTTTACAATTTCTTACATTTCAAAGTGATAAAACAATGTATTAGTTTTATTGAAGAATGTGAAATTTGGCACAGTGATTCTTCAATTTACCCCCGATCAAAAAAGTCCAGGGGGCCAAAGTCATGGCAATGTCCCAAAGCGCCCATGTTTATTTATGTTAACACATCACCATCTCCAAGGTGTGCTGACTTTGTGTGTTTAGTGACAAGCACAGACCAAAGCCACAATCACACAGAGACAGCAGAGTGCCGGGTCGGCCAAGCTCAAAGCACGGCCCGTGACGCTTGCGGCTTTAATTTATTTTTGTTGCACGTTTATATGTATGAAGATGTTTATATTTGTAACTCCATTGCCTCAGCTCTCGTGTCGTGTGATGTTGAGTGTGTTGTGTATGTTTGTCTGTAGCTGGAGAAAGCGAACTCTCGGATGAAGCAGCTGAAGAGGCAGCTGGAGGAGGCCGAGGAGGAGGCCACCCGAGCCAACGCCTCCAGGAGGAAACTGCAGAGAGAACTGGACGACGCCACAGAGGCCAGCGAGGGGCTGAGCAGAGAGGTGCACACGCTCAAGAACAGGCTCAGGTACTGCTCTTTCTACTCGCTGTGGTTACAAGAGTCCTCAAAATGCAATTCTTCTTCCTCACCACACCATGATTCTCCTGTGTTAATGCTGCTGCTTCTGTTTGTGCTGTCCAGGCGTGGAGGTCCCATCTCCTTCTCCAGCAGTCGCTCTGGGCGTCGGCAGCTGCAGGTGGAGGGCACGTCTCTGGAGCTGCTCTCAGACGAAGAGCTGGAGAACAAGACCACAGACAGCAACGCCAACGAGACCCAGCCCACCCAGCCCAGCCAGCCCACTCCGGAGTAACTCAGCCAACCCAGGAGGGACCCAGCCCACCCGAGAGTGACCTTCTACCCCAGCAAAACCCATCCCACTCTGGAGTTATCTTATTCCACCCAGGAGTGACCCATCCCATCTCGGAGTAACTCGTACTATCCCAATGAAATCCCGCCCCAGAATAACTCAACTACAAATTACTGGAGTAGTCTTATACTACCCCGGAGTGACCCATCCCACCACTGGAGTGACTTATCCCACTCAGGAGTGACCCATCCCACCGAGGAGGGACCCATTCAACTCCGGAATGACCGATCTCGCCACCGGAGTGACCCATCCTACTCCGGAGTGACCTATCCCACTCCAGGGTGAACTGTCCCACCCTGGAGTGACCATCCCACTACCGGAGTGACCCATCCTGACCCAGAATGACCCATCACACCTCCAGAATGACCCATCCCACCACCGGAGTGACCCATCCCACCGAGGAGTGACCTATCCCATCAACGGATTGACCCATCCTGACCCAGAATAACCCATCTCACCCCCAGGAGTGACTTATTTCGCCCCTGGAGTGACCTATTCCACCCAGGAGTGACCCATCCCACCCCAGGAGTGACCCATCCCACCCCCGGAGTGACCCATTTTGACCCAGAATAACCCATCCCACCACCAGAGTGATTCATCCCACTCCGGAGTGACTCATCTGCCCCCCCAAATGAACCCAATTGGAGTAAAAATACAGCCCACTCCAGAGAAACCAAGCCACCAGGAGTGACCCATCTCACCCTGGAGTATCTAGTCCAACCGGATATAAATCCCAGCCCTCCTTAGTGTAACCCAGCCCATTCCGGAGAGAACCAGTCCAACTTGGGAGTAAAATCCAGCCCAGCCCACCCCACAGTGACCCAGCCCCTTACAGCCTTACACGTCCCCACACTCTCCTGTCTGTCTGCAGCGTGGCCCAGCACCAGCAGCGACGGAGAACACACGCACTTACTGTTGCCTTAAGGTTCAAAATTCCGCATTTATTTCCGCTCTTTTCCTTCTCAGAGCATTTCATTTACGGCCTAAGCACGGACACAGAACTGCAAAAGAAATGCACAAGTCGAGCGTGGAGTGGACCAGTGTTTTACCAGTGTTATCGCCGTTTAGCCCGAGTGGTACGGTACGGGGCTGCATGGTATGATTTGGTATCCTAATTAAAGCTTAGGGTTACCAGAATTTCAAAATAAAAAACTGGCACATCCTCGTTTTTTTGATGATTGGTAATAATAAAATTGTGAAATCAATGCGTAATTAAGAAAATAGTCACATTTTCTTTGTGTTTTGGCCGTTTTTAAGCAGATTTTTTTGTATTTTACCAAAACAAATGTCAATTTATGCCTCTTTTTATTGTTGGCAGGTATCAGATTAGTCAAAAATTGGTACACCTGGGCTCATTTCTTGTATAAAACTGGGAAAAATCAAGGTTTATAGATAAATCTGCTGGGACAGGGGGACACAGGGCACAAAACTGGGACTGTCCCAGGTAAAAACGAACATCTGGTCAAACTATTAAAGCTATACTATTAATTAATAATTAAAGAAGACATTTTTAAGTGTAAATAGCACATTTTGGCAAATTTACAACTTTTATTTTCCCCTCAAAAGTATTTTTAAAAGCGCTGTACATAATGTTTACCATCTTAAAAACAAAAGCTTAGGGTTACCAGAATTTCAAAATAAAAAACTGGGCCCATCCTCGTTTTTTTTTTTTTTTTGATGATTGGTAATAATAAAATTGTGAAACGAATGCGTAATTAAGAAAAATAGTCACATTTTCTTTGTGTTTTGGTCGTTCTAAGCAGATTTTTTTTGTATTTTACCTGACAATTTATGCTTCTTTTTACTGTTGACGGGTATCAGATTGGTCAAAAATAGAGACATCTGGGACGTTTATTGTAAAAATCTGGGAAAAATCTATGTTTTTGGATAAATCTGCTGGGACAGGGGACACAGGACTTAAAACTGAGACTGTCCCGGGTAAATTGGGACATCTGGTCATCATATTAAAACTATTTTTATATTGTTCTGTTCCCTCAATGAATCAAAAGTTATGTTAAGTTCTGTTATTACATGAGCCTACCTGTGTATAAAAACGCCTATAATAAAAATAGATATAGACAGAAATTATTTAAAGTGATGGTGAAGTGTCTTGCTCAAGGAATCAAAGACTAGTCAAAGCTGGGATCAAGAACGTAAACACCAAATTGCTAATAATTAAAGGTATAAATTAAAGTGTATATAGCACATTTTGGCAAATTTACAACTTTTATTTCCCTCTCAAAATAATTTTTTAAAGCGCTGTACATAATTTTTACCATCTTCAAAACAAAAAAACAAAACTAGTTCAGTCCAAAGTGAATTCTAAAGCATTCCAAACATCGTAATTATTATTATCCATGAGTTTATAAGCGCTTTTTTACAGCTATCAGAGGCTAAAGCGGAGGCTAATGCTAAAGAGGCTAATGCTAAAAACAAATAGCTAACACCGCGCTAGCACTAACTTCTAATAAAAACACTTCATTTCGCTACAGACACGACACAACAGTCTCATTTTGATGTTAAGAGCTGTTTTTTACAAAATATGTGTACTAGTCAAGACAAATTTAACTTAAATCTATGAAAGAAATCGGCTACAGTTTAGCAATACCGCTAGCGTAGCCGACCCGTACCATACCACTCTACAGCTAACATGTTTTTCTTTTTCTTTTTTTAAGTGTTCAACTATAATAAACCCAGTGTTATCATTTCTTAAAAATGTAACTGCATCGTTTTTAATCATGTGTATCATTTGTTTATTTGTTTTTCAAAATAAAATCAAAAATAAGAAAACAAAAAAACTGCTATTTTCTTCATTATTTGTCTCCAAAACCAAAATGAAAAAATGGAAAATGATTTTATTTTTTTTAATTTTTTTTTATTTTGTGTTTGAACCAGGACTGAACCAGTACTGATCTACGACTGATTGCAGGACTAAAATAGGACTAAAACAGGACTAACCCAGGACTGATTCAGGAGGAGTAAAACAGGACTGAACAAGCACTAAACCAGGTCTAAACCAGGACTGAACCAGGACTAAGTGTTGGGACAGGTCCGGAGGTGCGCCCACGTAAACTGTCGGGTGACCGAGACTGAGACCAGGACTGAGACTGGTTTAGTGCTGGTTCAGAACTAGTTTAGACCTGATTTAGTCCTAGTTTAGAACAGGTTTAGTCCTGGTTTAGACCTGGTTTAGATCTGGTTTGGTCCTGGCACGGTCCTGGTTTGGTCCTGGTCTGGTCCTGGTTCGGTCCTGGTTTAGACTTGGTTTAGACCCGGTTCAGTCCCGATTCAGTCCTGGGGTCAGTTCTGGTTCAGTACAGGATCAGTCCTGGTTTAGTCATGGTTTAAACCTGGTTTATTCCGAGTTCAGTCTTGGTTCGGTCCTGGTTTAGACCTGGTTTAGTCCTGGTTCAGTCCCGGTTTAGACCTGGTTTAATCCTGGTTCAGTCCGTTATCCATTTTTTCCATTATTCATTTAAACCCAAAATTGAAAACTGCAAAAATACGAATCATTATCTGTTTTTTCATTTTGGTTTTGGAGACAAATAATAAAGAAAATCTTAGTTTTTTTCATTTTCTTATTTTTGGTTTTATTTTGAAAAACAAATTAACAAATGACACACAGATTATATTTCGCTCTGTCTGCTCGGTTTTTCTTGCGTATGAATATAGAATTACGGTTTCATTATTTAGCATCAGTTTCTATGACGACTGTAGGTCATGTTCGACTTGTAAACCGCGTCGCCGTGTTTTGTCGCTTCGATGATGTACTCTTTTTTTTTTTTTCATATCAAGCACAGTATTTTCATAAAACTTTTTGCCTAGTATTAAGACGTATATTTGTGTAAGCTTGTATAATTCCTGTCTCAGATTGGGGGTTGTTTGTTACGGGAGGGTGCTTTGAATTTTCTTATGAACAACTTTTATATTTTTGGAGTTTACCGAGAGCGAAAAGATCCAGCAGACGACAAATGTATTTATATATCGGCTAATGCACGTGCTCAGTGAGGCGCGTGTACGTTTGTGAGTCGTACGCATTAAAAGTCTTTGGAGTTCAGCCACAAATGTCTCCTCTCTTGTTTGTTTCAATTAAAGGTTTTTAGTCATGTTTTAATGCTGTTATTTCCTCAAAATCATGCTCTGTGCCACGAAATGGAGAAAAGGGTTATGAAACGGTAAAACAAAACAGGTTCTTCACGATGTGCACGGAATTTACCGCTGACTTTCCCAGTTTTGTGTCTGAAATCACAAAATTATGTTTGTAATTCACGAAATGCAGTTTTTTCAAAATGGTTGGTCCTGGTTTAGTCCTGGTTTAGTCCTGGTTCAGTCCTGGTTCAGTCCTGGTGTAGTCCTGGTTTAGTCCTGGATGAGTTCTGGTTTAGACCTGGTTTAGTCTTGGTGTAGTCCTAGTTCAGTCATGGATCAGTCCTGGTTTAGTCCTGGTGTAGTCTTGGTGTAGCCTTGGTTTAGTCATAGTTTAGTCCTAGTTTAGTCCTGGTTCAGTCCTGGTTTAGTCCTGGTTTAGTCCTGGTTTAGTCCTGGTGTAGTCCTGGTTCAATTGAAGTTTAGTCCTAGTTTAGACCTGGTTTAGACCTGGTTTAGTCCTGGTTTAGACCTGGTTCAGTCCTGGTTTAGTCCTGGTTTAGTCCTGGTTTAGTCCTGGTTTAGTCTTGTTGTAGTCTTGGTTCAGTCCTGGTTCAGTCCTGGTGTAGTCCTGGTTTAGTCTTGGTTCAGTCCTGTTTTTGTCCTGGTTCAGTCCTGGTTTAGTCCTGGTGTAGTCCCAGTTCAGTCCTGGTTTAGTCCTGAGTCCTGGTTTAGTCCAGGTATAGTCCTGGTTCAGTCTTGGTTTAGTCCAGGTTCAGTCCTGGTTCAGTCCTGGTGTAGTCCTGGTTCAGTCCTGGTTTAGTCCTGGTTTAATTATTTTATGCGCAACTACAGCCAAATATGCCGTGCACAAAAAGGCATTATGTGATTAATGTAATGCATATTGTGAATTACAAATAATTACAAATTTACATTTCAGAATTACAGAATTTTGTGATTTCAGACACGAAACTGGGAAAGTCAGCGGTAAATTCCGTGCACATCATGAAGAACCTTTTTTGTTTTTTGTCCACGAAATGACACACATGTATTGTCTTTATCAGGGGTGCTCAATACGTCGACCGTGATCTACCAGTCGATCGCCAAGGTCGTGTGGGTAGATCGCCGTGTCTCGTCTCAGACTCGTGTTTGGACTCGGTCTTGTCTCTCACTCGAGGTCTGACACTCAACAAGTGCGATCATATTTCATTACGGCCGCTGCTGTTGGTAATAAACTTGTAGCGGGTGCAGGAGCGTGTGGGGCGTCTCAGTGCAGCCTGTGCGCTCATTTGAAACCCGCGGAGACTCTACGGCGCATCACAAACACACACGCTCCCTATGCACGGCTCGTCTGCGACAGCGTGTGCCCTCGTGTACCAGCGTGCATCACAGGGCAGGTTCAACTTCCTAAACATCCTACCTGTCCATCTGCCTCACGTCAGCACGCCGCCCCTCGCCTTTTCACGCTCTCGCTCCTTCCTGCGTACAGCGAACACAAGCCCCTCCCACAGTGCGGCTGATTAGAAGAGCAAGACCAAACGTGAAGCAAAAACCAGTCTAAATTTGTGTTCCAGTGTTGGCACAAAGCAGGTCTACAGCATAGAGCGGATCTACAGAACAGACCTACTGCCACATTTGGCTGAAGTTTGTCTAACAAAAGTGCACAAATGCATCTGTGTTTGTCACGATGTGCGTTTGGTTTGGTAAACGTGCAGAGGCTGGTAAATATCACTGCAAAACCAGAAAAGAATGCAACTCCAGTTTGGAACTTTAAAAAACAGGTTTAAAAATCTTCCTTCACTTTTTTCACAGTTTTGTGTAAAGTGCCAGAGGAAGTTCTCTTAAAGAAGAGGTTCTCAAACTGTGGGTGAGGGTCCAAAAAAGGGGCACAGAGTGTTTCAGTGCAGTTTGTTTGGCTTTGTATTAGGTAGATCTTTATGACTTGGTCATTTTGTAAGTAGCTCACATGCTGAAAAAGTGTGAGCACCTCTGGTCTTTAGGTTTTTGTGGACACGATGACAGTTCATGTGTGCATTCTGTGGACCAACGGCATCATGGGGTTTTACAATTCCATAACCATTTTCTCCATTTTGTGGCACAAAAGGCATTTCAATCACGACATAATCCCCAAACTGTTCCACCTTCTGATGTCATGAAGTGGTGGTTTTCAAGTTAACAGTGTTCTTTGACCTTTTTTTTTTCTGTAGAGATTGGCAACTCCACGGCTGAAATTATCCAAATGATTCCAGTGAAGGTTTGTAGAGTTTAAAACATGTATTATCACATGACATCACAAGGTGGAATGGTGTTTTTTTTAAGCCTAAATCTGCAGGGTTTGTGTGTTAAACATGTGTGAATGAAACAAAACACAACTCCAGGTTTGTTTGTGATGAGGAAACGACATTTAAAAGCAAAAAAATACACAACACACTCAGATGAGCGACGGTTCAAAAGCTTTTTTAAACATTTTTAAATAACGTTTTGGTATATTTTTCCTGCTTTGGACCACAGTATACAAAACAAGAAAAACATCTGACGAAGGCTTTTATTTTTTTTTTCCAAAACGCTCTTTAAAAATTAAAATTAAAATCTTTTGGACATCGGTCGTCTGAGTGTGCTGTGCATTTTTTTGCTTTTATTTTGCTGTTCCTTGCGTTTGTGAGTTTCATTTTAGGAAACAACATTTAACACCATAACATTTTCAATTTATTATAAGAAGGTGGGTTGAAATTTTGAAATCTACTTTTTTGTCCAGTAAATTTGAATATGAGGTAACAATAATGTGTTTACTTTCTAGAAACTGATAATGTCCTAATATCAGAAGGACAGAGCCTATGTAACTTTATAGAAGATCAACTCTATATCCAAACTTATCATCTACAAATGTTGAGACTTCTCATTATTTGTTTGGGATCGGCTCCACAAACGTGACATATTCATCTTATTTTATGTCTTAAAATGTGGCAACAAATATCACGGCTTTTGGGCTTGAATATTGGCATCACTTTCTGAAGCGACTAAACAAAATAGTTTAACTTTTGTTTATTTACACCAACAGAGAAGATGTTGAACCTTGTGCCTGTTTGTGTTTCCTGTGGATGGGCCCAGTAATCACAGATATGAACCATAAACAAACAAACAGCTCCACCGCAGAGTTCTGCCCTGACTCCAGCTCAGGTTAAACTAGAAGGTTGTGACCTCACATGAGCCCAGCTGCAGAAGAGGACAGGACAGAGGCAGAGGCAGAGCAGTGTTACAACAACAAGAGATGTTTCAGAGAAGATGTTTCAGAGAAGATGTTTCAGAGAAGATGTTTCAGAGAAGATGTTTCAGAGAAGATGTTTCAGAGAAGATGTTTCAGAGAAGTTGTTTCAGAGAAGATGTTTCAGAGAAGATGTTTCAGAGAAGATGTTTCTTTCAGAGAAGATGTTTCAGAGAAGATGTTTCAGAGAAGATGTTTCAGAGAAGATGTTTCAGAGAAGTTGTTTCAGAGAAGTTGTTTCAGAGAAGATGTTTCAGAGAAGATGTTTCAGAGAAGATGTTTCAGAGAAGTTGTTTCAGAGAAGTTGTTTCAGAGAAGTTGTTTCAGAGAAGATGTTTCAGAGAAGTTGTTTCAGAGCTGTGTTCTGATGAGAAGCCTTGATCAGTCTGGACCAGCACTGCGTTTGTAACGAGGTGGAAACTGCACTAATCTTGGTCACGTGACTCATAGTAATATCCTACTCACTTGATAATGATCCAGTCTGCAGAAGTGTGCGTGCGTGCGCGTGCGTGTGTCCGCTGGAGCCTGAGGAGCAGACAGAGGACACAGAGGAGACAGAGGAGACAGAGGAGACAGAGGAGACAGAGGAGACAGAGGAGACAGAGGAGACAGAGGAGACAGAGGAGACAGAGGAGACAGAGGAGACAGAGGAGACAGAGGAGACACAGAGGACACAGAGGAGACAGAGGAGCGGACACGAGCTCAGGTGAGACTGTGCACAGTTTATTTCAAAGCTTTTGCTTTTTGTCATAGAAACTTATTTATAGCCAAAGGGCACACGCTTTTAGCGCGCGAGAGCGTTTGAAAAGGTCAACAGGTCAATTCCTGACGCTGAACACTTCCTCCAAATGAAAATAAATGAATTCTAGTATGTAATCATTTGTCCCTGGGATGAGCACACGCGTGTAATCACAGTGAGTAACGCACGGCGTAAGTGCTGTGGTCAGCGCGCGCAGAGTGCTCCTGTATTGTTTGGAGCGAGAGCCACGCGCCAACAGCGCACGCGGTTAATTGCAGGGTCCGTTCGTGCTTCTAAAGTTTGTCCTGTGTGAAATATTCACATGCAAATGAGCAGCATGAATCACTGACGTGCGGCTCATATAAATACGGCCACACGGTGTGTTGTTGTCGTAGGCCCAGAGGCTCGTGCTGCTGCTGCTGACCGCCGCGGACAGGACGCTTCACCGCGGACCGCACTTTGGAGCAGAGCGGCTCGTGATGTCCGCAGTGAGCGCGCAGCCTTTCGTTAAACCCATGCAGTCTTCTCCCTCCGTGTCCCCGATCCAGAGGAGGCACACGCTCCCGGCCAGCGAGGTGCGCCCCCTCAACACGCAGGACGCCATCAGCGTCTTCGAGATCGAGAGAGAAGGTAAAGACCCGGGACATGTGCTCACAGACTGTTTTCATGAAGTCAGAGCGTTAACCTGACCAACCCGCACATGTTATACAGCCTGTAGACTGTTTACACACTACAGCCTACAGACTGTCTACAGACTGTGAAGTGTGTGCCAGTGTTTCAAGTTTGACGAGGGACACTTCAACCTTCTGACTCTTTCATCGACTGTATTTGAATTAGTTCAGTAGTTGTAGACTAGTGTTCTTATTTATTCAGTAGTTGCCTACTTAGGGGCAAACTTACTTAGGTCCAGGTCTGAAATATGTTTCCAACAGCAGCAGAGTGTTGGTTTTATTCAGACAGTGTGTGTTTGGAGCGTGCGTAAAAGTGGACCTCTGTGTGGACCTTTGTGCGTTGCAGCGTTCATCTCGGTGTCCGGGGATTGCCCGCTGCACTTGGATGAGGTGCGCCACTTCCTCACGCTGTGCCCGGAGCTCTCCATGGGCTGGTTTGAGGAGGGACGTCTGGTCGCGTTCATCATCGGCTCTTTGTGGGACCAGGAGCGACTCGCCATGGTAAGACACGCACAAGAAAACACAACCACAGGGAAGATTATAAAACTGTTATTGGGCTGGGTTTAGAATAGTTTTATTATTATTCATTTGAATATTTGATTTTGTTTAACCTCATTTCCTTGTGTATTTTATTAACTATTCAGTCTAGACTCTCCCTTTAGGACCATGTCATTGATCTTAGTGACCAAATGAACTTTATCAGAAGCTAATGATGAGTGTAAAAGTATTTAGAAGTACATGACTGAAGTACTCTGACATCATTCCCGCCCTGTCACAGTATCTTTACTTTCTCCTCTGTGTCTCAGGACGCTCTGACTCTGCACAAGCCGCGGGGCTCCACGGTTCACATCCACGTGCTGGCGGTGCACAGGACGTTCCGGCAGCAGGGCAAAGGGCCCATCCTCATGTGGCGTTACCTGCAGTACCTGCGCTGTCTGCCGTACGTGCGCCGCGCCGTGCTCATGTGTGAGGACTTTCTCGTGCCTTTTTACCGGAAATCGGGCTTCAGGTCCCTGGGCCGCTGCGCCATCACCGTGGCCAACCTGACCTTCACCGAGATGTCGTACCCCATCAGCGGGCACGCCTACATGCGCCGCAACAGTGAGGCCATCCGCTTCCCCCAGGGCCTCAGTGTGCACCCCCCTCTGAGCGGGGCCCCGGCCCTGAGCCAGACCCTGCCCCAGACAGAGGAGGGCAGCGAGGGCAGCGACGTATGACCCCCGCAGTAACACTGACGCCCTGCGCGAGCGCTCTGTATTTCACAGTAAAAGTCTCTCTGTTCAATGACTCTCTGAGTGGATCTCAGTTTCACTTTACTTTTAGAAATGTTGAGTTTCATTTTTCTCACGGCTCTTTCAGTCTGAGGTTGTGTCTGATCTCCACATAACCCTGAGTGTTTTGATTAGAAACGTACAGAAGTTTGTAATAAACAGATTGTCACAAAGAGTCTTCAGATCCCATCAGTGCTGACAGTGTTGTGAATGTGTGTAATGTGTGTGTGTGCGTGCGTGCGTGCGCGTGTAAGCCTCTGTCTGCTTACCTTTGTCACTCCCACCTGTGCGCTGACGTCAGAGCGCGCTATTAGCGCTTTAGCCGCTGTAAACGCGCGGATTTAGACGCGCTCGTGGCGCGCAGGGTCAATGACCTCATTATACTGACCCAGTCACTGGGCGCACTGGACTCCACTGCGCACTTACACTGGGTCATTATTACATTATTATTAGACTCATTGAAGGTGCGTGAGTGTGCACGTGTGGAGGTGCGGGCCGCGCGCGTCTCGTGTGTCTGAGGAGCTGAGCCTCTGATGGGGGAATAATCTGTGACCAGCCCCTGACTCACGTCTAATCCACTAACGGCCTCTGCGCAGCGTGGCCCAAGAACAAGTGGAACCACACACATATGTACACGCACAGGAGGTACAGTCACTGCCCCATGACCAGACAGTTTGTGGTTTGATTTAAAGTACCTGTTCAAATCCGCAGCAGTCTGGTGAACCCGCTGTTCAGATGATTCTGGAGCCTGAGGGATTAGTACTGCACATGTTTTAAGTGATTAGGGTGTCAGGAGCATCCTAAGGACACCCACCCACCCACAGAAAGGCCCTGTATGTTTGAGAATTGTACTTGGGCTTATCAGTGTGGTTGAGATGCATTGGAATAAATTTACATCAAAATTTAGTTGTGTTTTATTTCAAACCTGCAGCCAATCCTGAGTCAGTGCTAGTGCAGCCTCTGCAGCTCAGGGAGGTGAAGTCTGGAGGTCCTGAGCTTTCACATGAGGCCTGGTCTGTTCATATACTGAGAATGAGAAAAAAAGTTGTCCAGTGTCTGCAGGTGAAGGTGCTGGAAACCCAGGTTCAGTGTGATTGTTGTACTTTTTAACCACTAAGAGCACAGACCCTCCCTTTAAACTCTATAAATATCCTCATGCCTGCGTCCTGTGTGACTCCAGCTTGTTTACGCACGTCTGTGTGATTGTGGGGCTGCCTCCTGGTTCATTCAAAAAGGCAAATTAAACGTGTGCATCACAGAGGTCTAGAATTAGAGCCATCAGTGACCCAAAGCAGCGTGTCATTACTGTATTATGAGCAGCACTCAAGCCACTCACGGCCTTTTGTGTGAGCGCGGCCCACGTCACCCAGCGCTCACTCAATGAACGTGACCGAGTGTGTGGAGACCGCCTGACCCCTCCACGAGCTTTTCAGAATGATGAAAATAAACTAAATACTACATGGAATGGGAAAAAGAAATGAAACCTGTGAACACTAAATGGCAGTGGGAAGTGTAGAAGTACATGTCCTTGTGTCTTAACGACTTGTAGGTGGCAGAAGGGGAAAGCAGGTCTCCAGAGCGGCTCGTCATGTCCCGTAATCCCACAAAGTCCTCTCTGTGACGGGGTAATCTGTCCCACAGACGCCCCCCTATTGTGACACCTCTGCAGGGTCACACACACACACACACACACACACACACACACACGAGCTCAGTGAAGCTGTGAACTGAAGAAGTGAACTTGTTTACAGTACACATCTCGTTTCAAGGACGTTCTGCTGGAGTTACACATGACGCACACAGGAGGTACAGTCAATAAAGGTGGATTTGACCAATATTGAACATTAATGAGGATATTTTATTGTGTGAGTGATCGTGTCTCTGAACAGTTAGTATTACTCAAGTTTTAAACAATGAAAAACAGGAATTGAACCAACAATAAAAAGATACAGAAGTATTCCGATCTTTGCTGATTTATCACCCTTCTTTTTGGACAACCAAGCAATCATTTCTCTAGCCCAGGGGTGTCAAACATATGGCCCAGGGGCTGGATCCGGCCCTCCAAGACCTTTAATCTGGCCCTCGGCTGATTTTCTACTAAAATAATTTAATTATATTTTCTATTAAAATCTTGTTAATTTTCTGTGGTGTTTATCACAGCAGCGTCTCCAGCGTCTCTGTACGTGGCCCCTCCCACCAGAGCAGCACAAATGAAGACTTGTCTCTTTCCAAACGCTCTTAAAGGACGATCGTTTTGACTGTTGACCGTGACACCCTCATCAGAAAAATGTTAAAAATGAGAAAAGGGGAGCTGCATGCAGGATTTTCCAAGAAAAATTTACTTATTCCTATTTGCAGACAAGTTCATGTTAAAAACATCGTGTTGACATTTTTCTTAAAGTTTCAGGTTGTTCATGATATTATAATATTTTGTAAAAGAAAGAGTTCATCAATTAAAAAAGATTTCTGTAATAGATTTGCATTTCTTTACACAAATATTTGAACTTATTGTTATTTTTGGGGTATACATATGCCATGAGTTTTCTGATCCAGCCCCTTTGGGATCAAAGTAGGTTGGATACGACCCCCGGACCAAAATGAGTTTTGACACCCCTGCTCTAGCCTAGCATTTACTAACTGGTACATTAAGCTTTTCCCAAATTCCATAGGAAGAAGGGCAATAACATTTTTCCCATTGATGAAATTCACCAAACATTCTCTTTGTTCCGGCTTTAAATCCTCGATCTCGGGAATCATTGAAAACACAGAATGTCTGTCTCTTCGCTGATTGTCTGGTGCCCGAACTCTCACTTCCAGGGTTTTTGCGAACCGTCCAGTGTATTCTGTTTCCTGACCTAGTCACTGGACAGAAATGCAACTGAGTGGAGGCACTAGGTGGCGCCAGCCTGTCTGTCAAAATGATACATGGACAATGGGAAAAGGCATTTAATCCAAATTTTACATATTCAGCACAATACGTATACTTTCGAAATCCCTTGGGGAGCTACTTGGAAGGAGGTGGAGAGCTGCTGGTCGCTCCTGAGCTACAAGCTGGAGATCCCTGTATTAAATAATAAATGTTTCCTGTTTCTGCCCCTTGTGGCCAGAGTTAGTATTACTGATCTCGGTTGTAGTGCTGTTTGTAGAGGGACACCTGTGGACAGTGTTGGGGAGTAACAGATTACATGTACCAAGGTTACGTAATCAGAGTACAAATTATGAGTAACTGTATTCAGTTACAGTTACTGTTTCAGTGAGTGGGTAATTAGATTAGTTACTTTGTTGAAATAAATGGATTACACAGAGGTATTTTCCTGTTTTCACATTTTGGACTGTATCCCTTTTTTTCCCCCCGGTAATTCCACTCATTGCCAGCCACTAAACCAGGTCTAAACCAGGTCTAAAACCAGGTCTAAACCAGGTCTAAACCAGGTCTAAACCAGGTCTAAACCAGGTCCAGGTCTAAAACCAGGTCAAAACCAGGTTAAACCAGGTCAGGTAAACCAGGTCTAAACCAGGTCTAAACCAGGTCCACCAGGTCTAAACCAGGTCTAAAACCAGGTCTAAACCAGGTCTAAAACCAGGTCTAAAACCAGGTCTAAACCAGGTCTAAACCAGGTCTAAAACCAGGTCTAAACCAGGTCTAAAACCAGGTCTAAACCAGGTCCAAACCAGGTCAAACCAGGTCTAAAACCAGGACTAAACCAGGTCCAAACCAGGTCTAAACCAGTCTAAAACCAGGTCAAAACCAGGTCTAAACCAGGTCCAAACCAGGTCTAAACCAGGTCTCTAAACCAGGTCTAAACCAGGTAAACCAGGTCCAACCAGGTCTAAACCAGGTCAAACAGGTAAACCAGGTAAACTAAACCAGGTCTAACAGGTAAACCAGGTCCAAACCAGTCTAAACCAGGTCTAAACCAGGTCTAAAACCAGGTCTAAACCAGGTCTAAAACCAGGTCTAAACCAGGTCTAAACCAGGTCTAAACCAGGTCCAAACCAGGTCTAAACCAGTCTAAACCAGGTCTAAACTATGTCTCAAACAGGACCAGGACTAAACCAAGACTAAACCAGGACTAAAACCAGGTCTAAACTATGTCTAAACCAGGATTTAACAGGACTAAATCCTGCTGTGTGGACGTGTCTCCTCGTCTTCTATCAATAATATTTTTAATTTGTTTAAGTAAAGTCTGGGCTTTTTATTTTCTTTTATCAGACAAAACATCTTATGTTACGATTTCCTCGTCTTTGCTTCTCTACAGCAAATCAAGTAATCCAAAGTATTCAGATTACATTACTCACTTTAAGTAAATTAACGGATTACGTTACAAACTACATTTTGGGTTATGTAATCTGTAATCTGTAGGGGAATACACAGCTACTTGTCGCTCCTGAGCTACAAGCTGGAGACCCTGTATTAAATAATAAATGTTTCCTGTTTCTGCCCCTTGTGGCCAGAGTTAGTATTACTGATCTCGGTTGTAGTGCTGTTTGTAGAGGGACACCTGTGGACAGTGTTGGGGAGTAACAGATTACATGTACCAAGGTTACGTAATCAGAGTACAAATTATGAGTAACTGTATTCAGTTACAGTTACTGTTTCAGTGAGTGGTAATTAGATTACAGTTACTTTGTTGAAATAAATGGATTACACAGAGGTATTTTCCTGTTTTCACATTTTGGGCTGTATCCCTTTTTTTTCCCCCGGTAATTCCACTCATTGCCAGCCACTAAACCAGGTCTAAACCAGGTCTAAAACCAGGTCAAACCAGGTCTAAACCAGGTCTAAACCAGGTAAACCAGGTCTAAACCAGGGGAAAACCAGGTAAACCAGGTCAAACCAGGTCTAAACCAGGTCAAACCAGGTCAAAACCAGGTCTAAACCAGGTCTAAACCAGGTCTAAACCAGGTCTAAACCAGGTCTAAACCATAAACCAGGCCTAAACCAGGTCTAAAACCAGGTCTAAAACCAGGTCTAAACCAGGTCCAAACCAGGTCTAAACCAGGTCTAAAACCAGGTCTAAAACCAGGTCTAAACCCAGGTCCAAACCAGGCCTAAACCAGGTCTAAACCAGTTCTAAAACTAGGTCTAAACTATGTCTCAAACAGGACCAGGACTAAACCAAGACTAAACCAGGACTAAAACCAGGTCTAAACTATGTCTAAACCAGGATTTAACAGGACTAAATCCTGCTGTGTGGACGTGTCTCCTCTCTTCTATCAATAATATTTTTAATTTAGTTCAGTAAAGTCTGGACTTTTTATTTTCTTTTATCAGACAAAACATCTTATGTTACGATTTCCTCGTCTTTGCTTCTCTACAGCAAATCAAGTAATCCAAAGTAATCAGATTACATTACTCACTTTAAGTAAATTAACGGATTACGTTACAAACTACATTTTGGGGTATGTAATCTGTAATCTGTAGGGGAATACATTTTAAAAGTCACCTTCCCAACACCGCCTGTGGATAGTTTACGCTGACTACCCGGGTTAACCTGGACACTGTGATACAAGTGTGTGTCACTGAGCTCTGTCTTTAATCCATTGTTCCAGTGTCAGTGTGAGTCAGTTTAGACGAACGCGGCTTAAGACAACTCAATCTGCAGCAGAGGCATTTTCCACAGGGGGCTTCTCGAAAATACCTCCACGAAGCTCCACTCACCGCTTCCCGTCAGCGCTTACAACAGTCAAAACAAGCGGAATCATGTGTTTGGGTTTGACTAAATAAATTATAATTCAAGAAAGGAAGTTCGTCTACTAGTAGTTTGGGTGCAGATGTTTCTTTTAAGACTGACTTTCAAAGGTGAATTGTGTAACGTTTCTGGTTGAGGTCCGTCAAATTGAGATGTTATTGTTTTGTCTGGAATGTTTCAGAGGATTGTTTTAAACCGCTCTATCTTCACGGAACCCAAACCAGACCAAGTTACAGGTCAGGTCTGTGGAGAGGCGACCCCACTTACAGTCGGAATGTTGTTTTTCTAAGTATTTTTGAGCTATAAAACCAGCTGTAATTGAATAAATGTAAGGTAGAGCTGTTTAAAGTCACACTGTGGAACATTCCAGGCAAAGAAATGACATCTCCATAGAAACAAGCAGCCAAAAGTTACATAGTGCAGCTTTGAAACCATTTTTATTTATTTATTTTTTTAAGAAACACTGAAATAAAAAAAAATCCAATAGCCTAATGTTAAACAGGATTGAAGTCAAGCGTTATTATCCTTCAATGTTTATTTATCCAATTAAAGCAACACTCTGCAACTTTCTGGAGGTAGCATAATTCACTGAAAACAGAAAGTTAAAAACATTCTCCATGGAGATTGATAATCATACTGTGGAAGATTATAGCCCAAGGATCAATATTTCCACGGAAACAAGCTCAAAAAAACAAAACAAAAAAAAAATCTTTCAATTTAATCAATTTTTTGGCTGAAAGGTTACGTACTGGCGCTTTAAAATCTGCCTTCATCTTAATTATATAATATACAGATAAATATAAGGTCATCTAATGCATATGCTGACATTAGGGCCAAAATACAATATTAAAAAGTCCATAAATTTTCTTAGATTTATTATACGAACTTTAAAAAATAACCGAGAAGCTTTAAATTATGAATTTTAATGTCCATGATTCATCTTCCAGAGTTAGCAATATAATACAAAGAGCTTAAAAGGCACACCGTGAAACAACATGGCATTCCAAAGATTTTACAAAACAATGCAAAAGTTGATTTTATGAAGCGATAAAAACAGTCCTTGAGCCTCAGGAGGTCATGACCCTGGTGGCCGAGGCGAACTTGAAGGTGGAGTAGGAGGGCGCGTTGTCTGCGCTGGAGGCGGCGGGCAGGAGGAGCAGGCCCGTGGTCGCGTCCTTCGTGCAGCGGTCCATGGCCTCTTTGTAGGTGAGCTTCTCCCTGGTGATGGGGTCCAGCAGCTCTTTGGTGTGGCTGGACTCATCTCGCAGGTGCTTGGCCAGGTCCTCCTCGATCAGCTTGGAGTCCAGAGCCTCTTGGATGGAGAGGCGTCCGGCTTTAGCGGGGTCCACCAGGCCTCCGGTCAGGTACTGTGCCTCAATGTACCTCTTGGCGTTCTCCTCTGTGATGTAGCCCTTCTTAGCGGCCGGACCCACAGCCAGGCGCTCCTTGGACACCGGGTCTTCCACTCCGGTGAAGGCCTTCTGGGCGTTGAGAAGTTTCTGCATGTGCGACTGGTCGATGAGTCCTTGCTGCACAGCTTTGTGCACCGACAGCTTGTCTTTCTTCATGAGGTCCACGATGCCCCCGCTGGCTGCCTGAGCCTCCAGCAGCTTCAGCGCCGTGTCTGGGTCGATGAGCTTCCTGGTGAGGGCACTTCTCACAGACATGCGGCTGTCAGTGGTGTTGTCGTAGATACCGGAGATGGGAAAGAACTCATCTCCGGCCGTGAAATTGGACATGGAGAGGTTCTGGGTGCTGCTGCTCAGGTGGTTGCTGCTGCTGAGGTTGCTGAGGTTGGTGAGGCTGCCGCTGAGGTTGTTGAGGCTGCCATAGGAGGAGATCCTGGACCTGGGGGTGAGGGGGTGTGGGGAGCTGGGGAGGGCTTTTGTGGGAGACCTGAGCCCGGGTGATGGAGGCGGTAGAGGAGGCATGGGTACGACTCGGGTTTCTCCTGCGACCAGAAGAGCGAACTCGGCAATAGACATTTTGCCGTCTCTGTATCGGCTCAGGTCGTATTCGGTGAGGCGGCCGGTCAGCAGAGCATCCTTCACTGAGTACTGTCTGCCACTCTTGCGGTCCTGCAAGATACTGGAGTCACCTTCTGGACCAGTGGAAGTGATTTCTTCCCAGTCGCATTCGAGCTCAGACAGGTGGATGTACTGCTCGCGGCTGATCAGACCCTGGAGGTAGGCGTCGTATGGGGATAAGTCTCTGCCTGTGTCTGGATCCAAGATGGACACTTTGGTAGACATATTGGTCTCTCTGGTGTGAGTTTCTGCCTGGTCTTCATTCTGGATGCTGTTCTGTAGCTCAATGATTATTGTCTCCTTCTGGTGGATTCTGTCTTTCTCGTTGAGGATCTCCCTCTCCAGTCGTTGGATTTCACTGGTGGTTTTGACGCTCCTCTGGCGTGCCATCATGTTCATCTCGCTCATAAGCTTGGACTGCTGTTGGAAGGTAATGTTGATGCTGTGTCTCTGAGACTCCAGGGCTTTGAGCTGACGCATTAGTTCGTCCCTCTCTCTAAGAAGTGCTTCTTTGGTGGTGATGAGGATGGTCTCTTCCTGGCTGACCACTGTCTTGGATGACACCAGCTGGGTGATCTTGAGACTGAGGTTCTGTAGAGCGTCCTCAGCATCACGCCTCCTGTTCTTCTCCTGTGACACTTTGTCTCTGAGGAGATCTCTCTCTGCCTCCACGGCTGGGTCTTTCTCCACACGCACTACTTCTCTGTACACCACCTTCTCCATGGACTTCTCCTTCTGTAGAATCTCCAGTGCAATCTTGAGGTTGCGTATCTCTCGTTCCAGACGACTGATTTCATTGCCTTCGGTCTCTAACTCTAAACGTATGCTGTCAGTGAGTTTCTCCAGCTTGGGATCCCTCTCCACCTTTAGTACTTCCTCAATGATGATCTTTTCTTCCACTGGTGGAGTGGTGGTCTCCAGCTCCAGGATGCGAGCCTTAATGTGCCGTAGCTCAGCCTCCACCTGGATCTTCTTCTGCCTGTCATCCAACTGAGCCAACATGCTCGTCTTCTCCTGGAGCAGAGCTCGAAGCTGACGCACCTCTTGCTCCAGCTTCCTCCTGGCCTTGATCTCCTCATCCATCGTCCTGTTGAGCCTCTCATGTTCCAGGATCTGTTTGGGGTCCTTCTGGAGGCGCACCACCTCCTGTGTGATGATCTTCTCCTCTGGCTTCTGTCTCTCCAGGATGATGTATGTATTCTGAAGGTCAAAGAGGGTCTCCTCAATTGTACGGCGCTGATGGGTCTCGTCCCTCAGGTTCCTCCTCAGCCTGTCAGCCTCTTTCAGGAGTAGAGGGTCATCCTCGTATTTGATCACGTCTTTTGTAATCACCTCGGTCTCTACCTTGGACCTCTCCTCCTTCAGCTGATCTCTCTCTTTGCGGAGGCGTATCAGAAGCTCCAGGGTGGAGTCCACATTGCCTTGGAGACGGGAAACCTGATTGGTGAGCCTCTGCAGCTCCCTCTGCACCTCGGGGCTCCTCTCCTGTTTGATCACCTCTTGGGTCACCTCCTTGTACTCCACTTTGGGTTTCTGAGCTCGTAGTGTGGACAGTGTTGAGGTAATAGTGACAATCTCCTTGTCCATGTCGGAACGGTTCCGGGTCAGGTCCTGCAGCTGTTTCCTCAGACGGACCAGCTCCACCTCTGTCTCTGGATCCACTCTGTACAGCTCATTGATGATCTCCTTTATCTCCACTTTGGGCATGAGCTTCTCGAGTTCACCATAGCGCAGCTGCAGTGTGGTTAGGTCCTTCAGCAAGATAACATTTTCATCCTTCTCTTCCTCCAGACAGATACGCAGTTTCTTGGACTCCTCCAGCATGTCTGGGTCCTGCTCCACCTTCTTGACCACTTTGGTGACTATCTTTGGTTGGATGGTGGGGATGATCCTCTCCAGAGTGTTTATCTCACTGCGCACACTGAAGATGTTGTCAGTGAGGATCTGACTCCTGGATTCCTCGTTGGCAATATCGTTTTGGAAGGTCAGAACGGACTTGAGCATCTCAGGGTCCTTCTCCAGTTGCACCACCTCCTTCTTCACCACCTTCTCCCTGAACTTGGGCTTTTGCTGGGTCAACACTGTAAGCTCCGTCTTGATATGGATGGTCTCGGAATCTTGCGTTTTGACCTGCAGACGGATCCTCTCCATCTCCTCCCTCATCCTCGCCATTTCCCTGTCCAGCGCTGGATCTCTCTCGTACTCCGTCAAGACCTTAGTGATCAGCTTGGGCTCGATCCTGCTCATCTCCAGTTGCAGTGTGGTCAGCCTCTGGTTCATAATCTCAATTTCAGAGTGCGTTCTGGACCTCTTCAGCGACTCCTCCTGGATCTTCCTCCTCAGCGCATCCAGTTCCACCTCCAGCTTGGGGTCACGGTAGTATTGCACCACCTCCTTCTCCTCCACCCTCTCCACGCCTCTCCTGCTCTTCAGAGACACGAACCTCTTGGTGTAGGTCTCCAGGTCGCTCTCGGCTCGCGTGCGTCTGCCGATCTCCTCGGTGAGCTCTCTCTTCAGGGCGTCGCTGGCCTCCAGGTCCTCCTGCTGACTCTGGCGCTGCTGCTGTTGGATGACCACCACGTGATTGACCATGTCTTCATTCTAGAACATAAAAGGGCAATACAGAGTCGTGTGGAAGTGAGGAGCGTCGAGTGGGCTTTGCTAGAGCTGCACAATAATGGAAAGAAATCGAATTGTGATTTTTCTAAATTGTGATCAGATCAGGTAGAATTGTGACTGCACATTGTGAATAACTCCTGGAGCATAAAAATTTCGAGAGAAAACTGAAATAGTGTCAAAAGTATCGAAATTTATTAAAACTAGTATTAAAACTAGATACTCATTTGAGTATCTAGTAGATACATGGTATAATAAACGCTTTAAAATAAATAAATCTAAATAAATAGCTTTTAAAATTACTGTATTTTTTTGGACTATAAGTCATACTTTTTTCATGGTTTGGATGTTTCCTGTGACTTATAGGCAAGTTTCAGCTGACGTCATTGTTATTAAAAGCCCGCGTTGCATGCTGGGAAATATTTTGGTCGGAGGCAAGAAACACGATAGCGGTCAAACACAGTGCGTAACCTCGCGTATTTATCCTCGATAATGGTAAATTCCTGCTGCATTATCGGATGCACAAATAGAAGCACGGAAGAAGGAAAATGTCTTTTTCGTATTCTGAGTGAAAAGAACCGCTAACGGTGAATTAAATGGCTTTCAGACATCCTCAGAGCAAATGTAGAAGATCCGAGCAAACCTTGGACTCGAACAAGTTCAACAACACATCGAGACTCTTGGAGGTTTTCATCTTTTCTGCTGTGAATGGCCCAGGAGTTTCCACCAAGTCATTGTGGATATCGCCCAAGTGAATATTTAGCCAGATAGTTGGTGATTCTGACCAGAAATTTGGTTTGGTCCAGGCTTTGTCGGGGTTGAAAAGGGTGATTTGGCTCCATCGATGCTTATGACCAATTTCTGGTCAAATGGTCTTGGGTCCTCTGCCGTTAGAGTGGATAAATAACTGGGATCAATACCCTTTACGTGCTTTCTCGCTCCGTCCGTCATATTGAATTAGTGTTTATTGCCGCCGACCAAAATAATTCCCAGCATGCAACGCGCGCTTTTGTCAACAATGAAACTCGCCTATACTCTGGTGCGGCTTATATATTAAAGTTTTCACACTGAAGCCGCGAGAGGCTCTAGTCTTGTGTGTCAGTATCTGCTGCTCCTGTTCCTCCTGTACCACTGTCACTTCTCTCCTGCAGAAAGAGTCAATGTCCTGCTGGAAGTACTGAAATATTCATCCAAAAATGGTAATCGAGCAGCAGAAGGAAAGTTTGAAGTGAGTGAGAAACTTGTGACACCGGGAGGATGCACCATGCAACTTTCCTGGAAGTCACTGGATGGATGGACAAAGCCTGGACTTCAGTGACACCGAAACCATCCTGTCGGGATTCAGAAAGACCCGAATAATTCTAACTGGAACTGATGCTGAGTCTGACGACAGCGACACAGAAGAGGAAGCGGCGCTCTGTTTACCTCCGGAGGTCACGGAGTTGCTCAGAAATGACACCGAGGATGAAGAATCCGTGTATCATTCGTTAATTCGTTTTTCAATATAAAAGCAAAAATAAGAAAACAAAAAACAACAGTTTTCTTCATTATTTGTCACCAAAACCTAAATGTAAAAACAGATAATGATTTGTTTTTTCAGTTTTCAATTTTGCGTTTAAATGAAAAATGGAAAAAACGGATAACGGCCGTTTCCCGTTTATGTGACTTCTGTGACTGCGATGCCGAACTTTTGCGCTGCATACGGACTGAACCAGGACAGATCCAGGTCCAGGACCAGACCGGAACCAGACCAAGACTGAGACCGGGACCAGAGTGGACTCCGAGCTTTGACTCCGAGCCTCCGCGGGGTCCGAGCCTTAGCTTCAAGCTCCGGCCCTGCCGTGGGCTCTGAACCTCCGGTCTGGTCCCGGCCTGGTCTCGGTCTCAGTCCCGGTCTCAGTCTCGGTCTGGTCCCAGTCTGGTCTCGGACCTGGATCAGTTCTGGTTCAGTCCTTATGCAGTACAAAAGTCTGGCATCGCAGTCACACAAGTCACATAAACAGGAAAAGGCCGTTATCCGTTTTTTCCATTCTTCATTTAAACACAAAATTGAAAACTGAAAAAACGAATCATTATCTGTTTTTCCATTTTGGTTTTGGAGACAAATAATGAAGAAAACAGCAGATTTTTCGTTTTCTTATTTTTGCTTTTATATTGAAAAACAAATGAACGAATGATACACGGATTATGAAGAATTGAATGGATTTAGTGATTTGGAGTGAGATGGAGAGTTTGTTAAACTTGTTGTGTTCTGTTGTTTATGTTATAGTTTATCTGAAGAACTGTTCATATGTGACGTTAACAGTCTGTTGTTCTCTCTTCTATTGTTTTTACTAGAACTTGACTTTCAAAATGACATGTCAGTTCCTGGTCTCTGACTTTGTAAAACAAATTTCCCCCAAAAAGTGCAACTTATAGTCCGAAAAATACGGTATCAAAATAGGTACAGAGTATCAAGTCTATTATTTAATTTGGAAATGGTGTTAGAAATGTTTGTGTTCCGATAACACTAGATTTTAACTTGATTAAGTAATGATTAAGCAATACAAGAATCTTGCATTTCAGAACATGTTTGTAGAGCTCTAAACTACAGGCATAACAAGATTTTTCTATTAAAATTGTCATAAATTGTGCAGTCGTCGCGTTTGTTTTGGAGACATACCCTGGCCTTGATGTTCTTTGTGGTGCCGAGCTGCTGGAGGAGCTGGCTGTTCTTGGCAGATACTTCAGAATACAGGTTCAACAAATCCCTTTCCTGTGCAAGAAACATAAGAGAATAACAGAAGTTGATAATGGAACCTTGTAAAATGAGGTCAGTAGTACGAGTTAAAGACAGAATTTGAGTGTTGTGTTGATGTTTGACAGTAAAATGTTTCTTTAAGTCTTTAAATAGCACTAAAAGTCCTACAATGTTGAATTTCTAACTTCTGTCAGTGTTTAATCTTCTTGATTTCCCAATTTTCAAATCATCCCCCCAAAACCATCGATAACCATGAAAAATATAACATCCTTTCAGTAGTTTGTGGGTAATGATCCTTGTGATAATTCAATTAAACATCATTATTTATTTATTTATTTATTTATTATTTATTTATTTTTTCGGTAATTCCACTCCTTGCTGGAAACTAAACCAGGTCTAAACCAGGTCTAAAATAGATCTAAACCAGGTCTAAACAAGAGCTAAACCAGGTCTAAACCAGGACTAAACCAGGACGAAAACCAGGCCTAAACTAGAGCTAAACCAGGTCTAAACCAGGACTAAACCAGGACTAATCCAGGACTTAAACCAGGACTAAAACCAGGTCTAAACCAGATCTAAACCAGGTCTAAACCAGGACTAAAACCAGGTCCTAACTAGATCTAAACCAGGACTAAACCAGGACTAATCCAGAACTTAAACCAGGACTAAAACCAGGTCTAAACCAGATCTAAACCAGGTCTAAACCAGGACTAAAACCAGGTCTAAACATGAGCTAAACCAGGTCTAAACCAGGACTAAACCAGGACTAATCCAGGATTTAAACCAGGACTAAAACCAGGTCTAAACTAGATCTAAACCAGGTCCAAACTAGATCTAAACCAGGACTAAACCAGGACTAATCCAGGACTTAAACCAGGACTAAAACCAGGTCCAAACTAGATCTAAACCAGGACTAAACCAGGACTAATCCAGGACTTAAAAGAGGACTAAAACCAGGTCTAAACTAGATCTAAACCAGGACTAAACCATGCTGTGCGGACATGTCGCCTCCTCTTCTATCAATAATATTTTAATTAAATTCGGTTATGATGTCCTCTGTAATCTCGTCTTGTGCTTCTCTAAACTAAAGTAAAAACCAAGTAATCCAAAGTATTCAAATTACGTATTCAGGTGTCAAACATGCCTGGGCCAGATCGGCCCTCCAAGACCTTTAATCTGGCCCTTGGCTGATTTTCTACTAAAATATTTTAATTCTATTTTTTATTAAAATATTGTTAATTTTCTGTGGTGTTTATCACAGCAGCGTCTCCAGCGTCTCTGTACGTGGCCCCTCCCACCAGAGCAGCACAAATGAAGACTTGTCTCTTTCCAAACGCTCTTAAAGGACGATCGTTTTGACTGTTGACCGTGACACCCTCATCAGAAAAATGTCCAAAGTGAGAAAGTGGAGCCGAGTGCAGGATTTTCTTAAAGTTTCAGGTTGTTCCTGATAATATAATATTTTGTAAAAGAAAGAGTTCATCAATTAAAAAATATTTCTGTAATAGATTTGTGTTTCTCTGCACCAATATTTGAACTTATTGTTATTTTTGGGGTTTATATGACATGAGTTTTCTGATCCGGCCCCTTTTGGGAATCAAAGTCGGTTGGATACGACCCCCAGACCAAAATGAGTTTGACACCCCTGTCGTATCGAACTGAAACTGCACTGTATCGAGGTATGTATCGTATCGGCAGCTTCTTATTGATACCCAGACTAAGACAAGACACTTTACCCACATTTCCTTGTATGAATGTGGTGTGTGTGTGTTTTTCACTGACAAAATTTCAAAACTTTTCCATGACTTTTCTTTTTTTATGACCTGAAGTGAATTTTCCATGACTTTACAGCACCAACATGTGTAGAATTGAGCATCTTTTAAAGGGCTAAATACGAAATGTTAACTCTTTCCGCTCACCTTATGGTTTGCGATTATAGTTTTTAAACATTCAAAATATTATCAGTGCTTTTATTGTTGTCTCTTTTGAACAAAATGCACATGTTTGGAAATAAACATAATAGTCTAATGAGAACTTAACAGAACGCTGTAGTTGTGTGAAAGAGACACTAAAATTCCATGACTTTTCCAGGATTTCCATGACTTGGCTTGGTTTGGTGTGGTAAAGTTTTTGCGCGTACCTGTTTCTGAACGGCCTGAGCCATGTTGGAGGGCTGGCGTTTGTTCAGAGAAAGTATTTGCTCTTCTTCATCGTCTTCGTCGTCCTCCTCCTCTGGACCATACAGAGTCTCCCGGTAAGTGCTGGACTTGGCCTCGTACGTCTGTAAGATTAAAGTGACACACAGTAGTCAGGTACAAATCATGTGGTACGGACATCGGGCGGTGCAAGGAGGGAAAAAGTAAAATGATAAAAAAATAAAAAAAAAACAACAAAACAAAACATACTGGTATTTTCAAAAATGACAAAATGAGACAAACTAAAACATGTCTGAAGGAGCAGTGCAAGAAACACTAATGTTCAACTTTCATATTGTCAACATGAAGTAGTCCCATAGTCCTGGTTTCAGTCCTGGTTCAGTCCTGATTCAGTCCTTGTTTAGACCTGTTTTAGTCCTGGTTTAATTCTAGTTTAGACCTGTTTTAGTTCTGTTTTAGTCCTGGTTCAGTCCTGATTCAGTCCTGGCTTAGATCTGTTTTAGTCCTGGTTAAGTCCTGGTTCAGTTCTGGTTTAGTCCTAGTTTAGACCTGTTTTAGTCCTGGTTTAGACCTGGTTTAGACCTGTTTTAGTCCTGTTTTAGTCCTGGTTTAGTCCTAGTTTAGACCTGTTTTAGTCCTGGTTCAGTCCTGTTTTAGTCCTGGTTCAGTCCTTTTTTAGTCCTGGTTCAGTCCTGGCTTAGATCTGTTTTAGTCCTGGTTTAGTCTTGGTTTAGTCCTGGTTCAGTTCTGGTTTAGTCCTGGTTCAATTCTGGTTTAGTCCTGGTTTAGTCCTGGTTCAGTTCTGGTTTAGTCCTAGTTTAGACCTGTTTTAGTCCTGGTTTAGTCCTGGTTCAGTCCTGGTTCAGTTCTGGTTTAGTCCTAGTTTAGACCTGTTTTAGTCCTGGTTTAGTCCTGGTTTAGACCTGGTTTAGACCTGTTTTAGTCCTGTTTTAGTCCTGGTTTAGTCCTAGTTTAGACCTGTTTTAGTCCTGGTTCATTCCTCTTTTAGTCCTGGTTCAGTCCTGTTTTAGTCCTGGTTCAGTTCTAGTTTAGACCTGTTTTAGTCCTGTTTTAGTCCTGGTTCAGTCCTGTTTTAGTTCTGGTTTAGACCTGTTTTAGTCCTGGTTCAGTTCTAGTTTAGACCTGTTTTAGTCCTGTTTTAGTCCTGGTTTGTCCTGTTTTAGTCCTGGTTTAGATCTGGTATAGACCTGCTTCAGTCCTGGTTCAGTTCTGGTTTAGTCCTAGTTTAGACCTGTTTTAGTCCTGGTTTAGTCCTGGTTCAGTCCTGGTTCAGTTCTGGTTTAGTCCTAGTTTAGACCTGTTTTAGTCCTGGTTTAGTCCTGGTTTAGACCTGGTTTAGACCTGTTTTAGTCCTGTTTTAGTCCTGGTTTAGTCCTGGTTTAGTCCTAGTTTAGACCTGTTTTAGTCCTGGTTCAGTCCTCTTTTAGTCCTGGTTCAGTCCTGTTTTAGTCCTGGTTCAGTTCTAGTTTAGACCTGTTTTAGTCCTGGTTCAGTCCTGTTTTAGTTCTTGTTTAGACCTGTTTTAGTCCTGGTTCAGTTCTAGTTTAGACCTGTTTTAGTCCTGTTTTAGTCCTGGTTTGTCCTGTTTTAGTCCTGGTTTAGACCTGGTATAGACCTGCTTCAGTCCTGGTTCAGTCCTGGTTTAGTCCTGTTTTAGAACTGTTTTAGTCCTGGTTTAGTCCTGGTTCAGCTCCAGTAAACTCAGTCAATATAACCCTGGGCTTAACAAACACACTTGGACTTGGACTTGGACTTGGACTCACATTGAGGAGGTTTTGCAGATCCCGGGACAGATCCTGCACTCGGTTTAGATCCGCAGACTTCCTGTTGATGTCCTCCACGACTCTCTGCGCGTGAAACACAAACACACATCGTTTTTTTTTGTTTTTTTTTTTTTTACTTTTATCGTTAGTTTTACTCGTCGGCACACGCTCACCATCTGGGAGTACTGTTTGGCCGAGATCTGAGCCGAGTCGTCCGTGGGCTTCACCGAGTTGTTGGGCAGATTGATGAGGAAGAAATCCAGAGACTGACTGGCGTTTTGGAAGTCCTGGATTTTGTTGGTGGCCTCCTGCACGAGACCCAACCTGGAAAATAAGGAATCGGGTTAGTGTAGAATCTGTGTGTCGTTCGTTTGTTCGTTTTGTCAATATAAAACCAAAAATAAGAAAATGAAAAATTAACTGTTTTTTTCATTATTTGTCTCTAAAAACAAAATGAAAAAACAGATAATGATTTATTTTTTCAGTTTTTGATTTTTTGTTTAAAATAATAATGGAAAAAATGGATAATGACCGTGACTTAAACTGCAATGCCGGACTAAACCAGGACTAAACCAGGACTAAACCAGGTCCGGGACCTGACCAGAACCAGACCGGGACTGAGACCAGGACTTAGACTTGGACCAGACCAGAACTGAGTCCGGGACCAGACTAGGACCAGGACCAGGACTGAGATCAGGACAGGGAACAGGACCAGAACTACTGAGACCAGGACTGAGACCAGGACCAGAACGGGACTAAAACCAGGACTGAGGCTGGGACCAGACCGGAACTGAGACCAGGACTGAGACCAGGACTGAGACCGGGTCCAGACCGGGACCAGACGAGGACCAGGACCAGGACTGAGATTGGGACTGAGACTGGGACCAGACCGGGACTGAGATCGGGACTAGACCAGGACTGAAACCTGGACCAGACCAGGACTGAGACCGGGACCAGACCAGGACCAGACCGCGACTGACATCAGGACCAGACCAGGACTGAGACCAGGACCAGACTGGGACAAGAACAGGACTGAGACCGAGACCAGAGCAGGACTGAGACCGAGACCAGACCGGGACTGAGACCAGGACTGAGACCAGGACTGAGGCCAGGACCAGACCGGGACTGAGACAAGGACCAGTCCAGGATTGAGCCCGGGACCAGACCAGGACTGAGACTGGGACCAGTCTCTGAGACCCGTCACTTTCCACTCTGATTCGTTCTTGTTTCTTTGCCCCGTGTTGGTCCTGGTTCAGTTCTTCTGCACGTACCTGTCGCTCAGTTGTGTGTTGACGTTGCTGTAGCGGTTCCTGAGCGCTTTGACCTGGTTCTCCTGGCGGCGGATGTCGGGGCAGTACTCGCTGAAGTTCTGCTGGAGGGAGTTGCACGCCTGCTCCGTCAGCTCCAGCTCCTTCCCCAGTTTGTTCAGCTCTTCCTTCTGAGAGGCCGCGTCCTTCTTCAAAGCCTGAACAACAAGTCAACAACCCGGGTAAGTCTGAAGCAAGTGTGAAAGAGGTTTGTATATTTCTCTCTACTCTTCTTTAATAGATGCATCAAGAACTTCGTACTTCCGGTCATCGTGCGATGCATACTGGGAAGGACATGGTGGTTTGATGCTCACTTTTTCGGAAAATTCTTTTTGAATGAATGAAATTAAAATACCGAACATGATAAACATTGGTGTAATAAGACAATTTACCCCAAATGTTTCATAATATTAAACAATTTTTACACATTTGGATTTTTTTTTTTTTTGCCACATTCTGTTTGTGTTTAAAGGAAATAAATTATATTTTCAGTCTTTGACTTAGAATTTGGTGATATAAAATTCTCTTTTGATGTCTAAATTACTGTATGTAAATAAAGACTATTCCATTTCCTGTCAGTTTTTATTTTTTAATAAGTTTTATTTATTTATTCTTTTCTTTTTAATCTTTGTTTCTTGTTTTTTTTTTTTGAGCCTTGAGAGGTTGCTGTTTTATTTACATTGTTCTTTTATACAAGTAAATGCCTTTTTATATTACGTATGCAAAACTAATTTTGAGTTTGTAAAGTTTGGAGGAAAAAAACAAAAAGAATTGGTTGGAGTATCAGTAAATATTTAAAGCCAAAGTATCGACATCAGTTTCAGAAGAGAAAAAGCCGAAAACATGTAACTTTTTATTTCATCGTCTTGGTTTGACTCATGTTTCTTGTAGCGTGGATGTAAAAGTACCTGTAGTTCCTGTGTGCGTGTTTGCAGAGCAGTGGGTTTGTCCAGAAGAGGTCCTTCTTTAGCCAGCTTCTCCTCAAACCCGGACACGATCCCGTCCACCTTCTGCATGTGCTTCTCCAGGAACAGAGACGCCGAAGCTCTGAGGAGAAAACACACGTCAGTCTATTTTCAGTCTATGTTCGAACTGCAGCTCTCACATTGTATTTAGACAGAACCAAGTACAAACTGTGATAGTGTAAGGCATGAGTGGGTATTTGTAAAACTACTCTGATTACTGACTAGCGATGTGTGAAAATATTGAAATATTGGTATATCGTATTGTTTAATGTGATCATGCAGTATTGATATCGTGGGCTGCTGTATCGATATATCACCAAGAGTATTTTTTTATATATTTTACTAAATTATTTTGTTACAGTGCTGCATTTTTGTTGTTTATTTAGAGGAAGGAAACTTATTTATATAGCACATCTGACATTTTCACAGTTTTGATGATTAAAATGTTTGTGTTTCAGATTAACTTTGCACAAGAAGTGGTTAAAAAAAGACTTTTAGTATCACAGCCTGGACAGTATTTGGGTAGGAGACTGCAGGGAAAATCAGGAGCCACAGGGGGGCGCCAGTTGCAAAAACTGTTCTTGTGTCCTTAGGCAGCCACATTGCTATAAAAGTGGTGTGTGTGTGTGATGGTGGTGGTTGGAGGAGCTGATGGGGCAGTGGCAGCCTCGCTTCCGTCAGTCTGCCCCAGGGCCACTGTGACTACAATAGTAGCTTACCTCCACTGAGTGTGGAGTGAATGAATAATGTTCTGTAAAGCGTCTTTGAGTCTTTGTCTTTGAGTAGCCTCAAATTCATCAGTGGGTTTCACTTCGTACAAACTGTTAGGATTCGTTCACTCGACGGTAGGCAGGTACTTTTTTTTTTATTTAACCAATCGCTGCTATTTGGTTGTGACGTATGTAATGCACCGCTAACGGGGATAACTGGTATATTAACCTTTTCCAAAATCCCGTAGGAAGAAGGACAATAACGTCTTTCCCCTTGATAAAATTCACCAAACATTCTCTTTGTTGTGGCTTTAAATCCTCAACCTCAGGAATCGCTGACAACACAGAATATATGACTCTTTGCTGATTGGCTGGTGCCTGAACTCGCACTTCAGGGTTTTTGCGAACCGTCTAGTGCAGGGGTGTCAAACTCATTTTGGTCCGGGGGCCGTATCCAACCTACTTTGATCCCAAAGGGGCCGGATCAGAAAACTCATGGCATATAAACCCCAAAAATAACAATAAATTCAAATATTTGTTCAGAGAAACGCAAATCTATTACAGAAATCTTTTTTAATTGATGAACTCTTTCTTATTATAATATTATAATATTATAATATTATGAACAACCTGAAACTTTAAGAAAAATTCAATTTCAACATTTAAAATATTTTAGTAGAAAATCACCCAAGGGCCACATTAAAGGTCTTGGAGGGCCGGATCTGGCCCCCGGGCCTTATGTTTGACACCTGTGGTCTAGTGTATTCAGATTCCTGCCCTAGTCACTGGAGAGAACTGACATTGAGTGGAGGAACTAGGTGGCACCAGCCTGGATATTGAGTTGGACCATATAACTCAGAATTTGTTAAATTGTTAATTTGTTAAATTTATTATGCAATTAAAGTTCTAACTTCCATAAAGTTCTATAAAAAGAAGAAAGAGCTCAGTATTAGTAAGTGTTCGTGAGCTCAGGTGTCTTCAAAATGTACAAAGTTTTGCACTGTATCACCTAAAAGTTTATTAAAACCATTTGTGCTGAATTAGATTTATGACTCATTCGTTTTTACATCAAACAATTGAAAGTAAATAAGTAACTTTTACTCAAATTACATTTTAAATTACGTACTTTTTTACTTTTACTCAAGTAGATTTTTAGATGGTTACTTTTACTTTTACTGTACTTGAGTATAGAGAAAAATCCCACACACCATCTTAAATGCAAATTGTGAGATTTATTAGGACAAACCGTGCTCCTCCAACGCACTCGTCTCAAGTAACTGATGTGCGACGTTCTCATACTTTTACTTGAGTAGGAATTAAGCAAAGTAAACATACTACTACTTTTTCCACCTCTGGTACTGATACAATGTAGACGCAGCTCTCGAGGTGAAGATAAGTCCGCTGTTTACTGTCTGAATCTAATTATAAAGCGCTTTAGGAGGAAGTGCACGATTAGCATGCTAGTTACTGTAACCGCAAAACTCTGCACTGTGCAAAGAGCTTATGAACTCATCGGTAAATAATTAAGAAGAAGGAAAGTGAGGAATGACTTTAAAAGACTGCAAACTAAATCAACTAGGTCTATGTTTTTCAGGTTTTTTGGAGAATTAAAAACAGGAACAGCGCTTTTAAAATAATTTCTTCTACTTGTATAAGATTGTTTTGATTTGTCTGATTATACTTTTGTAAACTTTTCCACACTCACTTCTTCTTGTAGAGGTCCATGAGCGCGCTGACGTCGTCGATCTTGTTGTTGATGTTGCTGAGTTTCCCCGGCAGGGTGGAGGTCGTGGGCCCCAGGGGCTTCTGGGAAATGACGGGCTGCATCTCCCTCTGCAGAGCCGCCTTCTCCGACTCCAGCTGGTTCAGGGCCTGGGCGGTTTTCTGTCGGACAAAAACAAGCAAGGTTATAAAAATAAACCAGTGGAGCTGAGTGGAGACAGCACTACGAAGTTAAACTGTTACGCTTAACTTCGACTTTTGACATATTTTTGATGCTTGCGTTCATTCGTACAGCAGTAATGAACAAAAATGTAAAAAATTTGACTTCTTATAGTATTTTTTGCAACTATACTTTAAGTCCAAGTTACTTTGAAAGAGTATCTGAGCAGCGTTTCACCGATATAGGAGATACAGATCCATAAAAACCAGGACAAACAGACGACAAAACAGACATTATTTCAGTAAATGGTGCTGTTTTTATGTACTTTTTATTACTCTATCTTTTTTATCTTTTATTATTTATTGCTTTTATTGTTTTTTATCATTTGCGGCTTTTATCTAAAGTTAAACCTTTTTTATCTTTTAAACTATTTGAACAAATTATGCACGCTTTTATTTCATCACGCCTGGACGACTGTAATGCACTTTATTCCGGCATTTCGCAAAACGCACTTTACCGACTACAGTTAGTCCAAAATTCTGCAGCGCGACTTTTAACAGGAGCAAAAAGGAGAGAAGAGCACATAACCCCAATCCTTGCGTCTTTGCACTGGCTCCCTGTTAATTTTAGAATTGATTTTAAGATTTTATTGTTTGTTTTTAAAGCTTTGAATGGACTGGCTCCACAGTACATCTCGGACCTCATCCAAATTTATCTCCCTGCGCTCTGAGGTCCGAGGTCCAGCTCCAGCTCAGGGCCTAAGACGAGACTTAAAACCAGAGGGGACAGGAGCTTTCTCTGTGGTCGACCCTAAACTCTGGAACGATCTGCCGCTTCACGTTCGAGCAGCTCCACAGTGGAGAGTTTTAAATCTCGTCTGAAGACCCACTTTTATTCTCTGGCTTTTAACACCGCGTGAGTTGTGTGGTCCTCTGTGTCTTTTATTTATTTTTATGTGTTTTTATTGGTTTTACTGATTTTAATTTATTTATTGGTTTATTTATTTCTATTCTATGATATAGTTTTATTTTTATTTTACTGGTTTTATATTATTTTACTAGTTTTAATTACTTTATCATCTTATTGTTGTTATTTTTTATGTATTTGTGCAGCACTTTGGAAACAGTTTGTTTGTGTAATGTGCTATATAAATAAAGTGGATTGGATTGGATTGGATTGCTACCTTTGCACTGAATAATGGATGCACTTAATTTCATTGTATCTGTTAGAATGACAACAAAGATATTCTATTCTGTTCTATATATTTATATTTACCAGATATTTTTATGTCTACTTCTACTTCAGTAATAATACTTTGAAATAAAAGCTCCGACTCAGTGCATCATTTGTCATTTTCAAAGTTAAATAAAGAAGAATACTTGGATTAGCTGTATGGCTCCCTCTGCTGGCGACCGGGGAGCATGGTGAGTATTTTGAAATGACAACTTAGAAGATGAATTGCTTTGTAGTGAAGGAAATCCAAGCTCTTTAAAGTGCACGATTTAACTTTTCTGCTTGTCTCTATGGAGATGTTATTTGCTTAAACTAATCTATCTTGTATTCACTTACATGTGTTATAATTACTAAAAAAAAAAACAAATAAACAAACAAACAAAAAAACTTGGATAACATTATTACTTATTGAGGTGGATTTACCTCTTCACAGATCTAACCTGCCAGCATGTCTCCATGGAAACAAGTTTATTGCTTTACTGTGGAACACTGCTAGTCAGACTGGCGCCACCTAGTGCCTTCGTTCAATTTCATTTCTCTCCAGCGACTAGATCAGAAATCAGAACACACTAGATGGCCTACAAGAACCCCGGAAGTTGTAGACCACACACCGTCAATCAGTGAAGAGCCATATATTCAGTGTCGTCAATGATTCCCGAGAACAAGGATTTAAAGGCGGAACAAAGAGAATATTTGGTGAATTTCATCAAGGGGAAAGATGTTATTGTCCTTCTTCTTTTGGGATTTTGGGAAAAGTTTAATATACCAGTTAGCTCCGTTAGCAGCGCATTACATAAATGACAACCAAATAGCAGCAATTGGTTAAATTAACAAGCAAACAAATTCTAACACTGCGAGGTCAGACAGTTTCTGCAGGCAAAAGAATAAAATCCCAAAGAGACAAGTAGATGGCGGACCTTCTACCAGAAAAGTTATGTATTCCACCTTTTAATTACCAAAATAAATTCAGTGATGTGAAGTCAAACGGACAAAACACAAAGCAATACTCCAACCCAAAACAGTATTACTGAAGATTACGTACAGTTTAACACGTCTCCTTTAACATGAGTAAAGTGTTTGTGTGTAGTGTAGTGTGTAGTGTGTAGTGTGTAGTGTGTAGTACCTCGTGCTCCTGCAGGCGTGAGGTCAGGTCATGTACTGGGTTGCGGTTGTCCAGAGGCTCTCTGAGTCTCTTCTCAACGTCCCTCTGGAGCCTCTCCAGAGCTCCGTTTATCCGGTCCAGATCCCTCACCAGCTCTTTGGCTTTGGGGTCGTCTGGGATGGTGGAGATGGTAGCTGCAAGACAAAACAGGGACCAGTTTGAGCAATTTAAGCATACAAGGAGTCATTCCAAAACCTAGGGTCCAAAGATTCTTAGAAAAGTGGTTCTGTGCATTTTAATGAAGAGTGTCGTGTTAACTGCTCCTATAAAGTATTTTCCTTATGAGAGAGTTGGGTTATTCCACGCCAAATCTCCAAATTCCCTCGCTCGACCATCTCAGATTTGACTGAAAAAATTCTAGGAAGTTCACACACTTTCCAATTGGTAAAGTCCAAAATTTGATCTCCCAACTCCTTATAGTTTTGTCATTAAAAAATATTTTGTCAACTCCCCCCTGACCTGTTGTGAGCAGAGTTTTCCGAGGAGCCACTTTCAGATTACTGTATCTAAAAAACTATTTAAGGTCGGTCCTTCGAATTTTCAAGGTTAAAATTTGGTAAATGTACTTGTAGAATCTGGACTTTTACACATGTACTTTTGGTTTATCACAGAATTTGCTTGAAAATTCTACTCTTCAAATTTGAGTGCATCTTTGAAGGACTGTGGAAAGTGCAGTTTCAAAGACAGAGGTTTGATATTGAACATACACCTTCCCCACACATGCGCTGTACTTGGTATTTTAAAACTGACCCTCTGTGATGAACGATCTAGAAGATATTAAGAGTTAAAAATGAAAAAAAAAAAAAAACATTTGGTGCCATCTTTACCATGTTAAACCAAAAGTTGCTCCTCGGAAAACTCTGCTCAAAACTGCTCAGGGGGAGTTGAGAAAATATTTTTAAGGAGTTGGGAGCTAAAATTTGGGACTTTTCCTCTTCGAAAGTGTGTGAACTTGTGAAAATCCTAGAATTTTTTCAATCAAATCTGAAATGGTCGAGCGGGGGCGTTCAGAGATTTGGCGTGGTGTGTTAGAGTCATTAGGAGTCATTTTATCCACTGGTAAAATAGAAACTCCAAGCTAGAAAAAGGTTGTGAATATTTGTTTTGTATTTAATAATAATAATACCTGCTTTCTGATTGACCACCTTCTCCACGTTGGAGTTCTTCAGAGACGACAGCAGCTTGGCCCTGCGGTCCTTCAGCTCAGACAGCTCCCTCTGCAGGCTGCACACACACACACACACACACAGACACACACACACACACGCACAGTTAGGGCGAGGACAACTGGAAATCTGATCATTGAATTCTGTAGATTATTGAAATGTAATGTAATGAGTTATAGTTGATGTGACTACTGTATTTTTCGGACTATAAGTGGCACTTTTTTCATGGTTTGAGTGTTTCCTGTGACTTATATATTAAAATTTTCACACTGAAGCTGCGAGAGGCTCTAGTCTTGTGTGTCAGTTTCTGCTGCTCCTGTTCCTCCTGTACCACTGTCACTTCACTCTACTGCGCATGTCTCCTGCAGAAAGAGCCTTTGTCCTGCTGCAAGTGGTGAAATATTCAGCCGAAAACGGTGATCGAGCAGCAGAAAGAAAGTTTGGAGTGACTGAGAAACTTGTGAGGGACTGGCAGAAAGCGGGGATGGAGAACACAGCTTCACAGTAGGAGGATGCAACGTGAAACTTTCCTGGAAGTCACTGGATGGATGGACAAAGCCTGGACTTCAGTGACACCGAAACCATCCTGTCGGGATTCAGAAAGGCCGGGATAATTCTAACTGGAACTGATGCTGAGTCTGACGACAGCGACACAGAAGAGGAAGCGGCGCTCTGTTTACCTCCGGAGGTCGTGGAGTTGCTCAGAAGTGACACCGCGGATGAAGAATTGAATGGATTTAGTGATTTGGAGTGAGATGGAGAGTTTGTTAAACTTGTTCTGTTCTGTTGTTTATGTTATAGTTTATCTGAAGAACTGTTCATATGTGACGTTAACAGTCTGTTGTTCTCTGTTCTGTTGTTATTACTAGAACTTGACTTTCAACATGAAATGTCGGTTCCTGGTCTCTGATTTTGTAAAATAAATTTCCCCCAAAAAGTGCAACTTATAGTCCGAAAAATACGGTATCAAAATAGGTATAGAGTATCAAGTCTATTATTTAATTTAGAAATGGTGTTAGAAATATTTGTAGTTATCTGTAGTTATCTGAAGAACTCTCCATCTCACTCCAAATCACTAAATCCATTCAATTCTTCATCCTCGGTGTCACTTCTGAGCAACTCCGCGACCTCCGGAGGTAAACAGAGCGCCGCTTCCTCTTCTGTGTCGCTGTCGTCAGACTCAGCATCAGTTCCAGTTAGAATTATTTTTCTGAATCCCGACAGGATGGTTTCGGTGTCACTGAAGTCCAGACTTTGTCCATCCATCCCGTGTGACGTTAACAGTCTGTTGTTCTCTGTTCTATTGTTATTACAAGAACTTGCATTTCGAGATGAAATGTCGGTTCCTGGTCTCAGATTTTATTAAATAAATTTCCCCAAAAAAGTCTGACTTATTTATGCATTTTTCTTCTTCATTACGTATTTTTTGGCTGGTGTAATTTATATTCCGGAGTGATTTATAGTCCGAAAAATACGGTAATCTGATTTCTTTCTGACTGTTCACAGCTCTACAGGTTTTAACGAATGACGATTTTAAAAGAGAAAACGTTAAATATTGTTCATTTGTACTTGGTGTTCCAAATACAACAGTTACATGTCCACGGGCGTTTTTAATAATCAGATTTCTCTCGTGCTGTAAACAAATCAGAAATCATCTCAAATCATCTAATTACTGGGTTATCTGATTATTCTCGTGATCTGATTTTGAGGTGTGTCCAGTAGTGTGCGTGTAGAGCTGTACCTGTCCACTTTCTTGAGGGCGTCTTGGTCGGGCGCCGGCACCATGAAGCAGGCGGCGGGCATGGTCAGCACCTGGCCCCTGTCGTCCTGCACCTGCCACTTCTTCAGATCTGCATTCGACTTGAGGGTGAGGTTCTGCCCGCGGGTCACTGAGCCCTGAGGGAGACACACAACAGAATATGAGGATTTAGCCACAAATATGCAACGAAAAATGTGAAAACAGAGAATTTCTATTGTACGATCCCAACAGTTTTACAACATCGTAGTTTCATTATCGTTTGTATCGTGGAATTTGAATGATGATAAATCTCTAAACACAAATGGATTTAAATATATATATATATGCAAAATCCCGTGGCTCTCAAACTTTTCACACCTAATAACACCAAAGAAAAAACTTGGATTATAACAGGACTATTCCAGGTCTGATCTAGGCCTAAATCCGGTCTATATTCCTGGTCTAATCTAGGGCTAAACCTAGTCTAAACCAGGTCTAGAACAGGACTAAAACAGGACTATTCCAGGTCTAATCTAGCAGTAAACCAGGTCTAAACCAGGTCTAAACCAGGTCTATAACAGGTCTATAACAGGACAATTCTCGGGCTAAACCCAGTCTAAACCAGGTCTATAACAGGACTATTCCATGTTTAATCTAGGCCTAAACCTGGTCTAAACAAGGCCTAACAGGACTAAAACAGGACTATTCTAGGTCTAATCTAGGGGTAAACCAGGTCTAAACCAGATCTATAACAGGTCTATAACAGAACTATTCTAGGGCTAAACCCCGTCTAAACCAGGTCTATAACAGGACTATTCCAGGTCTAATCTAGGCCTAAACCTAGTCTATAACAGGACTATTCCAGGTCTAATCTAGGCCTAAACCTAGTCTATAACAGGACTATTCCAGGTCTAATCTAGGCCTAAACCTAGTCTACAACAGGACTATTCCAGGTCTAATCTAGGGCTAAACCTGGTCTATAACAAATGTGATCCAAACCAGGTGTATAACAGGACTATTCCAGGTCTAATCTGTGGCTAGACCAGGTCTAAACCAGGTCTATAACAGAACTATTCCAGATCTAATCTAGACCTAAACCCGGTCAAAACCAGGTCTAAAACAAGACTAAAACTAGGTTTAATGTAGAGCTAAACCAGGTCTAAACCAGGTCTATGACAGGTCTATAACAGGACTATTCCAGGTCTAGTCTAAGCCTAAACCAGGTCTAAAAGTGGACCATATCATTTCAGCTGTAGTTCTACACAAGAAATTATTAAAATGAGGTTAAAAAAAAAAGATAATATGAGCTGTAAATGAGGCAGTAAAATGCAGAGCTGTTTAAGTGGCACCTGAAGGAGCTCACGTACCACAGTTTGAGAAACAGTGATGTAAACTATTTATGTAACAAAACAGCTTCATAATCTGTACGTTCATCACATTTTACTATTCAAAAAGGAGAAATTTTAAAAAAGGATGTTATTTACTCGGCTTTTGGAGGAGATTTAATAAACTCATTTACAGCTTCTAGGTGCAAGTCTGTTCTAGAACATTTATGAGTGAGATTAAAAAGCAATAACAACTGTTTTATTGCTCTATTATCTGCGTCATAAAAACCAAAGCACATACAAAGTACAAACAGCTTCAAAAACAGGTTGGATCTCGATGTGTTACCTGCAGCGTTGGGAGTAACGCGTTATAAAAGTAACAGATTACTGTAATACTTTGCTGGTTTAGACCTGGTTTAGTCCTGGTTTAGTCCTAGTTTAATCCTGGTTTAGTCCTGGTTTAATCCTGGTTTCAGTCCTGGTTTAGTCCTGGTTTAGACCTGGTTTAATCCTGGTTTAGTCCTGGTTCAGTCCTGGTTTAGACCTGGTTCAGCTCTGGTTTAGTCCTGGCTTAGTCCTGGTTTAGTCCTGGTTTAGACCTGGTTCAGTAATGGTTTAGTCCTGGTTTAGACCTGGTTTAGACCTGGTTTAGTCCTGGTCTAGTCTTGGTTTAGACCTGGTTTAGTCCTAGTTTAATCCTGGTTTAGTCCTGGTTTAGACCTGGTTTAGTCCTGGTTTAGTCCTGGTTCAGCCCTGGTTTAGTCCAGGTTTAGACCTGGTTTAGTCCTGGTTTAGTCCTGGTTCAGTCCTGGTTTAGTCCTGGTTTAGTCCTGGTTTAGTCCTGGTTCAGTCCTGGTTTAGTCCTGGTTCAGTCCTGGTTTAGTCCTAGTTTAATCCTGGTTCAGTCCTGATTTAGTCCTGGTTTAGACCTGGTTTAGACCTGGTTTAGACCTGGTTTAGTCCTGGTTTAGACCTGGTTTAGTCCTGGTTTAGTCCTGGTTTAGACCTGGTTTAGACCTGGTTTAGACCTGGTTTAGACCTGGTTTAGTCCTGGTTCAGACCTGGTTTAGTCCTGGTTCAGTTCTGGTAACTCGCCCAGCAGTGTTTACCTGTGGCACGGTCCAGTTGCAGAGGGACACCACCCGGGTGCTGGAGGAGGGCGGGTTCCACCTCTGCTTCAGCGGGACCACGGTGCGGCTCAGGTCCCTCAGGGCCGACAGACGCTGCTCGTTCCTCTGCAGCGCCGGCTCGTCTCCCTGCGACAAAACACACACACACACACACACACGTGGTAAAGAGGTACTCCTGAGAGACTGGGTACTCCAGACAGACAGACGCGGCGTACCTCTATGGCCAGCACCACCTCCTGGTTGCTCTTGTCCTTCAGCACTTTGGGGTCCAGGTTGGAGTGGAGTCTGTGCATGGAGTCGGACAGAGTCTCTGCGTCCAACTGAAACTAAAGCAACAGGCAGGATTTGAGAATGTGGTTCGATTTGTGACATTGAGAGGTTTTCAGACTCTAAAATGTGATGATGGGAGCAGAATTATGAATTATTTAGTGACTTGAACCAAAAACTCACCGCATTATGACAGAAATCAGCGTTTTAACAATATTCGTATTAGCTCCGACATCTCTATTAAATAATATTAGTCCATAAAATGCAGCTGTTGTGCAGGTGCTCAGTGTGGGTGCTCTTTATGGGGTGCTCTGTGTAAAATGCTCTGTGTGGGTGTGCCTGTATAGGGTGCTCTATGTGGGGTGCTCTGTATGGGGTGCTCTGTATGGGTGCTCTGTAGGTGTGTGGTGCTGCTCTGTGTGAGGTGCTCTATATAGGGTGCTCCTTATAAAATGCTCTGTGTGAGGGCTCAGTGTAGGGTGCTCTGTGTGGGGTGCTCTGTGTGAGGTGCTCTTTATAAAATGCTCTGTGTGGGTGGCCTGTAAATGGTGCTCTGTATGGGGTGCTCTGTGTCGGGGCCCTGTATGGGTGTTCTTTATGGGGTGCTCAGTGTGGGTTGCTCTGTATGGGGTACTCAGTGTCAGTGCTCCGTGTGGGTGCTTAGTGCGGGGTGCTCTATATGGGGTGCTCTGTGTGAGGTGCTCTTTATAAAATGCTCTGTGTGGGTGGCCTGTAAATGGTGCTCTGTGTCGGGGCTCTGTATGGGTGCTCTTGATGGGGTGCTCTGTGTGAGGTGTACTGTATGGTGAGCTCAGTGTGGGTGCTCTGTATGGGGTGTTCTGTATAGGCTGCTCTTTATAAAATGCTCTGTGTGGGTGCTCCGTGTGGGGTGCTGTATATGGTGAGCTCAGTTTGAGTGTTCAGTGCGGGTGCTTTGTATGTGGTGCTCTGTATGGGGTGCTCAGTGTCGGTGCTCTATATAGGGTGCTCTGTGCGGGGTGCTCTGTATGGGGTGCTCAGTGTCGGTGCTCTATATAGGGTGCTCTGTGCGGGGTGCTCAGCGTGGGGTGCTCTGTATGAGGTGCTCTTTTTAAAATGCTCTGTGTGGGGGGCTTGTTTAAGGCGCTCAGCGTGGGGTGCTCTGTATACAGTGCTCTGTGCGGGGTGCTCTGCGTGGGGTGCTCTGTATAGGGTGCTCTTTCTAAGGTGCTCTGTATGGTGAGCTCAGTATGCGGTGCTTTACATGGGGTGCTCTGTGTGGTGAGCTCTGTGCGGGCGCTCTGTGATTCATCTGTGTGGGTGCTCTGGAGTACCTTCTTGTAGTCCCGGATGTTGTCCAGGTGCTCCTCTTGGGCGAGGCACAGGTTGAGGAAGCGCTGCCACTCGGCCTGGATCTTCTCATGACATCCCTGAAAAACAAACAGCCACCAGATCAGAACTAATCAAATCTCAACACGTATTTTTGAAATCCTAAACCCCAAACCTTTTACTAGATCATACACCAAAAGACACAGAGTTCAAAACCTACGTGTGACTATGAATTCTTAAAGGTCCTATATTACACAAATTGGCTCTTTGGAGATTTAAGTCATATTATAATGTCGTTACCTCCTCAAAAACAGACCTGAGGTTGTGTTTTGTTTCATTCACACATGCTTGAGCAGGGGTGTCAAACTCATTTTGGTTCGGGGGCCGTATCCAACCTATTTTGATCCCAAAGGGGCCGGATCAGAAAACTCATGTCATATAAACCCCAAAAATAACAATAAGTTCAAATATTCGTGCAGAGAAACGCAAATCTATTACAGAAATCTTTTTTAATTGATGAACTATTTCTGTTACAAAATATTATAATATTATGAACAACCTGAAACAGGAATAAGTCATTTTTTCTTGGAAAATCCTGCACTCGGCTCCACTTTTCTCATTTTTGACATTTTTCTGATGAGGGTGTCACGGTCAGCAGTGAAAACGATCGTCCTTTAAGAGCGTTTGGAAAGAGACAAGTCTTCATTTGTGCTGCTCTGGTGGGAGGGGCCACGTACAGAGACGCTGGAGACACTGCTGTTCTAAGCACCGCAAAAATTACCAATATTTTAATAGAAAATATAATTAAAATATTTTAGTAGAAAATCACCCAAGGGCCACATTAAAGGTCTTGGAGGGCCGGATCTGGCCCCCGGGCCTTATGTTTGACACCTGTGTGCTTGAGTAATCCTGCATTATTAAGTCTGTCTACGTCTTCAAAGCTCAAAATGCTCCGCTCCAGGTTGCCAGGTTAACAGCTCATTTTACATTTAGTTTAGCAGAGATTAGTAATTTATGGAAGTTAATTTGTTCCATCAGATTTTGAATTTTAAATACGACTGAATTTCTCACTTTGAATTTTTTAACTCTGAAAAAAGACGTTTGAATTATTTTTATTCTGAATTTTAGTGGCTGAAATTTGAAGTTTACTTTCAATTCAAAATAAACAATATTTTCAAGCCCTCAAATTCACCAGTCAAAATTCAGAATGTAAAATTCGCAGTGAAAAATTTCGCAGCAAAGATCCAAGATGCCAAGGCAGAAGCAATCGATCATGTGAGCAAGGAGGACAGAGGCCGTTTCCTATTGGCTGTTCTCATCTGTGGGCGGGGTTTACACTTAAGAAATTAAAGAGATGAGGTTTTGATGAGGTAAATTTTGACCGATCAGATCGCGTCACTGCAACATTTCCTGTTTCTTACTAAGTTAGATCGGATCACTTTGGATTGATTGCTTTTGCCTTGGCATCTTGGATCTTTACTGTGAATTTTCCTCACTGCGAATTTTACACTCTGAATTTTGACAGTTGAATTTGAAGGCTTGAAAATATTTGTGCTGAATATTTAAAAGGTGATTTTTTTTTTTATATTGAATTTTATACACTGAAAATGTACACTTAAAATTTCAGCAAACAAAAATTCATAATAAAAATAATTCAAACATGTTTTTTCAGAGTAAAAAATGTTAAAGTGAGAAATTCAACAGCATTTAAAATTCAAAATCTGATGAAACAGATTATCTTCCATAGTAATTCCAGAGCAGGGTGACCAGTCTTCTCTATTTTACCCAGGACAGTCCCAGTTTTGAGCCGTGTGTCCCCTGTTCCAGCAGATTTATCCAAAACCAGTGATTTGTCCCAGTTTTATACAAAAAATTTCTCTATTTTTGACCAATTTGACACCTGCTGACAGTAAAGAGAGGCATACATTGTCATTTGTTTCAGAAAAGATGCTTAAAATGATCAAAACTCAAAGAAAATGTGACTATACTGACTCACATTAGTGCATAAAACTTTCCTTAGTTACGCACTCGTTGCACAGTTTTATTATTACCAACCAACCCAAACCATATCCCAGTTTTTTTTTTTATTTTTGAAAATCTGTTCACCCTATTCAAGAGCTGAAATCATCCAAACAATTCCAGTGCAGGATAAATATGCAGAGTTTTGTGTGTTAAACATGTGTGAATGAAACAAAACACAACTCCGGGTCTGTTTGTGATGAGGAAACCCTTTAGGACCCTTTAACAAAAACAAAAGAATGAATAAAAGACTTACAGAGATGGTGTCTTTGGCTGGATGTCCTGCGTCTATGAGGCGCTCTCCTTCCTCCTGGAGCTGGTTTATCTCTCCCTCGTGAGCCTGTAGACCGTTTGTTTTGAATTTCTGAAGAAAGAGAGAAACAACAGAGGTATAATACTCCCTACAACGGAAGCATAAGCAGACTGGTTAAATGAAAAAAGAGTACCCGCCTATCGTTGAGCGAATGAATTCTAACACTGCGAGGTCAAACGGTTTCCAAGAAGTGAAACCAACTGATGAATCAGGCTACAAAAAAGCACCTAAGTCTATAAAATGTTGATATAGTGTACAGTAAGTAAGTATAGTAAGTAAGTAGTATAGAGGTGGGACCAAGTCTTTGTTTTGCAAGTCTCAAATCTTTGACCTCAAGTCTGAGTCAAGTCCCAAGTCAAATACAGACAAGTCCAAGTCGAGTCTCGAGTCACTGGCCCATAAGTCCAAGTCAAGTCTAAGTCACCTGCTTTGAGCTTCAAGTCATTTCAAGTCTTTAAACCAAAGTACAAAGTATACCTTAGATTTTTGCAATTTATATGAATTTTAAATTGAATTGTACTTAAAAAGTCATGGTATATTTATACATGAGTATTTATAGAGGATATAAGAGTTGTAGAAATTTATTTAGTTAATTTTTCCTTTTTAAATGCCTTGACAAGATCTTAGTGTGAATTATTACGGTCAGAATAGAAAGAATTCAGATTTAAAAGTGCTTCTCAAGTCACAGGCCTCAAGTCCAAGTCGAGTCCCAAGTCTTAATCCATTTTTATCAAGTCAGGTCTCACGTCCTTTGAATATGAAAATATGAATAACAAAATTTTGACAAAAATGTTAGATAGAACCTTTTTCATTTTAAGGAGACCTGGTCCTGCGGTCAAAATTATGTTAATTGGTATAAGTGATTTTTGTCCAATTTAAATATAAAGTAAATGGCGAAAAAACTTCACGAGATCATTTTTGTCATGTGTTTACAGTCTTGTGGAAATGTATCTCACGAGATCTTGTGGCACGAGCTCTTGACTCATCCCTAGATACTTTTATTTAGTTGTAATCTGAGCATACATACAAAGACAGCTCTAACGTGTCAATAATAACGTGCGTGCTCTGACCTCGTACTCCGTGCGCACTCCGGCCGGGTCCACCATGCGGTCGCTCCAGTCCCTGTTGAGGATCCGGTCCTGCTGCGAGGACAGATACACCAGCTCTTTACTGCAGCTCTGCATGTAGTCGTACAGAGTGGAGAGGTGTGTGCGCCTCTGGACCGACTGCGTCTGCACAACAAATACAAACACAAACATAAACATAAAAGCAAACGCAAACACACAAACACAAACACTGTTACTGCCATGTCAGGCTTCTTTGTGATCTTTGCAGAGACTCTCCAAAGAAGTGGACGAGCAGTTACAGGGTCAAATTTGGAAAAGGAATTTATTTACAGACAAAAAAGCAAAATAAAAACACAGATTCATGTAGAGCAGATTAATACGAACTTTTAAAGATCAAATAAAAGTAAAAATTTGGAACGCCGTGGTTCACTATGTCCAGAGGTGGGACCAAGTTGTTGTTTTGCAAGTCTCAAGTAAGTCTCAAGGATTTGACCTCAAGTCCGAGTCAAGTCCCAAGCCAAAAACGTCCAAGTCGAGTCTCGAGTCACTGGCCCATAAGTCCAAGTCAAGTCCAAGTTGTCTACTTTGAGATTCAAGTCATTTCAAGTATTTAGATTTTTGTAATTTATATGAATTTTAAGATAAATTGTATTTAAAAAGCACACTTTTCTTAGTGTGAATCAGTACGGTCTAATCAAATTAAGATTTAAAAGAGCTTAATAACACTTATTTTATCAAATAGTCTGCACTGAACTGGAAGGATCCTGTTCTATGTAGTTCCCTCTGTTTTACTGTATTGTTCTGTATATTACTGTAGTACTTTTGAAGATACCACATCGCAGTACTTCAGTTACATCCAAAGTAACAAACAGCGAAGTGGGAGGAACATGTTCCAGTTTGTTCCTTTAAAATTAAGCACCACATGTATCGACTGTTTCAAAAATCATATATATTTTTAGGAGACACATCAAGTCTTCTCAAGTCACGGGGCTCAAATTCAAATCAAGTCCCAAGTCACTGACCTTCAAGTTCAAGTTGAGTCCCAAGTCTTGGCCAATTTTATCAAGTCAAGTCTCAAGTCCTAAAAATAGTAACTCAAGTCAGACTCGAGTCCAAGTCACGACTCGTAAGTCCCACCTCTGACTGTGTCCATTAATACAGTCTATGGTTCCATGTGGTGGACAATAAATGTACTGGTATTAGTATCAATAATGACCACCAAGAACACAGGCCCAAACCAGAGGCAACGGTGCCATTTTCTTTTAAAAAATACTTTTGGGCAGATGAGTTTTTCCACACCTGGAACACTGTCCCAGCTGATATTACGTAAAAGTCATTTTGATCAGGAAATAGGAATATTGCAAAAGTCTGGCTCCTGGATAAACAAAACCTGCAGTCACAATATGGACTTGTATCTTTTACTAAACGTTTTACTAAACTCTAAAACTTTTACTAAACTCTAAACCTTTTACTAAACTCTAAACCTTTTACTGAACCTTAATATATGTATTTTATTGTATATTTATATTTATATTTATATTTATATTGGGCAAATAGAGATTTACATTTTTATACAATGGAAAGTATAACTGAAATCATAATAGAAATGAAAATAACCACAACAAAAAACTAGTTCAAAAAGGAGTGGGAAGACGATTGCTGTTTTATTGAGCAAAGTGCTTTTCTAATCTTCTTATTCTGCTTTTACTAACGTTTATTTGTGTTGTTTTGTCAACCTGTCATATGACTACAAATGGAAATAAACCTGACAAAATCCGGATGCACTGTCCCTTTTAAATAAATAAATAAATACATAAATAAACAGGTTTCTTTATAACCTTGAGAATGTGTTGTGCTGGAATATAATATTAAAGTGTTTATTGATGATATACTAAAGTGAACTGTGTTAGGAACAGATGAACAGTTTCATTCTGTAAAGTAAAAGAGATTACTCACATAAACCTGGTCGTATTTGTTCTTCAAAGCGGCGTACTGATCCTGGGGGAGAAAAAAAAACTGTCAGTAATTCCATTCACTTTCTAACTCTCCGTGCGTTCGCTTCTGTGACGGGAGCACATCTCAGCCGCTTTGTTTGAGACTCTGGTAACTCCCTTTAAGTCACACTGACAGACGGCCATTCAAACAAAATCACCGCGTGTCATTTGGAGACAGAAGCTTCACTAAACGGGCTGGAGACTCCATGGGAACAAAACAACAACAACAAAAACAACACTCAGACTGTTTCAATGATTTGTTCACGTTACAGCCCCTGGTCCTGGCGTTCAAATCATGTAAACTGACAGTGTTGGGAAGGTGACTTTTAAAATGTATTCCCCTACAGATTACAGATTTCACACCCCAAAATGTAGTTTGTAACGTAATCCATTAAATTACTTAAAGTGAGTAACGTAATCTGAATACTTTGGATTAATTGATTTGCTGTAGAGAAACAAAGACGAGGAAATCGTAACATAAGAAGTTTTGTCTGATAAAAGAAAAGAAAAAGCCCAGACTTTACTGAACTAAATTAAAAATATTATTGATAGAAGAGGAGGAAACACGTCCATGCAGCAGGTTTAGTCTAGACCTAGTTTTAGACCTGGTTTAGACCTGGTTTAGGCCTGGTTTGGACCTGGGTTTAGACCTGGTTTAGACCTGGTTTTAGACCAGGTTTAGACCAGGTTTAGACCTGGTTTAGACCTGGTTTTAGACCTGGTTTAGAACTGGTTTAGACCTGGTTTAGTGTCCGGCAATGAGTGGAATTACCGGGGGAAAAAAAGGGATACAGCCCAAAATGTGAAAACAGGAAAATACCGCCATGTAATCCATTTATTTCAGTAAAGTAAATGTAATCCAATTAACACTCACTGAAACAGTAACTGTAACTGAATAAAGTTACTCATAATCTGTACTCTGATTACGTAACTCCAGTACATGTAATCTGTTACTCCCCAACACTGTTGGTGTCACGTAACATTTCTGGTGTCACCATGGAGACACCAGAAATGTTACGTGGAGCACCTTCAGTCAACTGCACCACGGCGTCAACTCACATACACATATTTTGAAAAGAAAAGAAATGTAAAATGTAAAACAGTCAGAGATTTTGTGTTTGGCGCAGACCTTTGAGAGGGTGGAGCCGGGCTGTAGCTGCTGGCTGTACGCCTCGATCTCCTGGTGCATGATGTTGTGAGAGGCCATCTGCTTCTCCACGTCGGCCAGACTGGGACCGAACACCTGATTCCCCAACTTCCTCTGTGACACAGCAACACGGCGACCATCAACACCACAATACAATATACATGTGTTCAGAATTATGAAAAAAGGACTGTTAAACTAAACTATTATATCTTTTGAATGGGAAACGTCCTCAAAATGTTGCCTATAATTTGTTTTTATTTGGTCAGTGTTTAACTCAACAGTCTACATACATTATATTCAGTCTGATGCCCATAAAATAAAACATATTCAGAGTGTAGAAAAATCTAATCAAACTAATCAAATCACGGAGCAGGTGTAGGCAGAAGCTAAATCTTATTGCACTTCCCCTTATCTCCAACTGCAGCACGTAAAAAAAAAAAAAATCAACAATTATTCTAATTATAACAAAATTCTCTTTACTGTTGTTATTCTTTCAAATATTTTTCCAGGTATTTTGAACTGATATGTATTCAGTGATGTGACGACAGGGTTACACCTGCCGCTGTTTCATTGGCTGCAACAGAGTGATGTCATTAGTGGAGCCAGGAGCCTAAACTGAAACTAAAGCGGCAGGACAAGATGTCGGCTTGAGCAGGCGTGAGTGAAGACGCTGCACCAAACTTTGAAAAACTTCTCAAATTGAACTTACTTGGGTTCATCTTCAATTAAACTTGTCTTATAATGAGTCGCCATAAAAAAAAAAAAAAAAAAAAAGTGACTATCACCACAAGTGCACCTCCCAAACAGAGCCCTACTCGTGCAGCTGGACTCTACTGACAATATTCCATGGAAAAATGTTTGGACTTTACCTCACAAATATCTCATCACCAAGAAGAATCAGTCAATAATAAGAATCATCTGAGAAGGTCAGTGTACACAAACTGAAAAATGAAACCACCTCTCACTTATTTTGGACCTGCCCAGACTGTGTGTTTTTGGAAAGACTTCATAAACCATATGGGCTGATAAACCTACGCCCTTGCTGGGGTAAAAAAAAAAAAAAAAAGAGTAAATGAAGATATGGATGCGATCACGATTCTGTCTTCATCTCCGTATCGTTAAACCCTGGCGCAGACTGACCAGTTTGCTGTCGAGAAGAGGTCCCCAGTCGATCTTCTGCTTGAGGTCCAGGTCTTGCACTTGGTCGTACACGTCTCTGTAGACCGCGCAGTCGTTGGCCCAGCGCTCGTGCAGGTTCTTCACACTGGAGGAGGAAACACGCACAGAGATCAGAGGAGTTATGTTGTGTCCTCGAGCTAAACATTTTTCACATTGTCGGTGTAAGCATTTTAAAGAGCTCTTAACTTATAACTGAGGTGGAAGGAAGGTTTCACATACATTTCTGGAGTTTGTTCTGTTTCATTCACACAGGATTAACTCAAAAACCCTGAATATTTAAGCGCAGAGTTCTTCTCTCAAACTGAAAACACTCTGTTTCAGTTTGTGATGGAGGTTTTTAAACTCCACACAACTTCATTAGAAAAATTTTTTAGACAAATTTTATTGATCCACAAGGGAAATTATTTGGACACAGTAGCTCACACAATATAATATAATAATGATAATAAAGCCAAAAAAATATAAATAAATAAATTATTATTAATAATAATAATAATAAGAAGAAGAAGAAGAAGAAGAAGTAGCAAAAAGCAAAGAGACAGGAGTCAAATAAGGAATAATTACATAAATGTAAAAGGTAACAGTCAAAATAAAATTGAAAAATAAGTAATAAAATTGAAATTTATAAATATTCAAATAATTAATAAAATATAAACACAAGAGGTCATAGGAAGACAGTGCAACAATGATATTATGATTGACAGGACATAGTATTATCTGTTACATAAGGGTGAGTTGTTGGACTAATAATAAAATGTTACTCAAACATGTGTGAATGAAACAAAACACAGCTCCAGGTTTATTTTTGAGAAGGTAATAAAATTATAACACGACTAAACCTTGAACCTAGTAGAAATTGTAAAGTGTAAAGTGAAGATTTTTATTTTTGTTTTCTCTAGTCAGAAAAAAAATGAGACAAACATAGACAGTGTTGGTGTCAGAGTGCTGAAAGTGAAGGGTTTGCGTGCGCTCGCTCTTACTCTCGCTCGATCTCTTTGACCTGCGGGTGTCCCAGTTTCTTGGCCTTGTCCACGTCCATGAAGAGGTCTTTGAGCAGCCCCTCGGCCTCCCCCAGTTTGTCTGCACACTCATTCTGGTGCAGGAAGGGCAGGTTCTTCACCTCACGCTCCTGGTCCTGCAGCACACACCAAAACACCAAGCGTGAAGACTCAGAAAACATTGCTGCGAGTAGAGACGGTAAACACTTTCAGAACACAGCTGATCACCTTGTCCTAGGGCAGGGGTGTCAAACTCATTTTGGTCTGGGGGCCGTATCCAACCTACTTTGATCCCAAAGGGGCCGGATCAGAAAACTCATGTCACATAAACCCCAAAAATAACAATAACTGCAAATATTTGTGCAGAGAAACACAAATCTATTACTGAAATCTCTTTTAATTGATGAACTCTTTCTTTTACAAAATATTATAATATTATGAACAACCTGAAACTTTAAGAAAAATACAATTTCATCACAATATTTTAACATGAACTTGTTTAACATTAACTTGTATAAATAGGAATAAGTAAATTTTTCTTGGAAAATCCTGCACTCGGCTCCACTTTTCTCATTTTTGTCATTTTGTTGATGAGGGTGTCACGGTCAACAGTCAAAACGATCGTCCTTTAAGAGCGTTTGGAAAGAGACAAGTCTTCATTTGTGCTGCTCTGGTGGGAGGGGCCACGTACAGAGACGCTGCTGTGATAAACACCACAGAAAATTAACAATATTTTAATAAAAAATAGAATTAAAATATTTTTGTAGAAAATCAGTCGAGGGCCAGATTAAAGGTCTTGGAGGGCCGGATCTGGCCCCCAGGCCGCATGTTTGACACCTGTGTCCTAGGGGGTACGTTAAGATCAAATGTGAACAATATGCATGTCAGTCTTCATTGGTTAAAGGCTGAGGAGAAGCTGAAGGCATCACTACTTGTTTTTATGAGGAGCATAATGGTGTCAAAGCTTCATCAGTGCGTCCACAGTCAAATAATGTCCAGCTCTGGCACCCACATGTCTACAGTACCAGACATGCTACCAGAGGTCTCTTCACTGTCCCACCAACTAGAACAAAATCAGGTCAGTGTACATTCGGGTGCATCATTTGCCCAACTTTTTGAAAAAAAAAATTGAAAATCAGTCTGTACCTAGTATCATTTTCTTACACTTGCCAACGTAAACTTCTTTTTTGGACACTCAAAGACGCTTTACAGAGCATTGTTCACTGGTAAATGGTCACATTTTTCTATAGCGCTTTTCCACCTTCAAAGCACTCAAAGCGCTTTACAACAAGGAACCACTCACCCATTCACGCACACATTCACACACCAGTGTACGCAGACACTGTGGGCGAGGTGGGTTGCCCAAGGACACAACGACAGCATTCATCTGTGGGAGCTGGAATCACACCAGCCAACCTGTGGGTCAGTGGATCTGACCACTCAACCTGTGATTTTTTTTGTTTTTTTTTGTTTGTTTTTTTATGTCAAGAGCTGGAATCAAACTGCCAACCTTCAGATCAGTGGGCGAATACTCTACCAACTGAGCTACTGCCGCCCTCATTCACTCCATACACTCATACACGGGGCTGGTAAGCTACTATTGTAACCACAGCTGCCCCGGGGCAAACTGATGGAAGCGAGGCTGCCAATCTGCGCCATCAGTCCCTCCGAACACCACCATCACTCACACACACACACACACCACTTTCATAAGGGGGAATGAGGGTGAAGTGTCTTGCCTAAGGACACAGCAACAGTTTTTACGACTGGCGCCTCCCTGTGGCTCCTGATTTTCCCAGTGTCTCCCATCCAAGTACACAGCAAAAAGTGGAGTGTTAAAATTGACTCTCACAGAATCAACTTTAACATTTTCTCAGAGTTTATATGAGTCCAAGTCTGTTCTAGAGTTAATTTAACATTTTTGGAAATGTTCATTTAGTAACACTGGACCAAAGTTCCTGTTTAACCCCAAAATCCAGAGTTATATTAATGTTTTGAGAATAAACAGATAACACTTTGTAGAATTATTCTGATTTAGCTAAACAACACACAGAGGTGTTTTATTTTATGTATACTTTATTTGAGTTAATTTAAGATGAAATTATGAACAAAACTGGTTCAAACTGGTCTTCTCTCTCAAGAGTTTGAAGTGGTGAATGGGAGGAGCCAAATTAACTCTAAGGGAAGATGAATTAACACTAGAGGAAGTTGAATTAACCTCAACCACATCAACTCTGGCAAATAACCCCAACTCAAACCCACATTTAACTTTCAGATAGTTAAAATAACATTTTACCCTAAAATTTTAACCCTCCAGTTTTTGCTGTGTACTGACCAGGCCCGGCCCTGCTGAGCCTCTGAGATCTGACGGGATCAGGCTTTGACAAACCGGTGTGGCCACAAAAGAAATAAAAAATCCTCTGCACATGTGGAATGAGGTTTGAGAGTTAGAGCTCGTTCATCGTTCGTCAGGCCAAAGGTCAGTGGTTCAAAAGATCTTGTTATTGTGCTCTTGAGACACTTCGAGACACTTCACCACCTTGCCTAGATTGACTGTGGTCTGAGTGGTGACTAGAGGGGCGCACTTTAGAAAATGGGGGCGGGCTGACATACAATATTTTTAACTATTTATTCTTATTATAACTATTTATTCTTATTATAACTATTTATTCTTATTATTATCTGTGCTGCTGTTGACCTGGACCTGAGTGCATTGTTTCGTTTCTGTGTATTTTTTTATACTGAAATGACAAATAAATTTGATTCTGATTTGATTCTGATTCTGATGGCGTAGATTGGCAGCCCTGCTCCCGTCACTCTGCCCCAGGGCGGCTGTGGCTACAGTAGTATCTCACCACCATTGTGTGCGGAGTGAATGAATAAGGAACACAGTGTAACGCTTACAACACAAGCATTATTTTGGTACAAACTTCCACTGAACAAAAGGTACAAAGTGTGTGTACAAAGCAGTGATGTGACGGTGATGAAAAGTTTGGGCGTTTTGTTTTTATAAATATTAGTAAAACTTTTGTCGTAGAGAAAAACTTTACCTTTAACATGAGGGATGTAACAATAACCGAAATATCGTGATATCGTATCGTCAAATTAAAAACTTAGCAATAGCTAAAAAAAAAGACAGAGGGAACTACATAGACCATGATCCTTTGCTCCATTTCAGTGCAGACGACAAGAAGAAATAACAGTTCTAAGCACTTTCAAGTCTTTGGATTAAGTCTTATAAAGGCATTTTAAGAGGAAAAAGCAGCGTATCAACAGTTTTGTTAACCTCGACCAAAATATCGCAATAAATATCGTAAAGTGAGATGTACAGTATATCGTGAAAATATCGTACCGAGAGATTTGGATATCGTTACACCGCTATTTAATATGCTCCATGTTTAGAGACACAAAGCCGCTTTAAGATTCTCACCTGTGGAAATTTGAGTCTGTCTTCACTTTCTCACGGTGTAGTATTTATTGCAGTACTGTGGAAAACTCGTGCTGCTGTACTAGATGATTTATGTTACTACGGTACATGAAGCTTTTAGTGCAGTCCATACGGTGTCATGTTTAAACTTAGTACTTTGGGTTTCTGTTGTGTATTGGCTTCCTGCTCCTTACATCGTGACATAAATATTCGTGTATTTTAGGCTCAGGGCTTCTGTCAGTACCAGATCGTGGTACTGATACATGGTTTTTGTGAAGGACTCACCTTAGCCAGCAGATCTTCCGACAGGAGGATGTCCTTCTCTACCGTGTCGGCACATTTCTGCATGCGGCTAATGATCTCAGCGAGCTTAGCAGCATCGGTCCTGCGACAAAACACACAAAACACGCAAAAACATTAACCACACGTCACACGGTTTTGTCATAGTAACCGTGGCCAGTCTAGATTTAGTTTATAATGAGGATGATAACGCTGACGTACAACCAAGAAAACATAACATCTTAATTTACACGACCGGTCAAAAGTTTAGAAACACTTTTACATTTGTATTTCTAATTAATTTCCATGATTATTTACACTGTAGATTCTCACTGAAGCATTAAATGTGGAAATATGGAAAGTAGCAAGCATAAAATAAACTCAAAATACCGTATTTTCCACACTATTGGGCGCACTCAAAAGCCTCCAACCCCATGAAAAAAAACGACTGCGCGCCCCACAATCCAGAGCGCCCCATACACGAATCCGCTCGAGTGTCCAGCACGACTTCAGTAAACTACAAACCTGCACTACAAGCGGAACACACAAACACACACGGAGCAGACAGCGACCGCACGGCGAAAAACACCAACAGACACACTCATCACTCCACGCCGACGAGGAACGGAACGGAGGAACGAAACGAAAAAGCGAGCGCGACGTGCCGCTTCTAGACACGACTGAACAACTGAGTCACTGCGAACACGCCGACAATCCGTTGGTCCCAGACAGCACCTCCCTACACGCCACAACTGAACAAAGCCCAGAGTCACCGTGAACGACACAAACAAACAAAACCACTCACCCATCCAACTGTTGTGTTTCCTTTAAAGTCCGGCGCGGTTTATTTGTGGAAAAAGTTCGAAAATAGACCATTTAATGACAGTGCGCCTTATAATCCAGAGCGACTAATCTTGTGGAAAATACGGTAACCTCAAACTTGTTATTTGTAACTTAAAAAATATATACGCTTTACACTTTTGGTATTCCTTGACCCTGACGTGGCACAGCTGTGAAGTGAAAACCATTTCAGGAGAATTCATCATGAAACTCACTGAGAGAACGACAGCGCTGTCCATGAAACAAATAGAGGATACTTTGAGGATTTTAAGGACTTTGAGGATTTTAACTGAGCCCTAATGTCCAATTACTTTGATCTGACCAGACCTTGGGGGACAGAGCCTTCGCCATGGTCATTCCAAACCCTCTGGAACTCTCTCCTGCTTCACATCAGACACTCAGACTCACTAAACACCTTTAAAAAATTGCTCCAAACACAACTTTTCCTCAAAGCCTACACCCCCCACACACGACTGTTCCTTATTACTGTCTGACCTGTCTTTGTTTTAGTGTTACTTTATTGTGAAACGTCTTTGTGTTACAGTGAAAAGTGCTATAAACCGATGTAGTATTATTATTATTCCAAAAAAGTATTTAGTAGATGAAAGAGGAGATCCCAGGCGCTCCGATACGCTTTGCTATTATTTTATTTCATGTCAAACGCTTGTCGATCGTGTCGCTCTCCTCTTTCATCCAGTAAGTTATTTGCCCACTTGGGATCTCCAAAAAGCACCTCATTGTTATTTTACTTCAGCGGTGATCCAGCGAGCGCGCCAACTACATCTATTTCTTTGCCAATATGTAGTAGAGTTGCGTAACTTTTTTTCTTTATTACATAATTCCGTTTATCTTCCTTCATATATTTGATGTCTCTGGTAACTACCATTAGCCAAAGTCATCAGACGGTTTCACTTCGAGGAAACCGTCTGACCTCGCAGCGTTAGGATTCGTTCGCTCGACAGTAGGAGGGTACTTTTTTATTTAACCAATCGCTGCTGTTTGGTCGTGACGTTTGTAATGCGCCAAATCCCGTAGGAAGAAGGGCAATAACGTCTTTCCCCTTTGATAAAATTCACCAAACATTCTCTTTGTTCCGGCTTTAAATCCTCGATCTCGAGAATCACTGACAAAACAGAATGTCTGTCTTCGTCTACATGCCTCTCGATGCTTTGTTTACGGTTGTGCTGTTTCCACAAAAGGGACCCAGACAGGCGCTTGAGTTTGACATCATGGCTTCACAGCTCTTCACTGACTGGCCGGTTCCGGGGTCTTTGCGAACCGTCTAGTGCAGGGGTGTCAAACTCATTTTGGTGGGGGGCCGTATCCAACCTACTTTGATCCCAAAGGGGCCGGATCAGAAAACTCATAGCATATATACCTCAAAAATAGCAATAAGTTCAAATATTTGTGCAGAGAAACGCAAATCTATTACGGAAATCTTTTTTTAATTGATGAACTCTTTGCACGCAATTTCAACACAATGTTTTAACGTTAACTTTTATGCAAATTGTAACGAGTCAATTTTTCTTGGAAAATCCTGCACTTGGTGTCCACTTTTCTCATTTTTGTTATTTTTCTGATGAGGGAGTCACGGTCAACAGTCAAAACGATCGTCCTTTAAGAGCGTTTGGAAAGAGACAAGTCTTCATTTGTGCTGCTCTGGTGGGAGGGGCCACGTACAGAGACTCTGGAGACGCTGCTGTGATAAACACCACAGAAAATTAACAAGATTTTAATAGAAAATATAATTAAAATATTTTAGGAGAAAATCAGCCGAGGGCCAGATTAAAGGTCTTGGAGGGCCGGATCTGGCCCCCGGGCCTTATGTTTGACACCTGTGGTCTAGTGTATTCCGATTCTTAACCTAGTCGTTGGAGAGAAATTAAACTGAGTGGAGGCACTAGGTGGCAGCGGCCTGGCTACTCTACACTGTACAAAGTGGCAAACATAAAGACAGAAAACATTGAATGAGAGGGTGTGTCCAAACGTCTGACAGGTAGAGCATAACAAACACAAACTTCACATTGGAGGAGTGTGAAAAAATGTCGAAATACCAATGTGTATCGTTTAATGTGATGATACAGTATCGATATCGCGGGCTGCTGTATCGATTTATCACCAAGAGTATTTATTTGGTGTATTTAACTAAATTATTTGTTACAGCTACAGTTTTGTTACTTGTTTAGAGGAAGAAAATTTGACATTTTCACTGTTTTGCTGATTAAAATGTTGAACTTTGCACAAGAAGTGATTTAACAAAGACTTTTAGTATCACAGCCACGATTTAGCCTTTATTTTTTACTGAACTGAAGCAAATCGATTTGAAATATACCGTATCGAACCCAAAGTACAGTGCATCGAGGTATGTATCGTATCAGCAACTTCTTAATAAAACCCAGCCCTATTGTCAACAAACAGTGTTATTTAATCTCTTAATCAAAGGCTGTTATGATCGTCTTGCATTTCTTCACTTTATGTTTTTAATCCAAATGTTTGAATGTTTTAATCTGACATAAAAATAAAATAAAAACCGTCAACATAATGAACAGCGTCGAGCCTTGCCCTCTGATTGAAACGCTTCGCCCGATAAAGAAAACCGCATTATTAGACCGATGGCTCTTCCTGATTGTGAACACACACACTGAGTCAACACGCCAGTCAAGAGAGGCGTGATCGGCAGCTGTTGACTCTGCCATGCCTGCTCTCCTCTGCGATATGAAACTATTTCTGCCGACACGCCCGCATCTCTGCCGGAGGAGGACAGAGAGCGATGGGTGGGGGCATCCCGGGGGCCCCTCCCTGCCGTGGCCCTGAGGAATGCGGTCGGAGTGGCACACATTCCTAGAGAGGGCCATGTGTCGCGTCTCCGGTTGTATACGTACGCACACACACATGCATGCACACACACAGGGGTAATTATTTAGAGGAGAGGAGGGCGCAGCGGCGTTTACGGCCTGCAGGGGGGGGAGGGCGGGGCGTTTATGGCGCTCGTAATGATAGGCTTATCTGAGCTCTTGACCAAGTCCAACAGGGAGCGGTCCATTCATCAAAAACAGAGGAGGGTAAGTGTCTAAGAGGAGCAAAGTCACTGACAGGTTAGAGGAGTGATTAGTAAATAGCCGGTAATTAAGGCCGGAAAAATGTCAGATTGTATTTTTTCAGACAAGCGTTGCGATATAGATTTATGTTTTAATTCGGTTGTAAGTTCACATTCTAAACTCGTTCAAAAATATGAGCCGAGTTGTCGAAAGTGTCAAGAATCAGGTGCTAAATTTTATTAGTACAAAATAATTAAAAAGTGGCAGATTAAGTTCAAATCACGCCCAATGAGGTTTCGCTTTGTCTTCTGATATTTTATGTTTATTAGGTTCTTTTTTCAGAGTTCAAGAGTTTGTTTTTCATATCCGACAGTTTCGACTGCTCATAAATTATCGGAAGAACAAATGAACCTCATTGGACTACGACACTAAAACTAGCATCGAAACTAGATACAAATTTTTCACAGGTATCGATACTAAAAATGTTATTAGTACAGAATAATTAAAAAGCATCTAATACCACATGGCAGATAAAGTTAAAATAAAGTTATATAAATGAGGTTCATTTGGTCTTCCGATATTTTATGTTATTAGGTTCTTTTTTCAGACCAAGAGTTTGTTTTCATACCTGACAGTTTCGACTGTAGACTAGTAAAACGGGACTATAAACCGGGAGGAGGGGGCTTTTTTACTCTCACACACCTGGGATACTGTCCTGAGGAAGTCGGACTGCAAATGGCGCTGTCGTCCTGCCTCCACCGGTAGGAAGACAGCGCCAAAACCTGAATAAATCAGCAGATCGGACACGTCACAGCAACATCACGTGACTCTGAGGAAGACGCTAGTGAGCAGTCGAAACTGTCAGGTATGAAAACAAACTCTTCGTCTGTAAAAAGAACCTCATAACCTTATAAAATATCGGAAGACCAAGTGAACCTCTATGGACTACGGCACTAAAACTGTGTCCCAGGTGTGTGAGAGTAAAAAAGCCCCCTCGTCCCGGTTTATAATCCTGGAAAAAAGAACCTAATAACATTAAAATCACACAACTCGTTTTGGAAAGAAGGGCTGAAATGCGTTGGTGTGATTTTAACTTAATCTGCCATGTGGTATTAAAGGCTTTTAATTATTCCGTACTTTTTGAGTGCCTCAGTTATTTCAACTTTTTTTTGTATTTGAGACTAGTCCCTACACTGAAGAGCACCGAAAGGACAATTTTACACAATTTCTGTACGTCCAAGAAGCACTCCTGTCCCCCAAAGTTATGCGTAAGTAAAAATATATTTATAATAAACTACTGGCTGCTGGAAAGAAGTGTAAGTGTAAGTGTAACGTTGTCCATACTGTTTATGTCATGGAAAAACTGAGACTTTGACAAATTTGACAGTCTATCTATTAATTTGAGGAACATCTGTCTGTGTGTTTGTTTGTTTGGTCTGTTCCATGTATAACTCTCGAACCACTCATCCAATTGATCTCAAATTCATGTTGTTAGGGGAAAAAAAGCCAAAGATCTGGTCAAATTAGTGATTCTAGTTACTGGAAAACTTGGAGTGTGCTTGTTGCCCCATTTAGATCAGATTTTAACTGACTGTGACCTGATGAAACCGTTGTATTTTTATTTATTTATTTACAATTTTTTTCTCTTGTTTTGTTAATTCTTGATAATTCTTGTAATACATGTACAGTGACTTTGTTTATTTTTGGAAAAGGAACAGGCTGTGTCAGCGTACAATATATTATTTTCCTATGTTTCCAATAAACTTTAATGGAAAAAAATATATTATTCACAGGACAGAAATTACCTGGACCGCAGATATAAGGCCACATGGAAATAGAAAAGAAAGTACTATGATTTAATGTTGAAAATCATGTCCTATTGTCTAAAGAAATTGTGTTTTTTATTCTCATTGTGGTGTCCGAATCTGCATTGCGTATCGAGTCTATCTCTTATTATCGAAATCGAGCTTGAAATGTTAAATGTCTTGTTTTCATGTCAACAAGAATCACATTTCACAACATTTCAGAGAGTTTGTAAAGATCTAAACTTCAGGATTCCCAGTTTTTAGTCCGAACACGATAATAGATTTAGTTTGCGATTTGCCGATTGTCCGTCCAAATTGCGATTTCGCTTCAGTCGTGTTTCATCTCGCAGCCTCAGAAGTCATATCGACGCGCTATGTCTGATTTCAGTGATGCAGAAACACGCTGATTTGAAGACGGTCGTGATAAGTGATAAGAAGAGACAAGAGAAAACCTACTTCACTTTCATTCACAGATTAGAATCTATACGATACGTGCTACCGTAATGTACTGTAACGGTTCTTTTTCTCTTCTTCAGCTGCAATTAAGTGAAATAATTTTGCTTTAAAGTTAGTTATCATTGTGAGATTGCATTACATAGTGGCTGTTACGTGTGGATTTTACTTCTGTGTCCCTTCGTTTTGGCGCTGACGAAGATCTTTTCTATTTTCGGATCTAAGTTCTAATGTTTCCTCATCACAAACAGACCTGGAGTTGTGGTTTGTTTCATTCACAAATGTTTAATACACAAACCCTGCGTGGTTAGTTCTTCTCTCACACAGAAAACACACAGTTCCGTGTCATGTGATGATACAGAAAGCGCTCCACTCTGTTTTTAAACTGTATAAGCCTTCACAAGAATCATTTGGATCACTTCAGCCCTAGAATTACCAATCTCTTTGGGAAAAAAGAAGGTAAAAGGTAGATACTAACTTGAAAATAAGCACTTTTATGACATCACAAGGTGGAACAGAGCATTTTGAGATTTGGAGATGTAGACTAGAGTGACCAGACGTCTTTATTTACCCGGGATAGTTCCAGTTTTGAGCCCGGTGTCCTCTGTCCAAGCAGATTTATCCAAAAATTTGTCCAATTTGTCCCAGTTTTGTCCATATTTTGACCAATCTGATCCTTGCCGACAGTAAAAAGAGGCAAAAATTGTCGTTTTTTTCAATGAAATACAGAAAAGCTCCTTAAAAATGACCAAAACACAAAGAAAATGCAACTATACTGACTAACATTAGTGCTGAGTGCATGACAATTTTCCTTAATTACACACTCGTTTCGCAATTTTTTTTATTACCACCAAATTTTTTGATAATCTGGTTACCCAAATGTAGATAGACTATAATTAGGTTGGGTATAATTATAATTAGATAATAAACGGTCACACAACACAACTCCAGGTCTGTTTCTGATGAGTTGACAACATTCTAACATGACTTAAGTCCATTTTGTGAAATTAAAACTACCTCATTGATAAAACAAACCGACTTTCTTTCAAATAATCACATATAAACACAAACACGCAAAGATATTCCGCGTAAAACTAGAAGCACGCTCTTGTTTTTGCAACCAAGATCTAACAAAATAACCAAAATAACTAGACTGGGGCTGCACACACACAGACAGACAGTACTGGAAGTATTTAGCGTGCACTATGAAAACACTGCAGGTGCTTCTCAAACAGTGAAAGTCAACACAGAACAAACAGCTTTGCTCCAACGCACATGAAAACTGTTCAACCAAGCATTAGAAGTTGATTATAGACCAACTGAACTCTGCTCACTGCAATTTATATAACGAGAACATTGCAGAAACGTGGAAATTGTGGGAGAAATTGAATCGAATTGTCATTTTTTTTGTTTTTGCAGTTACGAATATCTTCAAACTTCACATTTTAAACGTTCCCAGAAGAACTGACAACACAAGAATCCCATTTCACAACATGTTTATGCAGATTTAAACTACAAGATAATCAGTTTTCACGCAGAATAAGTTGTTGTTTGTGGAAAAAATGACGGCACTTCAAAAATTTCAGCCTTAGGATTGGGATTAGCCCTAATAGAAATGCTTTAATATTACAAATATTTCATCTAAAGCCACAGTGTGTAACTTCTGAGTCAAAAACACACCAAAATAAAAGCAGCTTTTATTATTATGGATTCGTTTATTGCATTTAAAGGACCCATATTACGCAATTTTCTTGTTTTCAGACCTGGAGTTGTGTTTTGTTTAACACACAAACCCCGCAAATATAGATATTTCGAGTTCTTCTCTCAAGCAGAAGACGCTCTGGTCCACCTTGTGATGTCTCCACTGTGTTTTTAAACTGCACACACCTTCACTAGAATCATTTGGACAATTTCAGCCAATTCTCAAATGAACAAAAGGTAAAAAGAGCTGTGGAGCAGAGCATTTTGAGCTTTGGCGATGCAGACAGATGAATTAATAATAAAGTATTACTCAAATGTGTGAACGAAACACAACTCCAGGTCTGTTTTTGATGATTTAACAACATTATAACGTGACTTAAAGCTCAAAAGAGTAAATTTTTGCGGAATATGGGACCTTTAAAAACCGAGAAAAACATGTGGCCTTACTCTGAGCGGGCTTGCATCTCCACAAACCTGACTCTACTGCTTGTTTTGGCTATCACCTTCCACAATTCATCAAACAAATATATCTCTAAGTAAAGTTTGAACCTTTTATTTCCACGCAGACGACTTTCCACCTCCAGAAGTTACAGATCATTCCTTCAAAAACCCTCTAAGTCTCATTTTTCTTCGCTTGAGCTCATCTTTTTTCCAGCGTATCTGCTCCTGTCCGACCACTCCCGCCCGCGCGCCCCCCCCAGCACGCAACGTCTCCACATCGCCGCAAGATAAACACGCCCTTATCGTCGCGTCCTCCGGGTCAGGGTTGCTCAACGTTCGTTCCTCGGAGGACCACTCGAGCGGCGTTGAGCAAACATGGGCCGGTCCGCTCCTCCTCTCCTTCCCTTTCCTCTCGTCTCGGCCCGGTGCAGTTCTACGGGTTCCACTGCTCCTGTTGATTCTGCAGGACTGGCACTACAGGTGGATTCAGTGAGTCAGCTGATACACCCTCGGGCTCATCGCTCACCAATGTGTCGCCAACAGTGCACAGAGAGTTACTCGGAAAGCGTCATCAATCAAAGGGCCCGTATTTCGCCATTTTACGATCGACTTTGGGACGCTGCTCCCTTGTCGCAAACGTAGCTAGAGTTGTGTTTTGTTTCATTCATGTTTAATCTTGTCATTCTCAATCAAAAAAACACTCCAGCTTCCAACTCCTGAAGGGCTCCATTGGGTTTTTAAACTCCATACACCTTCAGGAGAATCATTTGGATGGTTTCAGCTCTGGAATTGCCGATCTCGAAGGTAAAAAACTTGAAAATGACCACTTCATGATTTCAAATTTCACTTCACAAGGTGGAACAGGGCATTTTGAGGTTTGGAGATGTTGATAATAATAATAAAAAAGTTGCTCAAACACGTGTGAATGAAACAAAACACAACGCCAGGTCTGTTTTTGATGACAATTTCGTGTAATATAGGATCTTTAAACATAACGAGTAACGAAAACGGCATTACTTTGGGATTAATAAACGTGTAATATTGTACTAATGAATCAAATATGTGCATTTCATTCAAGACATTTAAATAAAGCTAAAAAACTTGTTTAAAGAGTCATTTAAATGGTCTCAAATGGCATAACACCGATAATAGAAATGGGAAGAAGAAGTCTAAGTTCAAGTCTAACTATAATTTAGTTTCTGCTGGACTTCTCGATCGTGATTTCTAAACGAAATAGATCCAAACTACTCAAAACATCTCATCTGAAGTGAATTCGATATTGATTCTTACAGCGAGCGTGTGTTCAAAGTTGATTTTAGTTGGTTCAATACGTCAACACATTGGCGTTTTAGATAAATTTATAGATACTTAATTGATAAAAAAACGTCCATGTGGCTCATTCACACATTTTCACACACAATAAAATAAACAGGTCTTAAGTATAATCACTGAAATATAGTAAATAAATGCTTGTGGGATAGATTGTGGTACAGATTAGAATTACAGAACAGTTGAAGCAATCAGATTCAGTTTTTACGATAATGTTCAATGTCAACACGTGGTTGGTTGGTTCGTTGATTGATTAGTTTGTGCTCAAGCCCACCAAGATCGAGCCAAAAAGTACTATTACTTCAAAATAGTAGGAATACAAAGTAGTGGTCTATGAAAAGTAAGAATAAAAAGGTATTTGGGAGAACTACTACTACTAAAAGGACGTAATACCTGATTTATGATTAAAGTTAATGTAATTTGAAGGACAAAACATGAAAATAATGCACAAAATCTGGTATTTTTAAATAAAAATTAGACAAACTAAGTCATGTCTGAACCTGCGGTACAAGAAACACAATGCGCAAATCATTTCATGTTGACAAAATAAAGCTTTTGTCACTTGTAGACTCACAGTAGGAACCGAAACTTTTGCTAGAGTAAGAGTACTGTTTCTGTTACTCAATTTCATTCAAAAGTTACTTCAGTGAGAGCGAATATCACTGCGTACTGACTCTACAGGTACTTCTAACTCTCAAGTACTGATGTCAAGTTCATTCAGAGCGCAGCGTGACGTCCCGGTAACCTCCACTCACCTATAACTATAAACACTTCAACGGGACTGCTTCAATTACAGATTACAAAACCACCTGCACGTACTTCTCTCGTATGTACTTTATCCATTGTGTGTGTTTGTTTATCTAGATATCATAGCTTCCCATTGCAAACAGCATGAATCACAGCTTTAAATACCCACATGACACTTGTTTGGGAGTCAAAAAACGGCGCGACGGGAGAGCTGCCGAGGCGACTTGGAACTACTTACGCGCTGAGTTTGACCGGAGACGGCTTCTTGGACATCTTCGGCGGCTCCGCACACACGCTCGCACACGCTCTTTCTCTCGCTCTGTCTCCTTGCGTCTTCCTCGTAGTCCTTCTCTCTCTCTGTGTGTGTGTGTGTGTGTGCGGTGAGAGAGGGGAGAGTTCCACCTGTTGCGTGGCGGAGCTCCTCCCAGGGCAGAGGTTGGAGGTGTGACAGCAGGAGTGTCGTCAGCGCAGGCAAGTCAGGTACAGGAGCAGACCGGGCGGACCTGTTCCACCTCTTCTCCGCCGCCGCCGCCGCGCACACACACACACACACACACACACACATTTCTGGGAGCTCTTCCTTCATGCATGCCTTCTGGTGGTGGTAACCCGAGCTGGCTTTCCCTGTAAGGACTTTAGGGCAATTAAGAAGACAAAGAAGGTTTTACGAGGGCTGTGCATATATTTGTGTGAATGAACGTTCTATTGTGCTTAAACTTGAATGTGCATCTGAGGACTTGAGGACTTTCTGAGGATAGTACTGTATATTTATTCTGTACTGTCTTATTACTAGTAGCCTACACTCTGCCGGGTTTGAAAGAAAAAGTATGGACAGGCCACGGCACATGTTGAACCTCCAGAATTCACCCACCGAGCTGCAGGGGCTGCACTAGCACTGATTCATGACTGCTTCCGAGTGTTGTGTTTTTGGTAGTGACTGTTCAGATCAGAGAGAAGCATTTTAGATTTAAACCAACTGGATTTAAACATTGAAACTGCAACCCAGATGAGAGACTAATGTGGGGTTGATTCTGTTTTCTGATTGGATAACCAAAATATCAAATTATAGCATAAACAACTTGGTCCAGTGTTTCTATAATTGAGAGTAAATCAGCATTACATTTGCTGCAAGTAAAAGATCATCTCACTTGATCATCTAACTCTGGGGACACAAGTAGGTCTTGTTTTAGAAATCTTACATAAAAAACTCCACACCCTGCCTTTAAAGGTGCACTAACCTCTCAAGGATAAAGGAGCACAAACTTTTCTAATATAAAGGAGCACTAACTTTTCTAGCATAAAGGTGCACTAACTTCTTTAGTATAAAGGTAAATTAACATATTTAGCATAAAGGTGCACAATTTTTTCTAGTATAAAGGTGCACTACCATCTCTAAAGGTGCACTAACATTTTGAGTATAAAGGTGCACAAACTTCTCTAATATAAAGGTGCACTAACTTTTCTAGTATAAAGGTGCACTAATGTCTCTAGTATAAAGGTGCACGAACTTCTCTAGTATAAAGATGTACTAACTTTTCTAGTGTAAAGATGCACTAAATAACTTTTTAGTATAAAGATGCACTAACGTCTCGAGTATAAAGGTGCATCAACTAACTTTTCTAGTATAAAGATGCACTAATGTCTCAAGTATAAAAGTGCACTAACATCTTTAGTAAAAAGGTGCACTAACTTCTCTAGTATAAAGGTGCACTAACTAACATCTCTAGTATAAAGGTGCACCAACTAATGTCTCTAGTATAAAGTTGCACTAACTTTTCTAGTATAAAGGTGCATCAACTAACTTTTCTAGTATAAAGATGCACTAACATCTCTAGTATAAAGGTGCACTAACTAACGTCTCTAGTATAAAGGTGCACCAACTAATTCTCTAGTATAAAGGTGCACCAACTAACTTTTCTAGTATAAAGGTGCACTAACATCTCGAGTATAAAGGTGCACTCACTTTTCTAGTATAAAGATGCACTAACGTCTCTAGTATAATGGTGCACTAACTAACATCTCTAGTATAAAGGTGCACCAACTAATGTCTCTAGTATAAAGGTGCACTAACTTTTCTAGTATAAAGGTGCATCAACTAACTTTTCTAGTATAAAGTTGCACTAACTTTTCTAGTATAAAGGTGCATCAACTAACTTTTCTAGTATAAAGGTGCACTAACATCTCGAGTATAAAGGTGCACTAACTTTCTAGTATAAAGGTGCACTAACGTCTCTAGTATAAAGGTGCACTAAATAACTTTTCTAGTATAAAGGTGCACTAACTTTTCTAGTATAAAGATGCACTAATGTCTCAAGTATAAAAGTGCACTAACATCTTTAGTAAAAAGGTGCACTAACTTTCTAGTATAAAGGTGCACTAACGTCTCTAGTATAAAGGTGCACTAACTAACGTCTCTAGTATAAAGGTGCACTAACATCTCGAGTATAAAGGTGCACTAACTAACGTCTCTAGTATAAAGGTGCACCAACTAATTCTCTAGTATAAAGGTGCACCAACTAACTTTTCTAGTATAAAGGTGCACTAACAGCTCGAGTATAAAAAAGGTGCACTCACTTTTCTAGTATAAAGGTGCACTAACGTCTCTAGTATAATGGTGCACTAACTAACATCTCTAGTATAAAGGTGCACCAACTAATGTCTCTAGTATAAAGTTGCACTAACTTTTCTAGTATAAAGGTGCATCAACTAACTTTTCTAGTATGAAGGTGCACTAACATCTCGAGTATAAAGGTGCACTAACTTTTCTAGTATAAAGGTGCACTAACGTCTCTAGTATAAAGGTGCACTAAATAACTTTTCTAGTATAAAGGTGCACTAACTTTTCTAGTATAAAGATGCACTAATGTCTCAAGTATAAAAGTGCACTAACATCTTTAGTAAAAAGGTGCACTAACTTTTCTAGTATAAAGGTGCACTAACGTCTCTAGTATAAAGGTGCACTAACTAACGTCTCTAGTATAAAGGTGCACTAACATCTCTAGTATAAAGGTGCACTAACATCTCTAGTATAAAGGTGCACTAACTAACGTCTCTAGTATAAAGGTGCACCAACTAATTCTCTAGTATAAAGGTGCACCAACTAACTTTTCTAGTATAAAGGTGCACTAACATCTCGAGTATAAAGGTGCACTCACTTTTCTAGTATAAAGGTGCACTAACGTCTCTAGTATAATGGTGCACTAAATAACTTTTCTAGTATAAAGGTGCACTAACATCTCGAGTATAAAGGTGCACTAACTTTTCTAGTATAAAGATGCACTAACGTCTCGAGTATGAAGGTAAACTAACTAACTTCTCTAGTATAAAGATGCACTAACTTTTCTAGTATAAAGGTGCACTAACGTCTCTAGTATAAAGATGCACTAACTTTTCTAGTATTAAGGTGCAGTAACTTCTCTAGTAAACTGGGACAACCCCGGTTTTGAGTGGCTGGTAATAATAAAACTGTGAAAACAAGTTCGTGATTAAGGAGAATTGTTCTGCACTCGGCCCATTAATGATTTATTCACGACTAAGTGAGTCAGTATAGTCTTTTATGTAGTGTAGTGTAGTATTTTCCTAAACAAGTGACAATTTATGCCTCTCTTTACTGTTGGCAGGGATCATATTGGTTAAAAATAGGGACACCTGGGACATTTCTTGTATAAAACTAGGACAAATCACTGATTTTGTATAAATCTCCTGGAACAAAGGACACAGGGCTCAAAACTGGGACTGTCCCGTGTAAATAGAGACATCTGATGCAATAACATTTCTAATATAAAGGTGCACGTCTTTAAAGAGCTGTTATTGCTTTGCCTGGCATTGAACTTTTCTAAGAAAGTGACACCACCAGGCCAAGGTACAGGTCAGATCTGTGAAGAGAAGACTCTGCTAAAAGTAAGAATGCAAGTTTTTCAGGGCATTTTAGAGCAATGAATCCACCATTAACTGAATAAACGTAAGACAATTTAAAACTGTGTAACATTCGAGCCAAGAACTCCTGAGCGAGAACTACTATTTCGAGATGATAGACTTGATAATTTACATTAATAATTTATGCATATCCCATTCCTACATATTTTAATGTGAATGGGGTAAGAATGTTTAACCTAATTATTGTACGCGCACAGGATGGGCAGAGCACGATACTGAACACACAGGTTTGACAGACACTACATAAAGTAATAGTGCTGGAATGCAGGGAGACGAGTTCAATCATTGGACATTCAGAATCATCTTTTTGTGAAGTGTCTCTATAAAGCTTACGAGCAAACTTCAACCAAGAGTATCAGACAAATCTCAGTTAGAAAATGTTCAAATGTAGGTCATAAAACTTTTATAACATTACTATGACTCAATAACTGATACACGGCAACAAAACACAGGTCAAGTGTACTGAACACCTTAGATAAATGTGTTTTCTGCATTTGACCCAAACTTCAGTATCAGTCTTGAGCTGGTCTTGGTCAGGAGCACCTTAGTTGGAGGATTGTGCCTATTTTGCATATTTTGAATTGATGGGTGAAACAAGAGCACCCAGAGGAAACCTAACCTTTCACTGCAAGATCTTGAGATACTCCCGCTGTAAGGTTCAAATTTGCCCAGCAACGAGTGGACCAATCACATCGCAGCACTGAGGTATGTGTGGAAGCCAAAGGTGAAGCGCCCAAACGACCCAAAACAAACATGGCGACACTGACAGACGCACTTCAACCTATTTTAGCGAAAATACAGACTGTTTTGTTTGTGAAAAAAAACTGTGAAGAGGAAGATGTCTGTTCTTTTCTCAAAACTGGATGTAAATAAAGTTAGATTTTTCTGCTTATTCCAAGCCCCGGGGTTTCAAAAGGTTTCAAAAATTCAAGTCAGTGGGTCGAGCTCAATGGCGCATGATCACAGATTCGCCTTTAGCCCGGCGAGGTACTTTTGGTGGCTTTGGACCGACCGAGCATGTGCGGTACTGCTCTTTTATTCCATGGGCACACACGAATGCAGTGTAGTCTTTTATATAGTGTAGTGTAGTGTAATATAGTATAGTATAGTATAGGGGTGTGCAAAAATATTGAAATATCGATATATCGTATCGCTTAATGTGATGATACAGTATCGATATCATGGGCTGCTATATCGATATATCACCAAGAGTATTTTTGGTTTATTTTACTAAATAATTTTGTTACAGAGCTACAGTTTTGGTGCTTGTTTAGAGGAAGGAAACTTTTTTATGTGACGCATTTGACATTTTCACTGTTTTGATGATTCAAATGTTTGTGTTTCATATGAACTTTGCACAAAAAGTGGTTTAACAAAGACTTTTAGTATCACAGACATGATTTAGCCTTTATTTTTATTGAACTGTATCAAATCGATTTGAAATATATCGTATTGAATCGAAAGCTCACTGTATCGAGATATGTATCGTATCATGGCCTATGTATCGAGGTATGTATTGTATCGTGGCCTATGTATCGAGGTATGTATCGTATCGGCAACTTCTTAATGATACCCAGCCCTAGTATAGTATAGTATAGTATTGTATTTTCTTTGTGTTTTGGTCATTTTTAAGCAGCTTTTCTGTATTTTACCTTAACAAATGACAATTTATGTCTCTTTGCTGTTGGCAGGGATCATATTGGTTATTGGTTATTGGTTGAGCACACACACAAACTACGGTCTCGTGTATCACGTGATCGCTTTGACCAATCAGAGCCAGAGGAGCTAGAACGGAGCCGGAGTGAATGATTATAAAGTTGTTTTTTTTAAGACAACTGAAGGATTTTGAGCTGAGAAAAAGTTTATGATCTAAAAATAGGTAAAAATCACCACAAAATTTGACATTTTTGAAAGCTGTAGGAGCCCTGTCTGCTGAACACGAGCAGTTTGTGATTACATCCTTTCTCGTCCCAGGAGATTTTTTCCGTTGAAGCACCAATGAGTGACCATTACATCAACTGGAGGCAACTACAAGCAGTAACACCCTCCAGTTATTTTAATAGATCCATAGTTTATTCGGCTCGTTGTGGCGCTTCGACCAATCAGATTCAAAAGCTTTCAGTGGGAGCTGTTCCAAATCTCAGTTCAGAGTTTTACACATCAATCTAGTGCGAGCCAGGCTAAAGGAAACCCACAAAGACAACAGCAACAATTTCGATTATTCTTTCCCAAATTCCCAAATAATTTCCCTTGTGGATCAATTGTCTAAGTCTAAGTCTTTTCTTATTATTGCAGTGAGATGGGAGAGGCTACTGTGGATAATAATGACTGAAATGTAGAATTTAAATCCTTTTTGGGAGGCAAAACTGAGCCGTCCGAAGAAACAAAAAGTAATCAAAGACATGAGTGCCAAAAACAGCTGATACTACGTTTACTATTTGTAACCATTGAGTCATCCGGTGGTAATAATAATTGGCTTTTGCACACAGGTCTTGACATGTAAAACTCTGACTATTGTGATAACCTGTTATTCTCCACACGAGAGCATGCCGCGTTCGCATGGTTATCAGAAAACACACCTTCGAGCTGACAGGAGTAAAGGTCTGGGGAGGAATGCCGATGAGCTGATAGGGCTCAACGACAACAAAAGACTCTATTCCGATGTTGCTTTAAGAGTGACACGCGGTGGAATCTGCCACCTCCGCAAAACAATACAATACCTCCCCCAAAAAAAATCCCGCCGCGTAAGAAGAAGCCGGAGCATGCGGCCGCGGCTCATGCTTGGAGAGGGTGTGTTGCCTTCGGTTCTTCACACCCATGGGCCAACGCCTTCATACCTGCGAGACAAGAGCCAAGAATGAGGGGAGAGGAGGGGGTTAATCACATACGCGTGGAGTGATAGGTGCCCGAGAACAACAGATTAACTCGTCCTTGAACTTTCACCGAGCTGTTGCGTTATTCTAAGTGTTTTAACGTCAGCTCTGCACCTACAAGTCAAATATTGGTTAAAAGTAAGTGCAGGTGGATAGTACTCACTTAAAGGTTGTATGGAGGATTTTTTTGTTTTGTTTCAAATTGTCAGTGAAAGTTTAAAATACCATTATAGAGACGCAGCAGCCTTGTAATTATGATGATCAAAAAATAAAAAATAATGAAAATTGATCAACTGTGGATGTAGTGAGGCCAGATAAACATCAGCCAATAGAAAACAAGCTCCCTCATTTTCTATTGGCTGTTAGGTTGTCAATCAAACTCCCTACATTTCTAGTGTAACTGACTCGTCATTGCGGGGATTACGTGGTTTATGCATCGGTTCTTAGAGGCTTTTTTAAACTGTAGCTTCCTCGCAGTTCGCACAAAGTTTATTGAGATGGCGGACGAGAATCCGTGACCAGTTCGCCGCAAGAGAAAGTCCGTTTTTGAGGTCGCTGAAAGAAGAAGAGGAGGGAAAAAGGAGCAAAGCCAAACTGAGGTGATTCTTGGAGATCTCTTCCAGCGATTACGCGAACGAAGCAGACGAAGGGTCTAAAAACTGACGCGTTGGTCGCTAAATTATTTCCAGAGAGGTCACTTCAACAGTAATTCTGAACGTGCGCTGGATGTAAACAAGTGTGATTTCTAGAGTAAAGAGGCGGGAGAAGATGTTTCTACGTGGTGGAGGAGGAAGGTGGTGTCACAGATGCGCTACATTTGAAAAAGATCTGTCGCTGTATTTCTTTTCCCTTAAAAAAATCCTCTATACAACCTTTAACCTGACTTGAGTACTCTTCAGTGTACTTCTACTCTGGTTTAAGTAAATGTTGTGCTTGCTTTTCCCACTGTGAAAAAGTCTAGAAGTGTGGGAAGCTTCACAATCAGTGTTGGGAAGTTTACTTTTGAAATGTGTTCCCCTACAGATTACAGATTACATATCCCCAGAATGTAGTTTGTAATGTAATCGATTCAATTACTTAAAGTGAGAAACGTAATCTGAATACTTTGGATTACTTGATATTGTCGTACTTTTTAAAACTACATGAATGTACCAACCACATCCTGAAAATTCATGTTTGTTCTCTTCAAATTGTCTGTTGAGCCCAAGACTCCATGAACAGACTTTTTTTTTACTGCAGAGAAGCAAAGACGAGGATCTGAACGTGAGATGTTTTATCTGCTAGAAGAAAATAAAAAGCCCAGACTTTACTTAAACATATTAAAAACAGATCACTGCTGCTTTAAATGATGTCCATCCTACTGTTAGGTGTCATTTTGTTTAGTCCTGGTTTAGTCCTGGTTTTAGTCCTGGTTTAGTCCTGGTTTAGTCCTGTTTAGACCTGGCTTTAGTCCTAGTTTAGTCCTAGTTTAGACCTGGCTTTAGTCCTAGTTTAGTCCTGGTTTAGACCTGGTTTAGTCCTGGTTTAGACCTGGTTTACACCTGGTTTACACCTGGTTTAGTCCTGGTTTAGACCTGGTTTTAGTCCTAGTTTAGTCCTGGTTTAGACCTGGTTTAGACCTGATTTTAGTCCTAGTTTAGTCCTGTTTTAGACCTGGTTTTAGTCCTGGTTTAGACTTGGTTTAGACCTGGTTTTAGTCCTAGTTTAGTCCTGGTTTAGACCTGGTTTTAGACCTGGTTTAGACCTGTATAGAAAATGAATGCATTATCTAATTTCTTAAAACAGAATATTGTCAAATTTTACCTGTTTACATTGTTTATGCTTTAGCCTGGTTTAGTCCTGGTTTAGTCCTGGTTTAGTCCTGGATTAGACGTGGTTTTAGTCCTGGTTTTAATCCTGGTTTAGCCCAAAATGTGAAAACAGTAAAATACCGCCGTGTAATCCATTTATTTCAACAAAGTAACTGTAATCCAAATACCACTCACTGAAACAGTAACTGTAACTGAATACAGTTACTCATAATTTGTACTCTGATTACGTAACTCTGGAACATGTAATCTGTTACTCCTCGACACTGTTTACAATACGAAATGATTTGAATATTTGTGCTCCTTCAGATATGATTTAGTTTGACCATCCTGTGAAAATACCAAAGTTTGTGAGTTGTTTGAGGTTTTGATCTTCCATTTACTGTATGTTCGCTTTAAATTATAAATCAACTGTTACTTGAGAACAATTTTTATCTACTCCACCTCTGGTTTTAATGTTAGTTTTGCACCTACAAGTCAAACACTGGTTAGAAATTATGTTTGATATTAGCCACATACAAATGGCCCAGTGTGGTAGATATAGATCAGCAGTCTCCAGCCTTTTTCCTCTTGTGAGCTACTCCAGAGAGCTGCTCCTTTTGGCAACCGCAAGACGTTTAGAAAGTAAAAGAGTTATGGCAAGCTTTAGACTTTGTACAATTAAGATGCCTATAAAACATAAACCATTATGCATTTATTAGTGCACAAGTTGGGCATCAAAATGACACATTTACAGCTGTAATTAATCTGATCTGAGTTATTAAATGAAATGCATATAACTCAGAAATCCTTTGACGAGCAACTGCAACTGCAACTTTATTTATAACTTTAACACTTTAACAACAAGTGCTACAGAACATAATAAAAAAAAAACAATAAAACAACATATGAATAAAAACAATCTAATAAAAACAATCTAATAAAATGTCAACACAAGACCTCAAGATTCTTAAACTGTTCCACTTGAGGCAGGGACTCTCCACCCACCCGGAGTGCAAGCCACCTTTTTCCGGTCAAGAACCATTGCCTCGGATTTGGGAGTTGTATCGGACCGTTGTGGTAAAAAGGGAGCTCTGGAGCTTTGGGTAATGACCGAAAGGACGAGATCGTGGATACAAGCGGCCGAAATGTTTCCTCCGCAGGGTGGCTGGGCGCTCCCTTAGAGACAGGGTGAGGAGCTCAGTCACACGGGAGAAGCTCGGAGTAGAGCCGCTGCTCCTCCACGTCGAGAGGAGCAGCTGAGGTGGCTGGGGCATCTGTTCCGGATGCCTCCTGCGCGCCTCCCTCGGGCATGTCCCAATGGAAGGAGGCCCCGGAGAAGATCCAGGACACGCTGGAGGGACTATGTCTCTCGGCTGGCCTGGGAACGCCTTGGGGTGAAGGGAGTCTGGGAGTTCATGCTTAGACTGCTGCCCCTGCGACCCAGCCCCGGATAAGCGGAAGAAAATGGATGGAAAATGTCAGCATCTCAAACTGTGTCAAAAGCCAAAGTGAACAAGTGTGTTTTAAGAATAGCTTTAAAAACAGGTACAGAAGAGGCTGGTCGAATGTGCAACGGCAGCTCATTCCACAGTTTTGGTGTAGCTCTGTCCCCTCTGACCTACTTGAAAGAGGGTGGGGAACTACAGTTTGCAGACCTGTGATGTAGGTTTTACATTCTACATTAATTCTCTGTGATGCCATCATTTAAAGCTGTGCAATGTAACTTAAAGAAAGGTCCACCAACCTTTTGTCCCACCCCGAGACCTCCTCCAGGACGCACCTCCACCCACATGTCCTTTCAGCACTTTTTATTTTTAGTTTACCTTAGAAACGACTTAATTACACTTTGTATCAGTTGTTGCTTTAGTTCATTGTGTATTACAGCTCATTAAAGTCGATAAAGGACATTTAATAGATTTAATTTCTAGTAACTACTATTTACAACTAGCTTCGTGTTGTCTCTGCTCTGCTCTGCTTGCATAAGTTAATTAGCAGTTAAAAAAATGTCACAAGCAAAAACAGGTGGCTGCTGTTTGTTTACTTTTAGGGACCTGTGGATGGAGCTAAGTCATGTGAAGGTCCATCCAGAACGAGATGAGGTCCTTCTAGTGGACGTCTGCAGGAGTGTCATAGTATTTGAGACCGGTGTTGGTCTTGGTCTTGGACTCCAGCGCATTTGGACTCTTAGTCTTGAAGGCGTTTGGTCTCGGTTTTGTCAATCATATTTCACTACGGTAAATGTGCAGAGGCTGTTAAATACCACTGCAAAAAAAGTAAGACAATGTGTCTCCTCTGTGGGTAGGACTTCCTCACTCAGTTCCTGCAGAATCATGGAGACAAATCAAGAAGAAAGAAGCGAGGAATGAGAAATGAGATGCGGCCGTAGACCCTCCAGTGCACAGGTGTCAAACATAAGGCCCGGGGGCCAGATCCGGCCCTCCAAGACCTTTAATGTGGCCCTTGGGTGATTTTCTACTAAAATATTTTAAATGTTGAAATTGAATTTTTCTTAAAGTTTCAGGTTGTTCATAATATTATAATATTATAATAAGAAAGAGTTCATCAATTAAAAAAGATTTCTGTAATAGATTTGCGTTTCTCTGCACAAATATTTGAACTTATTTTTATTTTTGGGGTTTATATGACATGAGTTTTCTGATCCGGCCCCTTTGGGAATCAAAGTAGGTTGGATACGGCCCCCGGACCAAAATGAGTTTGACACCCCTGCTCTAGTGTGTCCGTGGTCTTCCCTGGGGCATGGTGAAAAAAATATATATAATTTTTATTCATAGTGCTGTTTAGGAGTTTTCAAAATGGAAACACTTTGTTGGCGTTCCACATACAAAATGTTCGCTGCAAACTCGGGATGATTTAGGCAGCCAAAGGTTTCCTTTTTCATGCTTCCCATGGATCAATCCTGCCCATCGCCTTCACCTTTCACTATTTTTCAATTCCGTTGGGAAGAGAAACAGTTTGAACGGAGGTTTGAGTCACACACATCTGATTCCCTTTTGCATTTATGGAGTCCGCAAACAAATTTCTCGAGCCGTTTTCCGCTGTTAGGATCCAACAACCAAACAATTACGATGTCCGAATCCCAAAACTAAATTATGAAAAAATCAGAACAAGAAACAAAGCGACATGTTTCAAAATACTAGAAAAGATCGGCTTTGTCAATAGACGCATCCCACTGGGAAAACAAACATGGAGGTTTGATGTTCACTTTTTCGGACAATCCTTCCCAGTTTGGATTGCGCAATGACCGGAAGTCCGAGATTCTTGATGCGTCTATTGGTCAAAAATAGGGACACCTGGGACATTTCTTATATAAACTTGGGGCAAATCAGTGGTTTTAGATAAATCTGCAAGGAGAGGGGACATGGGACTCAAAAGTGGGACCGTCCCGGGTAAAAAAGGAACGTCTGGTCGCTCTAATTTTCAACCAAAATGTGAGAACGACGACCTGAAAAACTGTAAAGAATTGTTCAGCAGCACTTGTTTATCTCACTAATTGCAGTTCCAATCCAGTCAGCTCTTTCTGGTCCGGTTGTGTTCAAAGTCTTGAGTAATCGAGCTTCAGACAGAGCAGCGTCTACGGTTAGCGTCACACCATCGAGGAATGCGGATGACATCAAGCGCGAAGTATCAAGAACTTTATAAAGTATTTACAGTGTCATGTACAGGTTGTAACATGATTCAACATTCAAGAGGAGTAGTAAAACCTGAAATGTTTAAGTCACTTGAGCCACGCCAGCAGCCCGTCAGCGCAGGAGTTATTGTTATGGTCAAACCTTGTGGATAAAAACAGTTTCGCCGCGGAGCCTTTTGTACGGAGATTCCTACTCGGCAAGTAACAAATGACTAATGAGACATCGACCGAGAATTTGCTGTACCCTTCTGCTAAAGAATGTTTTACGCCCCGCCCAGCTGTTTAAATTAAACATTGCGTAATCCAAACACGGAGAGATGTTGAGCAAACAATCTAATCTTGATTGGAGATTGAGGCGATTTTTTTTGTTTTGTTTTTTTTTGTTTTTAGAGCCGCACTGCAACTTTCTGGAGGCGGCGTGCGATGGGAACAGAAGATTAAAATCAAACTTTGCGGTGATTATTAAAAAATCTATTACTAGCAAATACATATCTCATATCTACAAAATATTACAAGATGCTACCACCAGTGTTGGGAAGGTGACTTTTAAAATGTAATCCCCTACAGATTACAGATTACAGACCCCAAAATGTAGTTTGTAACGTAATCCATTAAATTATTTAAAGTGAGTAATGTAATCTGAATACTTTGGATTACTTGATTTGCTGTAGAGAAGCAAAGACTACGATGTCTTCACATAAGATGTTTGGTCTGATAAAAGAAAATGAAAAGCCCAGATTTTATTAAACCAAATTAAAAATATTATTAATAGAAGACGAGGAGACACGTCCACACAGCAGGATTTAGTCCTGTTAAATACTGTTTTAGACCTGGTTTAGTCCTGGTTTAGTCCTGGTTTAGATCTGGTTTAGACCTGGTTTAGATTTGGTTTAGTCCTGGTTTAGTCCTGGTTTAGACCTGGTTTAGACCTGGTTTAGACCTGGTTTGGTCCTGGATTAGTCCTGGTTTAGACCCGGTTTAGTCCTGGTTTAGACCTGGTTTAGTCCTGGTTTAGTCCTGGTTTAGACCTGGTTTAAATCTGGTTTAGATCTGGTTTAGTCCTGGTTTAGACCTGGTTTAGTCCTGGTTTAGACCTGGTTTAGTCCTGGTTTGGTCCTGGATTAGTCCTGGTTTAGACCTGGTTTAGTCCTGGTTTAGACCTGGTTTAGTCCTGGTTTAGTCCTGGTTTAGACCTGGTTTAAATCTGGTTTAGATCTGGTTTAGTCCTGGTTTAGACCTGGTTTAGTCCTGGTTTAGACCTGGTTTAGTCCTGGTTTGGTCCTGGATTAGTCCTGGTTTAGACCCGGTTTAGTCCTGGTTTAGACCTGGTTTAGACCTGGTTTAGACCTGGTTTAGTCCTGGTTTAGACCTGGTTTGGTCCTGGATTAGTCCTGGTTTAGACCCGGTTTAGTCCTGGTTTAGACCTGGTTTAGACCTGGTTTAGTCCTGGTTCAGACCCGGTTTAGTCCTGGTTTAGACCTGGTTTAGACCCAGTTTAGTCCTGGTTTAGTCCTGGTTTAGACCTGGTTTACATCTGGTTTAGATCTGGTTTAGTCCTGGTTTAGACCTGGTTTAGTCCTGGTTTAGACCTGGTTTAGTCCTGGTTTAGTCCTGGTTTAGACCTGGTTTAGTCCCGGTTTAGTCCTGGTTTAGTCCTGGTTTAGATCTGGTTTAGATCTGGTTTAGTCCTGGTTTAGACCTGGTTTAGTTCTGGTTTGGTCCTGGTTTAGTCCTGGTTTAGTCCTGGTTTATTATGAGTAACTGTATTCAGTTACAGTTACTGTTTCAGTGAGTGGTAATTGGATTACAGTTACTTTGTTGAAATAAATGGATTACACGGCGGTGTTTTCCTGTTTTCACATTTTGGGCTAAACCGGGACTAAACTAAACCAGAACTAAACCAGAACTAAAACCAGGACTAAACCAGGTCTAAACCAGGTCTAAACCAGGTCTACAACAGGTCTAAAACCAGGTCTAAACAAAGTCTAAAACCAGGTCTAAAACCAGGTCCAAACCAGGTCTAAACCAGGACTAAACCAGGACTAAACCAGGTCTAAAACCAGGTCTAAACAAAGTCTAAAACCAGGTCTAAAACCAGGTCCAAACCAGGTCTAAATCAGGACCAAACCAGGACTAAACCAGGTCTAAACCAGGTCTAAACCAGGTCTAAACAAAGTCTAAAACCAGATCTAAAACCAGGTATAAACCAGGTCTAAACCAGGACTAAACCAGGTCTAAACTAGGACTAAACCAGGATTTAACAGGACTAAATCATGCTGCATGTGGACGTGTCTCCTCGTCTTCTATCAATAATATTTTTAATTTGTTTAAGTAAAGTCTGGGCTTTTTATTTTCTTTTATCAGACAAAACATCTTATGTTACGATTTCCTCGTCTTTGCTTCTCTACAGCAAATCAAGTAATCCAAAGTATTCAGATTACATTACTCATTTTAAGTAATTTAACGTTTTTTTACATTACAAACTACATTTTGGTGTATGTAATCTGTAATCTGTAGGGGAAAACATTTTAAAAGTCACCTTCCCAACACTGTGTATGTATGTGCATATATGTATAAACATGTATGTATGTGTTTATATTTTTTTCATTTTGTTTTATTATTATTATTAATTTTTCCCTTGTTTTATTATTATTAGTTTTGATATTACCAAGCTTTTTTTTTTTTGTTCAAGTTTGATAATTTCTATAATATAAATACAGTGACTTTGTTTACTTTTAGAAAAGGAGAAAGGAGATTATAACTGACGTGCTGTGTCAATGTACGATATATTTTGTTCCTTTGTTTGTTTCCAATAAACGTTAATGGAAAAAAAAAAAGAAAAGTTACATAGAATAGCTTATTTCTGATTGTTTTTTTTTTTTTTGTTTTTTTAGTAAAGCATTTAAAGGTTAATATTTATCGACACAGATTGAAATTTATGGCAAAATAACTTGCACAATTCTCTCAAGGTGTAAATTGTTGCAGTCCTCTTAAAGGTTGTATAGAGGATTTTTTTTTTTTAGTTTCAAATTCAATGAAAATTTAAAATACCATTACAGAGATGCAGCAGCCTTGTAATTATGATGACCAAAAAAAAAAAAAAAAAAAAAAAAAAGAATGAAAATCTATCAACTGTGGATGTAGTGAGTCCGGATAAACATCAGCCAATAGAAAACAAGGCTGCCTCATTTTCGATTGGCTGTTAGGTTGTCAATCAAACTCCCTACGTTTCTAGTGTAGCTGCTTCGCCGGCGCGTGGGGATTATGCGGTTTATGCAGCAGTTCTTTTCGCGCAAAGTTTGTTGAGATGGCGGAGGAGAATCGACGACCAGTTCGCCGCAAAAGAAAGTCCGTTTTTGAGGTCGCTGAAAGAAGAAGAGAAGGCGAAAAGGAGCAAAGACAAACTGAGGTGAATCGTGGGAGACCTCTTCCAGCGATTGCGCGAATGATGCAGACGAAGAGTTTAAAAACTGACGGGTCGGTCGCTAAATTATTTCTAGACGGGTCACTTCAGCAGTAATTCTGAACGCGCGCAGGCTGTAAACAAGTGTGATTTCTAGAGTAACAAGGCAGTAACAAGGCATGCACAACATTTGAAAAAGGACTGTCGCTGTATTTCTCTTCCCTTAAAAAATCCTCTATACAACCTTTAAGAAAACTCATCTGGAAAAAAATAAATAAATCTGCCAAATCACTGAACGACACTTACAGCATCAATTCGATTTCCAGACTTGTCTTATATTCACAATTAACTTTATGCAAATGTCATATTATGAGAGGTTTTATGCAAATACCTGTGCACAAAGGTGTATCCCTGATGTTTACACTGCAGAGCGCGTACCGGGCATTCCTCCTCCTCCTCCTCCTCCTCCTCCTCCTCCGTACATGCGAGCTGGTATGAAGGCCATTCCGCTCCAGCTGCGCCGCGCCCTCACCGCAGCACCTTTCATCACCAATCCGAGCTGCAGCGACGGATCTGAGGAGTGAGCGCTGCTTCACCTGCACCAGAGCAAGAAAGAGGGGAAGAACAGTCTCACGTTTGACCAAAGGGGGGCGCCGCAGCTGCTGGATTCAACATGAGAACACAGTATGCAGTGTTGGGAAGGTGACTTTTAAAATGTTTTCCCCTACACATTACGGATTACATACACCAAAAATGTAGTTTGTAACGTAATCCATTAAATTACTTAAAGTGAGTAACGTAATCTGAATATTTTGGATTACTTGATTTGCTGTAGAGAAGCAAAGACGAGGAAATCGTCTTTGGCTGCTAAAAGAAAATTAATAGGCCGAGACTTTACTGAACCAAATTAAAAATATTATTGATTAGAAGACGAGGAGACACGTCCACGCAGCATGATTTAGTCCTGTTAAATCCTGTTTTAGACCTGGTTTTTGGTTTAGTCCTTTTAGTGTTTTAGACCTGGTTTGGACCTGGTTTAGTCCTTGTTTAGACCTGGTTTTAATCCTGGTTTAGTCCTGGTTTAGACCTGGTTTTAGACCTGGTTTAGACCTGGTCCTTTAGTCCTGGTTTAGACCTGGTTTAGTCCTGGTTTAGAGTCCTGGTTTAGTCCTGGTTTAGACCTGGTTTAGTCCTGGTTTAGACCTTAGTTTAGTTTAGTCCTGGTTTTAGTCCTGGTTTAGTCCTGGTTTAGACCTGGTTTAGACCTGGTTTAGTCCTGGTTTAGTCCTGGTTTAGACCTGGTTTAGTCCTGGTTTAGTCCTGGTTTACCTGGTTTAGACCTGGTTTAGACCTGGTTTAGTCCTGGTTTAGTTCCTGGTTTAGTTTAGTCCTGGTTTAGTGGTTTAAGTCACTGAAACACTAGTAACTGTAACTGAATACAGTTACTCATAATTTGTACTCTGATTACATAACTCCGGTACATGTAATCTGTTACTCCCCAACACTGATGGTGTGTCATTAAGGTAAGAGAGGCAGCACCGTACAGGACTATTCAGTCTATTCACTTTGACCAGTAGATGGAGCATGAGAGCAAAGATTAATATTTAATAAAGAGTTGGTGCCCCTGATAAAAACTCAGGGACTCTTAATTGGTACGAACAATTAAAACTGTATCATAAGAAGCTGCATTATTCAAGTAAGGATCAGTTGTTATTTTTTGGAAGAAGCCCAACACAGCTCAGGGACCCAGACTAAACACTGAGAACCACTGGGTTACAGTAAGAGCAATGATCTATTTAAGGCAGGTATGTCCAAACTATGGCCCGTGAGCCAAATGCAGTCAAACTCATTTTTCTTGGCCCTCAGGCTTAAAAAAAACTTTCTACTGCAAGTTTTTCGAAAATCTTAATATTTAGTGTGTGGTTTTAAGGATCTTAGCATGAATAAAGACTGATGGCTCATTCTACTGTGTTAATCATGCACATATTTCAAGTATTCAGTGCATTGAGCATCAGTCTACAGCTCTCGCTCGGCCCTCTGCTTCATCTGTGTTTAGATATGTGGCACTTGATGAAAAAAGTTGACACCCCTAATTTAATAAGTTAAAACTTTGCATTAGCAGTTCTTGTTCAGCTCAGTACTGAAATATACACTTATTCTCTTACAATTTAATTTTGTAAATAATTCAAGAGACAAAAGATGGGGTTTTGAGTTTTATTTGAAAGATCATGCAGTGCATTTTATGGAAAGGAGTTTACTTTTCAATGATACGTATGAAAAACCAATAAATGTATATTCCACTAGTACAAAACGCAACTAAACATTAGAGGAATGTAACAAATTAAATAGAATAAAAAGGAAAAACAAAAGCGTGCAACACAACTGCTGCCGCACTGCAGATCTTTAAAAGACGATAGAGGTTTGTGGTTATAACCCTGCTGTGAATACAAAAAACATCTTACAGGATCAACTAGACAAAAAGCAATAAATTACTTTCTTCAAGTGTTTGTGCGTTTACTGTGGGAATGGTGGAGCCATGGGGTAGGTCACCAGCGGAGGGGGAGGGTGCTGCTGCGCCTGGGCCTGGGGGAAAGGGAAGGGTGGGTGATTGGTGCCGTTCTGAGCGGGACCTTTTGGAGGTCCGAACTGTTGTGGCTGGAAGCCGTTCTGGGCTCCAAAGTTTCCTGGCTGGCTGTTGAAGCCGGGCTGTCCGTTACCGTTGTAGCTGTTGTAGCTGTTGGTGTTGCCTCCCCCATAGCCTCCGTTTTGGGTGTTTGAGCCAAAGCTTTTGTTAGGTCCACTGTCATATCCTCTACCGTTGTCCCTGTCTCTAAAACTACCGAAATCACGTTTGCCTGAATACCTATCGCGCCGGTCATCTCTGTAGCCGCCACCTCTCCCGCCCCTTGAACGACCTGCAAAAGACAAAGATCATTAGAACAATCATCACGCACTGGATTAGCACCCATAGTAAGGAAAGTCGCCACCACTTTATACCAAAGGGCGGCAGAATAGAAAAGGTGCTGCAGTTGGCAGCACAGATTCTGTCTCTCACCAATTGGATTTACCTCCTCTGTCCTCGGCCATCTGGAGGAGCTTGGGGTTGATAGCTTGGTTGGCCTCTCTGAGCACAGAGATGAGGTCGCCGGCCTGTTTGAAGTTGTTGGGGGTGAAGAAGGTGTAGGCTGTGCCTGTCTTTTCACTACGTCCTGTTCGCCCAATGCGGTGGATATAGTCCTCAGAGTTGTTGGGGTAATCAAAGTTGATGACAAATTTGACGTCTTCAACATCTGTAAGATTGTGTCGTGGCATAGAGGAACAATAGAGCGGCACAGATGTGCCAATGCCACCACACCAGATCAGAAAACCCAAATTAGAACAGAGATAACATGCGGCTGTCAAAAGGTTAGTTTCTCCTCGGGGAGAATGCAAACTCCAGTCACTTCCATTCCAGTTAGACATCCCCCTGGACCCAACCCCAAGAATGGCTCAAGTCTTACCAGTGTGGAGTATGCATTCTCTAGTCCTTAATGCCATCGTTTCTGACTGGCCCTCGTAATAAAGAGTCTACTGCTAGCACTACCACAAGTACCATGTAGACCTTTAACTACACTCAACTACCCTGTCCACGACAAGACTCAATATCCCTGTGTTCATCTAGTCTCTCGTTGGCAGGTCTCGACATGACTTGGAAACGCAGGCGAGGGAGGAGTGCGAGCTTGGATTAAGCCATTTAGTGTCCATCTAGCATGTCCCACTGTCACCAAAAGCGCCAGTAGCCATGTCTGTACAGAGGTGAAGGCATGATCGATCAACTGTTCCTCGGACAAAAGTTTCACTGCCACCCATGACACACACAACCCTCCAACAGGCTCTAAACACTTGCACTGCTCAGACATGCAAGTCGAGGTGTGTAGCTGGGCTGTGCGCCTGGGCGTGTGAGCAGTCCAAACCCTTGCCAGAGCACAAGCATTTCAATAGAACCAGTTAGCGTAGCCAGCCCTCAAGCCGCCCTGCACTTTAGGCACAGGCCGGGGCGTTTTGCTGAGTTTGGGCCTGGTCACCTCTGTATGAGCAATGACTGAGAGCGTGCCTCTCCAGTCAGGACACCTCCAAGAATCCTCCTCCTTCCCCCTCTGGAGACCTGGGCTTGTCATGCCAAGGCCCTGCCACATAGACTGCTCCTTCAGCCGAGGGGAGAAACTCAGAAAGCAGACAAGTTAAAGAAAGCAATACACTTTCTTTTACAACAATGTGTACAAGTACCAACGTGTTCAGGTTGGATACTGACCTAGACCCCTGGAGGCTACATCTGTGGCAATGAGGATGGGTGCCTTTCCGTATTTGAACTCTGAAAGTAGAAAAGTAAAGTTAGATACTTTGAGGCAGACATGTTCTTGGGAAAGTGGAGGTGAAAACAGCTTACCATTGAGGACCCAGTCCCTTTCTTGCTGGCTTTTGTCTCCATGGATACCCATTGCAGGCCACCTATTGAGACATCACATTAGATCCTGGTGTACTACAACCTCCAGAAAGTGTCAACAGCAGCTGGTACATACCCATCTCTACGCATCCTCCTGGTGAGGTCATCACAACGCCTCTTTGTCTCCACAAATATAATAGTCTTGTTTTCCTTTTCGCTCATGATTTCTTCCAGCAGACGGATGACTCTAACAAGAGCAAAAACGCGTTAATAAAAAAATAAAAATACAACTGAGCTGTAAACCTGTGGAAAATCATTCCTTACTTGTCCTCTTTCTCTCCATCGTTGCAGACATCTACGATCTGCAGGATGTTGTGGTTTGCGCTGAGTTGAAGAGCTCCAACATTGATCTGAACGTAGTCTTTGAGAAAGTCCTCTGCGAGCTGTCGCACCTCTTTGGGCCAGGTGGCACTCCACATCAGCGTCTGACGGTCCGGCTGTGGATATATATGTACACACGTGAGCGATGTGTTAAGATCAGAGAAACGCATGACTACAAGTTCTCCTCTACTCACCCTGATTTGATCGACAATTTTACGAATCTGCGGTTCAAAGCCCATATCGAGCATTCTGTCTGCTTCATCCAGGACAAGGTAAGTGCAGCGGCGAAGGTTGGTCTTTCCAGATTCAAGGAAGTCGATGAGTCTTCCAGGAGTAGCGATGCAGATCTCCACACCTGCACATAAAAAACCACTTTACAGATCAGATAAATGGGAGAGTTTGGGGATTGTCCATCCTCAGAGCCGCCTGGACTCTACTCTACAGTTACAGAGGATGTCCCAGAGTATTTTAAGAGACGTGCAACATCCACTAAACTCAGTTTCAGCTGCTTCCCTCTGGTCAGAGGCTGTTAGTTCCAAGATCTAGAACAAATCATTTTAAAAAGGAGCTTCGTTCCGGCTGCCTATCGTACTTATGAATAAATTGTAATCTATCCAAGATTGTGTGTTTTTAACATATTTAATATTTATTGTGATTTTAGCCAAGGGTGATGGATGATTTTAATTGGTTGTTTATGGAACAAACCATTCTGCACTGGAGCTCTGTAACACTTTATTTTGTAGTTGTGATTTTATGTGTTTTGTGGATGAATGAAATGTGGAACCTGTCTCAAATCTGAAAAGCAAATTTACCTACGGGTACAAATAAAGCAACCTAACCTAACTGTCAAGCAGGCAGGTTTACAATGAAAAGGTCCAAATTAAATACTGACCTCTCTCCAAGTCCCGTATCTGAGGTCCTTTTGGCGCTCCTCCGTATATGCAGGTGGATTTGAGGCGAGAAGCTCTGCCATACTCTGCTGCCACCTGCTGCACCTGCTGCGCCAGCTCACGGGTGGGAGCCAAAACCAAGCACTAAAAACACAGACACAGAAATTAGTGAAACATTTATACATAAATTATACATGTGGTTATGCAATTGCAGTAAAGGCTTTACTTACAATCGGTCCATCTCCACGTTCCAGAAATGGTTGGTGGTTGATGTGCACAATAGCGGGGAGGAGGTACTGCAAGAAAAATTACAACAATTACCACACAGTTCAGTACAATTTGAGTAAATCATAAAAAGTAATTTGAGGGGAAGCTTACCGATAAAGTTTTCCCAGAACCAGTCTGAGCAATGCCCACCATGTCTTTCCCACTGAGAGCCAAAGGCCAGCCCTGAGCCTGAATGGGAGTGGGTTCAGTCCAGTTCTGTTTGCTGATTACGTCCATCACATAAGCTGAAGATACAAAACATCATGAGTAAGCACTTTTTTTATTTCAAAACTATCTTTAATAATAATAGCAACTTGCATGGAAAAGTGGCCTCTGTGAACTTTGTGATGGGGTTTGGACAGTCTCTTCCTTTTACCGTAATAGTCTTTGAGTCTCTGTACTGCTGAACCTCTTGCTGCAAAGAAAAAAAAAAGGCACATTTTAGACCCACAACCATCACACCTGGTTGCGTAAGCGCTGCATGTGCCGCAAAAAAACACGTGTTTCCTGCGCACGCGGTTGCGCAACCTCCTCGTGAACCCGCTGCCCCCCACGTACCATAGACCTGCGGGTGAGGTCCGGGTGCGGCTGGTAGAAGTTCTTCTCAAACTTCGGCAGCTCGTCCAGGTTCCAGTGTTTCTTCCGCAGCCGCTCGCCGGGATTCCCGAACTTTCCTCCGCCGCCGCCGCCGCCACGGTTCCCACCAAACCGGGCACCGCCGCCGCCATAACTGCGAGGAAAGACGGGGAAAAAAATAAATACAAAATCTGAAACTCACGTGCAGTAAACAGTTTATGCCACTAGTCTGAGAAGCTGATATAAAATGGCAGGCGTGATGGGTCAAGTGAACAAAAGGCATCCGGCATTTTGTTTCCACGTCTGCACACGGAAAAAGCCGGGTGGACAAATTATCTTATCAAACGCGCCGGTTGAGATAATTACAGAACAAAACAAATCACAAACGCACGCCGTATACGTTGATAACAAAACAAAAAAAAAAACAGTTACGTAGCGTTTTTTTTTTTTTTTTATTTTTTTTTAAGCGTTAGAACTCAAAACTCGACGTTAGGTAACGTCACCGACACCGATAAACGCCGCCGTTGTAAAAAAAAAATAAATAATAAAATAAATGAATAAAAACAATAAAAGCACCGCGTTTTAAAATTAACTCTAAAAACGAATAACGTAAAATAAATGAAAATGTTGTAGTTTTAAGAATTTAGCGGAGAATTTTTTATCAAAAACTAGTTCCGTTAGCTTTTAGCATTTTAGCCGCGCCGGGTTGTCGGGGCACGAGGCCAGACTAGGCCCGAAGCCAAAAAAAAAAAAAAAAAAAGCTTCCGACGAGGCCCCGGACAAGAATGAGGTGGACAAAAAACATTAAAAAAAACATTAAAATCCGGCTGTTCGGCACGTTAATTTGCAGAAATGTGTCCGCGTTGTTGTGTAAACTTAAAAAAAAATAATTGCGTTAGTTAAAACCGAAGCTCGCCTGATATTCATCCGACCACGCACCTACAAAAAAAAAAAAAAAAAGACGACTTACCCTCTGTCTCTGTCCCGATCTCTGTCTCTGCGGTCGCGATCTCTGTCCGAGTAGCCGGGCATATTGTAAACAACAAAGCGTATAAATAAAAAATAAAGATAAATAGAGTTTAGACGAGATTTAATCTGCCGACGAACGTCCCGACCGGCAGTGAAGGTAAAATGCCGGTAGTGAGGAAACGAGGACCGGCTTATATAGCAGCAGGAAGAAGTCCGCTCTGCGTCGTATTACTCCGCAGCCGGTGTTTCGGCCAATCACGGAGCAGGTTGGTCGTTGGTTTCGTCGGTGAAGCGGCAGTAACAGAAAATGTGATTGGTTATTGTACAGTTTTGCCCTAGTTTTATGTTTATTTATTTGTTTTAAATAATTTTTCTTGCATACTATTTTTTTTTATTACAAATTTCTTGTTTAAATTGAACAATAAAACACTTAAATTGTCCTAAAGACGAACTGCGCTGTATTTATATTTAAGATAAACCTTTATTAGACGTGCGTAAAAATCCCGGTCGAATCCATGGCATTTTTATTAAATAATTGCATTTATTTGTTGCAAAGTTCAAGAACAGCAGGTTAATAGAAAACATAGTCTGATAAATAATAACTATGAAAAGAGTAAACACAACTATTGGCTAATAAGTGACTAATGAGTAATGACTATGGTTATGTACAGTGTTGGGAAGTTTACTTTTTTAATGTATTCCCCTACAGATTACAGATTACATACCCCAAAATGTATCTTGTAACGTAATCCATTACATTACTTCAAGTGAGTAACGTAATCTGAATACTTTGGATTACTTGATATTGTCGTGCTTTTTTAAACTACATGAATGTACCAACCACATCCTGAAAATTCATGTTTGTTCAGTCTTCACTTGACCGTATAAAAAATGATAGAGAAATAATTTTTATATGAGATCACAGTTATGTCCACACTACTGTTAGTGTCATATTGTATTAGTTTAGTCCTGGTTTAGTTCTGGTTTAGTCCTGGTTTAGTTTGGTTTAGTCCTGGTTTATCCAACCATCCATCCATCCATTTTCTTCCGCTTATCCAAGGTCAGGTTGCAGGGGCAACAGTCTGAGGAGGGCCTCCCAGACTTCCCTCTCCACACACACGTCCTCCAGCTCTTCCAGGGGGATCCCGAGACGTTCCCAGGCCAGCCGAGAAACATAGTCCCTCCAGCGTGTCCTGGGTCTTCCCCGGGGCCTCCTCCTGGTGGGATGTGCCCGGAACACGTCCCGAGGGAGACGTCCAGGAAGCATCCGGAACAGATGCCCGAGCCACCTCAACTGGCTCCTCTCAACGTGGAGGAGCAGCGGCTCTACTCCGAGCTCCTCCCATGTGACTGAGCTCCTCACCCTATTCTCTAAGGGAGCGCCCAGCCACCCTGCGGAGGAAACTCAATTCGAGCGCTTGTATCCACGATCTCGTCCTTTCGGTCACTACCCAAAGCTCATGACCATAGGTGAGGGGAGGAACGTAGATTGACCGGTAAATCGAGAGCTCCGCCTTTAGTCCTGGTTTAGTTCTGGTTTAATTCTGGTTTAATTCTGGTTTAGCCCAAAATGTGAAAACAGGAAAATGTCGCAGTGTAATCCATTTATTTCAACAAAGTAACTGTAATCCAATTACCACTCACTGAAACAGTAACTGTAACTGAATACAGTTACTCATAAATTTGTACTCTGATTATGTAACTCCGGTACATGTAATCTGTTACTCCCCAACACTGATTATGTACAGTGCATAATATGAATAAATATATGTTGACTTCAGTGCATTATATTGTTACGTACAATGAGTGGTGATGTTTTATTTAACATATGATATAGTAAATAAAAAACATAATTTCAGTATTTTGTTAAAGGATTTATACAGGTTTTTATTCAGGTTTTTATTCTGTATTAAACGGGTAGTGTAGATCTAGTGACACGCTTAATTATTAGTTATTATTCCGTATAATCTTTTGTCTTTTGTTTTTACACAGAGAAGCAATAAAACAAGTAAGGGCCATACTTCCTCAGAATTAACCACAAACTGTATAAAAAAATAAAATAAATAATAAATACATAAAAAAAAAAAAAAATAATAATAATAATAATAAATACATAAGAAAAAATAAATAAATAATAAAAGTAAATAAAAATAAATAAATAATAATACAGTCCATCTCAGACCTGGGTATTGTGCAGCTCCTGGGCCACATAGGGTCATACTCTCAGTGGCCCATTTAAGATCATTTGGAATTACAAAATAAACATATTTTATCATTTAACTCATGCATGGACTAAACCTGCATTGCTTTTGTTTTAGAGGACTTTTTTTTCTCACTTTTTCATTGCTTAGTCATAACATAAACTCTTACCAGCTCATCAAAACAATCCTCTTTACTGCTTTTTATAAAGAAATACAATTAATATTATGCAGAATTTAGTTAAGCTTTATTTTTTTTTTCTGTTTCTCATGTGGCCCCGTGGGGGAAAAAAATAAAATAAAATAAAATAAAAATAATCACCCCCCGCTGCTTTAAGGAATTAACCGGGGACCTATTTTATGACTTGTTTGCGTGCTGGCGGACGAACATCTCAAGGACCGACCGATCCTTGTGATGCGGCGCACTTCCGCGAGATTACAGTAAGTGACGTGCGCGGTGACGTCAGCGCGTACACGGGCACCGTCGGGTTTGTTGGGTTTCGCTGCGACGCTACGAATGTTCGTCCATTCATGAAAACAAACACGGGACGAACTGAAAACAGCATTTGTAATCGAAAAAGTGCTTCTACGTGACTGTGTTTTTACTGTGTTTTCAAGTGTTAAAACGTACGTACAGTTTTAATAAAATCCAGACGGTATTTGACCCGCTTTTCTTTGCCCCCACAGCCATCTGCCAGACAGTTTAATCCTGACCTGCGGTTGGGGGCAGGGTTAAAAAAAAAAAAAAAAAAAAAAAAAAAACAGGCTCGTACAGTTCTTTCCTCCAGACTGCACACACAGAGGTGGATAGAAGAGCAAAAATATTACTCATAAAGGTTCAGAATCGTGGTTCAAGAAATTCAAGAACTCTGCTTTTCTGTTGTTTACAATATAAATGTTTAGTATGTGCAGTGTTGGGGAGTAACAGATTACACGTACTGGAGTTACGTCATCAAAGTATAATTTATGAGTAACTGTATTCAGTTACAGTTACTGTTTCAGTGAGTGGTAATTGGATTACAGTTACTTTGTTGAAATAAATGGATTACACGACAGTATTTTCCTGTTTTCGCATTTTGGGCAATTTTCTTTTTTCTTTTTTTCAGTAATTCCACTCATTGCCGGAAACTAAACCAGGTCTAATCTAGATCTAAACCAGGACTAAAACCAGGACTAAAACAGGTCTAAAACCAGGTCTAAAACAGGCCTAAACTAGGTCTAAACTAGATCTAAACCAGGTCTAAAATAGGTCTAAACCAGGACTAAAACCAGGTCTAAATTAGATCTAAACTAGACCTAAACCAGGTCTAAAACAGGTCTAAAACCAGGTCTAAACTAGATCTAAACCAGGTCTAAAAAACTAGTCCTAAACCAGGTCTAAAACCAGGTCTAAACTAGATCTAAACCAGGTCTAAAATAGGTCTAAACTAGATCTAAACCAGGTCTAAAACAGGACTAAAACTGGACTAAAAGAGAATTGAACAGGATTTAACAGGACTAAATCCTGCTGTGTGGACGTGTCTCCTCCTCTTCTATCAATAATATTTTTAATTTGGTTCAGTAAAGTCTGGTCTTTTTTATTTTCTTTTATCAGATAAAACATCTTGTGTTACGATTTCCTGGTCTTTGTTTCTCTACAACAAACCAAGTAATCCAAAGTATTCAGATTACGTTACTCACTTTAAGTAATTTAATGGATTATGTTACAAACTACATTTTGCAGTGTGTAATCTGTAATCTGTAGGGGAATACATTTTAAAAGTCACCTTCCCAACACTGATTATGTGTATGATTATTGTTTTTCTCTTCGCACAAACTCGAAATAAAACCATCAATCAAAAGATTCTGACTGTTTACATTTGAGGTTGACTGGACAACAAAACAAAAATAATGTACTAAATAAGATAAAACTACATAAACAGTCAACTCTTTTCATATTGTCAACATAAAGCGTTTGTCACTTTACTTCCGCGCAGTGAGAAGAGGAACCAAAACCAAAACAACTTACTCTGATACTTTTAAAATAGCAGAAGAGGTTGGTAGTACTCTGTTACACATACTCACATTTAGTTGAGTAACTTTTTAAAGAGTACTTTTCTAGCAGCATACTTTTATTCAATTTTGTTTAATGTTTTTATTGACTTTACTGAACTGTACTCTTGCTTGTAAAGTAAAGTAAAAGTCGTGCTTCCTCTTCCATCTGTGATAAGTCTAAAGTGACAAAACCTTTATGTGGCCGTATGAAATGGTTTGAACGTTTGTGTTTCTTGCAGCTCCTTCAGAAATTATTTAGTTTGTCTCATTTGTGTGTCTGTCCAATGAAAAGACCAGATTTTGTGCTTTACTTCATATTTTGTCCTTCGCATTACATCAACTTCAAATTATAAATCAAATGATCTTTTGGATTGACAAAAAAGGATGATGTTTTACTGAGTTATATCTTTTTAACAATATGAAAACAAAAAATGGTTGAGCCAGAATTGGAAATTGAATTGTGAAATTTATGTATTAGGAATTATGTTAAAATCTCATCTTGTCTCATTCTTGTGGATCTCATATCTCATCTTGTCTTGTGGAAATTGTGTCTCGTCCCATCTCTACGTATTACGTCTCAACTTTAAAGCTCCTATATTACGCGAAATTGACTCTTGTAAGCAGGGGCGTCGGACTGGGGGGGTGAAGGGAACTATTTACCCAGGGCCCAGTGCAAGGAGGGGCCCCACACAAAATCCTTTACTATCCATTTTTAATTTTTCACAATATGAAGTCTGGGCCCACCAAGATGATTTGAACGTAGGGCCCAGAATTTGATACTCCAGCCCTTCGTGTGAGCACGGAGCCATGTTATAATGTTGAATCTGTGTATCATTCGTTCATTCATTTTTCAATATAAAACCAAAAATAAGAAAACAAAAAAACAACAGTTTTCTTCGTTATTTGTCTCCAAAACCAAAATGAAAAAACGGATAATGATTCGTTTTTTCAGTTTTCGATTTTGTGTTTAAATGAAGAATGGAAAAAACGGATAATGGATGTTTCCCGTTTACGTGACTTCCGTGACTGCGATGCCGAACTTTTGCACCGCATACGAACTGAACCGGGACTGATCCAGGTCCGAGACCAGACCGGGACCAGACCGGGACCAGACCGGGACCAGACCGAGACCAGAGCGGGCCTGAGACCGAGACCGAGACAAGACCAGGACCAGACCAGGACCAGACCGGAGGCTCAGAGCCCACGGCAGGACCGGAGCTCGAAGCTGAGGCTCGGACCCCGTGGAGGCTCGGAGTCAAAGCTCGGAGTCCGGTCTGGTCCCGGTCTGGTCCCGGTCTCAGTCCCGCTCTGGTCTCGGACCTGGATCAGTCCCGGTTCAGTTCGTATGCGGTGCAAAAGTTCGGCATCGCAGTCACGGAAGTCACGTAAACGGGAAACATCCATTATCCGTTTTTTCCATTCTTCATTTAAACACAAAATCGAAAACTGAAAAAACGAATCGTTATCCGTTTTTTCATTTTGGTTTTGGAGACAAATAACGAAGAAAACTGTTGTTTTTTCGTTTTCTTATTTTTGGTTTTATATTGAAAAACGAATGAACGAATGATACACGGATTATGTTGTTACCTCCTCAAAAACAGACCTGGAGTTGTGTTTTGTTTCATTCAAATGTCTGAACAACCCTTTATTATTAGTCTGTCACATCTCCAAAGCTCAGAATGCTCTGTTCCACCTTGTGATGTCATGAAGATGTAGTTTTCAAGTGAACAGCTCCTTTTATCTTTAGTTCAGTAGAGATTGTCAATTCCAGGGTTGAAATCATCCAAACGATTCTTATGAAGATGGAGTTTTGGAGTCGGGGTCTTGTTCACGACTGAGGGGAGGGTGGAGCGTGTGATTGACAGGTGGATCGGTGCAGCGTCGACAGTGATGCGGTCGCTGTATTTGACCGTTGTGGTGAAGAGGGAGCTGAACCTCTAGATTTACCACGTCGAGAGGAGCAGTTGAAGTGGCTCGGGCATCTGTTTCGGGCATGTCCTACCAGAAGGAGGCCCTAAGAAAGACCCAGGACACACTGAAGGGACTGTGTCTCTGGGCTGGCCTGGGAACGCCTTCGGGGTCCCCCTGGAGGAGCTGGAGGAAGTGTCCAGGGTGAGGGAAGTCTGGGAGTCCCTGCTTAGACTGCTGCCCCTGCGACCTGACCCCCGGATAAGCGGAAGAAAATGCATGGATGGAGGTGGAACAGTCTTTTCCATTTGAGAACGCAACCTAAATCTGCAGGTTTTTGCGTTAAACGTGTGTGAATAAAACAAAACACAACTCCAGGTCTGTTTGTGATGAGAAAACAACACCAGAACAGATCAGAAAACAGAGTAATATGAGCCCGTGTACCAGTCGTTTTTTTTTAAATTTCAATTAAGAACGAAAAACAATAAAATGGGAAAACAGTTTGTTCTGCTTCAGTGTTAAAAAAAAACCCTCAATCTCTATTTCCAATATTTAATTTAAACTTTATCTCAAAAAACAGTCTTGGTGAATCTTTTAATTTAGATATTTCATTCTCTCTGGTTTATTTGCCCCGGTAGGACTTACCTGAAAAATCGTTGCAAAAATATCAAACCAGAGAGAAAATAAAATATCAGTATTAAAATAGGCGTAAATATTGGAAATAGAGGTCGAAATCTGTTGGTTTTTTTGTTTGTTTGACACTAAAACTGAATAATGAAATAACAAACTGTTTTCCCATTTTATTGTTTTTCGTTCTTAATTGAAATTCAAAAGAACGAATGGTGCACGGACGCTTTAAGTTACTCTTGCTTGAGTAGTTTTCCCAAATACTGGAGTAATTTCTTGGACTATTACTTTGTCCTTCTACTTGACTAATATTATTTTTGTTACTCTTACTTGAGCACAACTTTTGGCTGAGTAGAAGTAAAAGTACTGTGTTTGAAAACTACTCAGAGAAGGTTTTCCGAGTAAATAAATAAGTAGCTTTAACTTCCTGCACACAAATAACATCGCAAAACAAAAAAACAAAAACAAAAAGATCCGACACGAACTTGTACATTGTTAGACAAAGGCCAGTTTAATTAGAACTAATTACACACAAAAATAAAATACTCTTACAAAATGATAGTGTTAACATACATCAAATTGCATCAGTCACCGAGTCCCGTGAGGCGTCTCTCGGCTTGTTTACAAAATAATAATAATAATAATAATTAATAATAATAATAATAATAGCATAAGATACCAGAGAGTGTGGGGTTTAGATCAGCCTTACAAAAACCAACGTCCATCCAAAAAAAACCACACAGCCGCCTCATCCTTTCGTGTGCAATCTGTTTCTCTTTTAAAATCTTTTCCTTTTTTTTTTTTTTTTTTTTTTTAAGTTAAGCATAAATTACAAGTTGATCTGCTGTTTTCTCCCAGTCCTGTACAACGCGCGTTTCACTTTGCATACACTTCATAAACGAGGAAAAAAAAAAAAAAAAGTGTGTTAAGAACAGTCCACGGTCGTCGAGATCGATAACAGGCAGCGTTTTTTTTTTTTGTTGTTTTTTTTTTTTAACCGAACATTCAAATTGTAGAAAAAAACGATTCCCCCCTTTTTCTCGATTTGGGAAAAGTAAAACAGAAAGACGGCGAGTTAGCAGGCAAAATAAAGTTGCGTTCGGGTGAAACTCGGAAAATGCGATCGCTCGGCTTCGTGTGTGACGTGAATGAAAATGGCGTAAGTCTGGTAGAGTGTAACCCTGGTTCTATGAAGTGTCTTGAAGGAGTTCATTTGTGACAAAAGGCAAACGAAATTTTGGATTGTACTGAACCAGGACTAAACCAGGATCTGAACAAAGAGGACTAATCCAGGACTGAACCAGGACTAAACCAGGACTGAACCAGGAGGACTAAACCAGGACTGAACCAGGAGGATTAAACCAGGACTAAACCAGGAGGACTAAACCAGGATTTAAACAAGCAGAACTGAACCAGGACTAAACCAGGATTAAACAAGGAGGACTAAACCAGGACTGAACAAGAACTAAACCAGGATTGAACCAGGAGAATTAAACCAGGACTGAACAAGCAGGACTGAACCAGGAATGAACCAGGATTGAACCAGGACTGAACCAGGACTGAACCAGGAGGACTAAACCAGGACTGAGTGTCGGGACGGGCCTGGAGGTGCCCCCGTGTAGACCGTCGGGAGACCGCAGGTGAAAGGACCGAGCTTCGACAGAGCTCCGTGCCCCAGTTTCACCCCACGATCGCGTTTTGCAGACACCCTGCTCTCTCTCTCAAGTCCAAGATTAGTCCTGCTTTAGTCCTGATTCAGTCCTGGTTCAGTCCATAAGCAGCCAAAGTCCGACATGGCAGTTTAAGACTACGATTACACTGAAATGAATCCGTGTATCACCATGTCACCGTATCGGAAACGATCCGCGTCCAGACATGTCGTTTCTGTTTCCGTACGCCTTCCCTATCCGTATTTGTTTACGTTTTACAGAAACGTTCATTTGCATAAACTGAGCGCTCAAAAAACAGCTCGATATTGTGTCGCTGATGCGGTTCAGCTTCTGTCGGACTAAAGGACACGACTCAGTGGAATATGAGTGTTGTTTCTGTGACAGAGGGGTGTTCTGCTGATGGTGAGTCTGTTCTGTGTTTCTGTCGCGTTGGAGATGGTTCATGTTAAACTTTTCAGAGATTATACGTCTGCAGGTCGTACACACAGACACACGTTTATATGAATAGACATATATTCTAGCCTCTTAGCGTTTTGGCGGTGAATTACTTTGCGGTGCATAGACTTACGTCAGAGTATCAGCGTTTTCAGGCGTCCACACTGTGCCGGATCAGGTCAGAATTCGTGGGAGTTGGCGGCACCAGATCGTTCCGTCTCTAGAGCCGTTTTCAGTCGGATTAGTGTGAACGAACACTGCATCCACAACGAAAACGACTCGAATACTTACTAGTGTGGACGGGGCTGTAGACACGTAAACAGGAAATGGCCGTTATCCGTTCTTTCCATTATTCATTTAAACACAAAACTGAAAACTGAAAATCGTTATCTGTTTTTTTCATTTTGGTTTCCGAGACAAATAATGAAGAAAATAGTTGTTTTTTCGTCCGAATGAATGAGTGATACATGGATTCAGCTTCCGAGGCGTCCGACGGAGCTGCGACATTTTCAACAGCCAAAACATTTCAGCTTTTACAGAAAACCGCTGCTACTTTTATTTCAAATTGGAACCAGTTTTACAGAATACCAGACTATACGGTAAAAACGTGTGAAGTCGCCGATATAAAAGGTTACGACAATGATATTTAGCACCACGTTGTTTTAAGGTAGTATTTTTAACAGTATGGATGGATAAAATTCAGCTACAACGAACGCCATAAGAAAGTATTTAAAGGGTTTGCTTCGTTTTTGCAATTTTCCATTCATTTCAAATCATTATGGCACAAGGACAGTAGCTCCTGGTTACGCTTTTTTGGATATTTTCAGATTTGTATTTATTTTTTTTTAGGTTTAGAAAATTTTCATCCCATCCAAAAAATATCCGCGAGCGTAACCAGGCCCGTAAAATTGTTCAACGTTTTTTTCAACAAAACAAATCGATGTAAAAAAAATCTGCAACTTTTTTTTTGTTTGTTTTGCCCGATACAATGGACAATAGACTTTTCACAATAAATTAGATACATCATATAGGCTTTAGTTGTGTCCATATAGAAAAATAATCAGGATATTTAAAGAAACTAGTCGGGGAATGCGGCGTCAAGTCCTCGCCGCGATGTCCGTGAGTTTTCGAGTCTTTTGGGTTGCCATGTTTGCACAAATCCCTCTTTTTTTTGTTTGTGTTACCCTGTCAACAAACCCAGCTCCTTCTCTCTTTTCTTAAAGGTCCTATATTACCCAAAAAACTGATATAATGTTGTTACCTCCTCGAAAATGTGACTGGAGTTGCGTTTTGTTTCATTCGCACATGTTTATCGGTTTATTATTACTGTATTTTTTGGACAATAAGGCGCAATGTCAATGAACGGGTCTATTTTCATACGTAAGGCGCATCGGATTATGAGGCGCATTAAACGAAACAAAACAGATCAGATAAATTAAACTTTACTAAGGTGCCATTTTGGGGTCCTACTACGGAAGCTGTAATGCCCCAGATAATCTATCAAGCGGTGCGGCTTCGTAGCTCACAAAAGTCGTATTAAGGGTGTGTTTACAGGAGAACGCTTGCAGGTAAAAACGACAAAATATTTTAACAGAAGTGCCTTTCGTTTAGACGGTGACGGCGTTTTTGGGGGTCTTAAAAATGCTAATTTCTGAAACCACCTTCCAGAGTGGAAAAGTTGAATACACTCCGCCGTAGCGTTTCGTCTACACAGCTCAAGACGCAAAACTCTGGTCGGATCTGCTCAGGTCACGTCGTGTTTACGTCACATAAATCACCACCAAGCCGCCTGGCATGTAAACCCAATCGAATTCCACCAGTGTTGGGGAGTAACAGATTACATGTACCAGAGTTACGTAATCAGAGTACAAATTATGAGTAACTGTATTCAGTTACAGTTACTGTTTCAGCGAGTGGTAATTGGATTACAGTTACTTTGTTGAAATAAATGGATTACACAGAGGTATTTTCCTGTTTTCACATTTCGGGCTATATCCCCTTTTTTTTCTTTTTTTTTTTTTTCTCAGTAATTCCACTCATTGCCGGACACTAAACCAGGTCTAAACCAGGAGGTCTAAACCAGGTCTAAACCAGGTCTAAAACCAGGTCTAAACCAGGATCTAAACCAGGTCTAAAAACCAGGAAGTCTAAACCCTAAACCAAAGGTCTAAAACCAGGTCTAAACTAGGTCTAAACCAAGTCTAAACCAGGTCTAAACCAAGTCTAAAACCAGGTCTAAACCAAGTCTAAACCAGGTCTAAACCAGGACTAAACCAAGTCTAAACCAGGTCTAAACCAGGTCTAAACCAGGTCTAAACCAGGTCTAAACCAGGACTAAACCAGGAGTAAACCAAGACTAAACCGGGTCTAAAACAGGATTTAACAGGACTAAACCAGGCTGCGTGGACGTGTCTCCTCCTCTTCTATCAATAATATTTTGAACTTGGTTAAATAAAGTCTGGGCTTTTCATTGTTTTTGAGAAAATTAAAGGACTTTAAATGCGCCTTATCGTCTGAAAAATATCGCCAAAGCTCAAAATGCTCTGTTCCATTTTGTGATGTCATTTAGTGGTAGTTTTTAAGGTGAACACCGATTTACTCTACAATACTCTAGAATAATCATATGTCGTTGCTTTGATTTTTGAATATTTACTTTTATTTTACGCACAACTGAGATCGCCAATAGAAAGTCTGACAGCTGTGACTTCAGAGTTTGGCAAATCCAGGGCTGACGTGATCCAAATGATTCCAGTGAAAGTGTAAAGAGTTTAAAAACGAAGTGGAGCATTTCCCGTATCACCACATAATGACGTCAAAAGGGCGGAACAGCGCGTTTTGAGTTTGCGAGAAGAACTCAGCCTAAATACGGCACGTTTTTTTGCGTAAAACTTGCGTGAACGAGACAAAACGAAACACAACTCCAGGTCCGTTTGCGACGAAAATACAACATTACAACACGGATGAGAAAAAGTGCAATACGGGCCCTTTAAAACACGGTTGCTACATGAAGTATTTGATAGGATACAAAAGGAAGAGCAAAGTGTCGGTATTTTCCACGAGTTAGTGAGTAGAGTTCGTAGCAGCTGGAGGGGTCCGTTGGTTGGTTTGTTGAGTTTGTTGAGTTTGTTGGTTCCGCGACTCGGCCGTTGCGTCCCTCGGAATCGCGGGTCGGCTTCACTCCACAGCGAAGCCGCACGTCTCCTCGATGGCCGTCAGCAGCTTGTCGTACAGTTTGTCGTAGTGCTCGTACGGGGGAATGTCGATCCGGTTAAAACTGGACATAAAAATAAATAAATAAGAAACACGAGGGATTTGTGTTATGAGCAGCGGTGGAACGTAAACAACGTAAAAGTTTAGATTTGAGGCGTCTTGAGTCGAATTTAAAGTGGACGATTTTACTTTACTTCACTACGTTTGAGAGCAGGTGTCTGTACTTTAAACTCCACAACATGTTTTATTATAGTTTGAGACCTGCTGAAAAGCCTGAGGGTTTATTTTTAACATGTAATTTGAGCAAACAAAAAATACAAATAAAAACAATCAGGAAAAAAGTCTAGTCAGTTTTTTGTTTTTTTTTTTTTTTTGAGGAACAAACTTCAGCACAAATCGTTATCAAAATCTCTACATTTGAAGTTTTATAAGACCTCAAAATCTGTGTGGAATACTTTTACTTTTTAGTTTTTAAATGCATTTTTAAGCAGGTACTTTAATACTTTTATTTAAGTAGATTTTTGCTCCGGTGTCTGTACTTTTACTTAAGTATTAAATGAAAGTAAATTGTGTAGTTCATCCTTTTTTGATTATGGGTAATTTAGGCTTTTTAAATCATTCTAGGCGTCTTTGCTTTAGTTTTTTTATGACTGAATAACAAAAAACAAGTAGTTTTTAAGAATAATTGTTGATACTGTTTCCAAGTTTACACGAGAGCTTTAATTACGAATAAAAACTATTTAATTCTGAATAAAAATGAATTCTGCTTTAAAAAGACCAAGTAAACACTGAATTCCTAATGAAAATAATTATTCGGAATTAAACTTAATAAGTAAGTGGGCGGTTTATTCCCATTTTAAAGCTGAATGAATCATTTAAACATTTTTTCTTCTTAAAAATGATTCCGTTCGTTGGGTCGCCTTTGAGTCCACCAGCTTTTAATTAAAAATATTAAATAAAGGCGATTTAACGTGTTTTCCATGTAAACTCGAAAGAGAATATTTTAATTCCGAACTATTTAATTCAGAACAATTAATTCAAATTCAGAAAACGTGGTCTGTGTCACTTCTTGAAGGACCTGTATGTAAGATTTTTATTTTAAATCGCACAAACTTGACCTGAGATCCAGTTGCTTTAAACCTAAAAAAAAAACTCTTCTTAAACCTCAGCACCTACAGCCAATCATGAGTCAGTGCTAGTGCAGCCTGTGCAGCTCAGGGAGGGAATTCTGGAGGTTCTGAGCTTTCACACGACGCCTGAACACAAACTGAGAATGAGACAAACTTGGCTACAAACAGTTTCTTTAAGTGTTTCGTTCATTTGCTGCAGATCGTGTTGAAAAATCATAAACATTAAGAAAAGAGTGCACTAAGATGTGAATATATTTTCTCTTAAAATGTGTTAACAGTGGAGAGTGAAGTGGTTGTAGAAGCCTAAGTAACAGCCAGGTCATTAATCCAAAATGGCACAGTTTTTTTGCTATGAAATGTCCCATTGTACGGCATTAAAGAATCCGTGTATCATTCGTTCATTCGTTTTTCAATATAAAACCAAAAATAAGAAAACGAAAAAACAACAGTTTTCTTCGTTATTTGTCTCCAAAACCAAAATGAAAAAACGGATAACGATTCGTTTTTTCAGTTTTCGATTTTGTGTTTAAATGAAGAATGGAAAAAACGGATAACAGCCGTTTCCCGTTTACGTGACTTCAGTGACTGCGATGCCGAACTTTTGCACCGCGTACGGACTGAATCAGGACGGATCCAGGTCCGAGACCAGACCGGGACTAGAGCGGGACTGAGACTGGGACCACCGGGACCAGACCGGGACCAGACCAGAGCGGGACCAGGCGGACTCTGAGCTTTGACTCCGAGCCTCCACAGGGTCCGAGCCTCAGCTTCGAGCTCCGGCCCTGTCATGGGCTCTGAGCCTCCGGTCTGGTCCCGGTCTGGTCCTGGTCCTGGTCTTGTCTCGGTCTCGGTCTCAGGCCCGCTCTGGTCCCGGTCTGGTCCTAGTCTCAGTAGCGCTTTGGTCCCGGTCTGGTCCCGGACCTGGTCCATTTGAACCAAAAGCTCTTAGTTCGATTCATTTTCATTGGTGTGAATGCGTCAGTCGGAGGCTTTGCACCACCTCGGAACCAGCCGCGGTTCTTGAACGCGGAGGACCAGAGCAGCTCTGTCCCGGTCTCAGTCCTGCTCTGGTCCCGGTCTGGTCTCGGACCTGGATCAGTCCTGATTCAGTCCGTACGCGGTGCAAAAGTTCGGCATCGCAGTCACGGAAGTCACATAAACGGGAAACGGCCGTTATCCGTTTTTTCCATTCGTCATTTAAACACAAAATCGAAAACTGAAAAAACGAATCGTTATCCGTTTTTTCATTTTGGTTTTGGAGACAAATAGCGAAGAAAACTGTTGTTTTTTCGTTTTCTTATTTTTGGTTTTATATTGAAAAACGAATGAACGAATGATACACGGATTTTAAAGGATCATAATGAGCCCTGTTGAAGTTGAAGTGGAAACGTTTAAATTACAGAGTTCATTTGTATTATTATGTGCAACAAAATGAGTAGAGGCATGTTTTTTTTAAAGAGAAAATATGGTTAAACGTATAAACTATGTCATGCGTGTTTATGAACAGGACAGAGAGGCGGGACTGACCAGGTGTGGGCTTTGGGCAGGTTGTTGGTGCTGGCGTCGATCTGGTGGATGGTGAAGAGGCGCGGACCTGCAGCTCCTGGACACATCACATTCAAAATACAGATACAAGATTGAGCATTTGTATTTTTTCATGTGTAGCAAAAAAAAAAAACAAAAAAAGCTAAATTTCCAGAGATTTGTTTTGTATTCCCTATTTCCTTACTGGTAGATATTTAAAATTTGTATGTAACAGATAATGCTCCCTACAACTGTACAACTCACCTTTATGTGACATATAATACTCCCTACAACTGTACAACTCACCTTTATGTGACATATAATACTCCCTACAACTGTACAACAACTCACCCTTATGTAACAGATAATACTCCCTACAACTGTACAACTCACCTTTATGTGACATATAATACTCCCTACAACTGTACAACTCACCTTTATGTGACATATAATACTCCCTACAACTGTACAACAACTCACCCTTATGTAACAGATAATACTCCCTACAACTGCAAAACAACTCGCCTTTATGTGACATATAATACTCCCTACAACTGTACAACTCACCTTTATGTGACATATAATACTCCCTACAACTGTACAACAACTCACCCTTATGTAACAGATAATACTCCCTACAACTGCAAAACAACTCGCCTTTATGTGACATATAATACTCCCTACAAATGTACAACAACTCATCCTTATGTAAAAAATAATACTCCCTACAACTGTATACAACAACTCACCATTATGTAACAGATAATACTCCCTACAACTGTACAACAACTCACCCTTATGTGACAGATAATACTCCCTACAACTGTATAACAACTCACCCTTATGTGACAGATAATACTCCCTACAACTGCACAACAACTCGTCTCATCATCTTAGCTCTATTTATATATATATATTTTTTTATTTACTTGTACTTATACATTTATATAATTATGTCTTATGCTACTTTTTTAAGTTTTATTCCCATTTTTATATTTTTTACTCTTTTTTTTTTTAACATATTGTGATGTGTGAGCTGCTGTGTCCAAGTCACTTCCCTTGTGGATCAATAAAGTCTAAGTCTAAACACAAAATGTAAAAAAAATTAAATGAATTTGAGTTTAGTCCGTTAAAACAAATATTTTTTTTGTTCCTTTGTGGCCAGTTTCGGTCAAGACACGCGTTTGATGTTCCGATACCCAAACTACATTCTTGTCTCACAGTTCGGTGAACGGGCGACGGGCGCGGCGCATTTCCATACTCTGGGATTTGCACCGACCGGAGCAGTGTGTTAGGATGTAAAGCAGACGAGTTTACATGACAAAGCAGAGCGGACGCATCTACATGAAGAGGAGACATTTGAATCGCGGGACGGGACGGGAGCACTTTTACATCTGCGCCTCTCACGTCAAAGGGAGTGACCGTGTGGCGTCGACTGTGTTTGCTGTGAAAGGAACACAGTGCAGCCGCGTTTGAATCACTAAAGAAATGCACCGTTGTTGGTGTTTTCAGAGACATTTGATCACAGTCATTAATTTAGTCTAAAATGTTGGTGTTTAGAAACGCAGTGTTATATTTAAAATACTTCTTAGATTGGATTTTATTCTGATATACTCAGTGTTGGGGAGTAACAGATTACATGTACCGGAGTTATTTTCACATTATTTTTTAATTTTATATATATATTTTTCCGTAATTCCACTCATTGCTGGAAACTAAACCAGGTCTGAACCAGGTCTAAACCAGGACTAAATCAGGATTAAAACCAGGTCTAAACCAGGTCTAAGATAGATCTAAACCAGGTCTAAAACCAGGTCTAAACTAGATCTCAACCAGGTCTAAACCAGGTCTAAAACCAGGTCTAAACTAGATCTCAACCAGGTCTAAACCAGGACTAAATTGGGACTAAAACCAAGACTAAACCAGGACTAAATCAGGATTAAAACCAGGTCTAAACCAGGTCTAAACTAGATCTAAATCAGGACTAAACCAGGACTAAATCAGGATTAAAACCAGGTCTAAACTAGATCTAAACCAGGACTAAAACCAGGTCTAAACCAGGTCTAAACTAGGACTAAATCAGGACTAAATTAGGACTAAAACCAGGTCTAAACCAGGTCTAAACTAGGACTAAACCAGGACTAAATCAGGACTAAATCAGGATTAAAACCAGGTCTAAACCAGGTCTAAACTAGATCTAAACCAGGACTAAACCAAGACTAAACCAGGCCTAAAACCAGGTCTAAGATAGATCTAAACCAGGTCTAAACTAGGACTAAATCAGGACTAAATTAGGACTAAAACCAGGTCTAAACCAGGTCTAAACTAGATCTAAACCAGGACTAAATCAGGATTAAAACCAGGTCTAAACTAGATCTAAACCAGGACTAAAACCAGGTCTAAGATAGATCTAAACCAGGTCTAAACTAAATCTAAACCAGGTTTAAACCAGGTCTAAACCAGGACTAAACAAATTTTCTTAATTGCCCACTCGTTTCACAATTCCAACCATGGGTGCCCCTGCTTTTAATTTTGAAAATCCGATCACCCTAATCTCTCTGTGCCTCATCTAAGCTTCGCCGTGGCTCTTATATGTACTCAGGTTCTCGTGAAGTAACTCTCTGGCATTTTGGTTTTATAAAGACACTGAAGGAAAACTGTTAGAGAACAACGCTTTTACAATGTGATAATAAAGATCTCCATGACGATTATGCAGCCTTACTTTACTGCGTATCTTCTCTGGTTTGTAAATACTAAACCACGTTAATATAAAACTATTAACTCTTTCCCCCATGAAGACGACATTTGACGACCCCCCTGTTCCCTTAATGACGACTTTTAACACCTCCGCTGTTTCACTAAAGACGTGATTTGACGACCTTTAGAAACGGCTCGGTTTTTCACATTTAAACAGAGACTGTGATCGGTGGGGGCCACTACAACCCACACTAGACTGACCAATAGGATTCAAGGATATGTTTTCGCCGATTTTTTCCGAAAGTTAATCGAAAAATAGTGACGATTGTAGCTTCCGGAAAAAACACAACACGAAACACGTGCAATGGAAAGATCGCGGCGCTGCGGCGCACAGTTTTAGAAATAATGAGGAGCGGACGTATTTTATGGATAAGTTTAGAGAAAGTGACTTTTATAGATTTCAAAGTGATGATGTTGAAGTTGATTATAAAGTGGGAAAACAGCGACAGCGACGGACTTTCGGGGGGAGAAGGTGAGATGCCGCTGATGCGTCTGTGTGGAGTCCTGCGATGTCCCAACAAACTATCTGAGCTTTATACTCGATTATGAACCAAAATTGCCCTGAAATCTGGATGTTGCCCAGGCCAGTCCTTTAAAATATTTCAGTCTTTTTTTCCAAGATGCGATGTATAACAGAATCACTACAGAAAAAAAACGCTTATGTGGAGCTCTGCACACGAGAAAATAACCAAGATGACAAATACTGGACACACACTGACGGGGAAGAGTTTTATTATTATATTATAATAAGCTAAATGAGTTGAATAAGCTAAATGAGTTGAATAAATAAAATAAGTTGAATAAGCTAAATGAGTTGAATAAGTTAAATGGAAAAAAATTAATTGGGTGCACACAGGTGCACAACAGGTAAAAACAGGTGCACACTTGGCTATACTGTATCTGGTGATATGAAATCTGTTTAAATACTTTGACAAAGTATATTTTTTATTTTTTTATGAATACAGTATCAGAACATGCAGATATCAGATGCTGAATGTAGTTTTTTGTTTTCGAGTTTGCACCTGACCAGGTAAACTCTCATTTTCAGTGAGCTGTTATACTGTTATACCTATAAATGAGTTGAATCACATTTAAACATCCATAAATGAAGAGTTCAGAGTCTAAGGTTTCCAGAGATACAAATATGTCTGTGTTACAATTAAGTTCATGAGTGTAAAAATCATTTATAATCACTCGTGGAAGTTTGTTTTCTTTTATGCAGTGATGCTCTATGGGTGTGGCCCTAGTAACATATGTGTGGGTTGTTCCTAGTCGGCGTCCGGGGGGAAAGAGTTAAAACACTTTTATTTACCCTGTAGAGCCTTGAATCCCTGCAGAGGCACCCTGGAGGATCCGGTGACGAACTGCAGCAGGCGCGCCCTCCTCTCCTCGTCGAACGACTCCACGGCCTTCCAGAACCACTTCACGATGTTGCTGTCGGACGTGCAGTGCTTCAGGCGCGTGTTGGACTTCCAGTCGTTTATGTCGATCTTTCCCAGGCCGCACACGATCAGCTGCGAGGACAAACACACACGCTGCTTTAACAAGAAGAACGCAACGGATTTTTACATACGGCTTTACATTCACTCCAAACTCGGGATTGTCAGGATTATTTCAGTGAGTAATATTTAGTGTTGGGGAGTAACAGATTACATGTACCAGAGTTATGTAATCAGAGTACAAATGATGAGTAACTGTATTCAGTTACAGTTACTGTTTCAGTGAGTGGTAATTGGATTACAGTTACTTTGTTGAAATAAATGGATTTTTTTTTTTTTTTTTTTTTCAGTAATTCCACTCATTGCTGGAAACTAAACCAGGTCTAAAACCAGGACTAAACCAGGATACGAACAAGGAGGACTAAACCAGGACTAAAACCAGGTCTAAACCAGGACTAAACCAGGACTAAACCAGGAACTAAACCAGGACCAGGACTAAACCAGGACTAAAAACCAGGTCTAAACCAGGTCTAAACCAGGTCTAAACCAGGACTAAACCAGGACTAAACCAGGACTAAACCAGGTCTAAACCAGGACTAAACCAGGTCTAAACCAGGTCTAAACTAGAGCTAAACCAGGACTAAAACCAGGTCTAAACTAGATCTAAACTAGACCTAAAGCAGGTCTAAACCAGGTCTAAAATAAACCAGGTCTAAAACCAGGACTAAACCAGGATACGAACAAGGAGGACTAAACCAGGACTAAAACCAGGACTAAAACCAGGACTAAACCAGGACTAAACCAGGACTAGACCAGGACTAAAACCAGGACTAAAACCAGGACTAACCCAGGACTAAACCAGGAGTAGACCAGGACTAAACAGGACTAAACCAGGACTAAACCAGGACTAAACCAGGACTAAACACTATGACACTTAACAGTAGGTGGACATATTTTAAAGCAGCAGTGATCTCATATAAAAGTTATTTCTCTATCAATAATATGTTTAATATGTTTAAGTAAAGTCTGGGCTTTTTATTTACTTTTAGCAGATAAAACAAAACATCTTATGTTCAGATCCTCGTCTTTGTTTCTCTACAGTAAAAACAAAATCCTGTTCATGGAGACTTGGGCTCAACAGACAATTTGAAGAGAACAAACATGAATTTTCAGGATGTGGATGTTACATTCATGTAGTTTTAAAAAGCACGACAATATCAAGTAATCCAAAGTATTCAGATTACGTTACTCATTTTAAGTAATTTAATGGATTACGTTACAAGATACATTTTGGGGTATGTAATCTGTAATCTGTAGGGGATTACATTTTAAAAGTCACCTTCCCAACACTGGTAATAGAGACACTGGGAACAGGACTAGGGGTGTGCAAAAATATCGGAATATTGATATATCGTATCGTTTAATGTGATGATACAGTATCGATATCGTGGGCTTCTGTATCGATATATCACCAAGAGTATTTTTACGTGTGTTTTGCAAAATTATTATGTTACAGCTACAGTTTTGTTGCTTGTGGAGTGAAAGGAAACTCATTTATGCGACACATTTGACATTTTTACTGTTTTGATGATTAAAATGTTTGTGTTTCATATGAACTTTGCACAAAAAGTGGTTTAACAAAGACTTTTAGTATCACAGCCACGATTTAGCCTTTATTTTTTATTGAACTGTATCGAATCGATTTGAAATATATCATATCGAATCGAAAGTTCACTGTATCGAGATATGTATCGTATCGGCAACTTCTTCATGATACCCAAGCCTAGAGCCAACTGCTTATTTAAAATATTTGATGCGTTTTGTGGGAAATATTATGTGTTGGTCATGCTAATTCACCCAATATTATGGACTTTGGAATGACAACAGGGTGGAAAACACGTATCACTATCTATAGGTCTATATAACATGTTTTTTCTGTACTTTGAGTGCCATAAAGAACATGTTTTTCTGGACTTTGAGATGCCACGAAGCAGAAAAACTGACATATGTGGACCCCGTGGCATGTTCCCACCCATGATAAGGTGCACTGGGTCAGCAGTATTGTTCATTTTCTTGCTGTATATGCTAAATCAACAAGTTAATGTTTTGTCAAGATGTAGTATAAAGCTACCCCTGATTTTGAGTTGGTCAGAGGCGTCGTCCGGGGTGGCAGTTGTACTTGGTAATCAACTTGAATCTCTCTCAATGGAAATGCTGAAATAAAGTGGCCTGTTCTCTCGGATTCTCCATCTCCTGTGCTTCTTTTTAGGACACGCATTGAACCTTCCGAAAAAACCCACAGTTTTCAAACCAGGAAGTACGAGCACGTGTCCTGCGCTCAGGTCTCTGCACTGCCCCCTGTGGCTCAGAGACTTTAAAGCAGCTCTGTTTGTACAAGTCTCTCCACGGCCGAGCACCAAAAGTCCATCTGTGACATGTTAGTGCCACATGAACCATCTCACACTCTGAGGAGCTCATGGACCGACCTCCCGCTGGTGCCCAGAGTCACGACTAAACACGAGGAGTCAAGAGTTTCAGATTTATGAAGCTTAAACCTGGAACAGTCTGAACATGTGAGACAGACTCGACTCTGACTCTGTTTAAATCCAGACTCAAAACGGTTCTGTTCAGCTGCGTTTGACTGAAAGTTTTTCATTCCGCACTCTTCTCTCTCATTTAATGTCTCTCTCTTTTTAATTTTATGATGATTATGTAAGTTTTGATTTGTGTTTATTGTGATTTTTTTCTTATTCTGTAAAGCACTTTGAATTACTTTGTGTACAAATTGTGCTCTACAAATAAACTTGCCTTGTCTTTATAATATGTACATGCACTGTTATGTGAACTATACACAGTGTTTATGGATATTATATTTTTTATGGAATATATATTTTTAAATCCTCAGGTCCCTTGGTTTGTCTGATCGGGTACAGCTAATGGAGATCTTAATACCGGTACTTAGGGCTGGGTATCATTAAGAAGCTGCCGATACGATACATACCTCGATACACAGGCCACGATACGATACATATTTCGATACAGTGCACTTACAGTTCGATACGATATATTTCAAATTGATTCGATACCGTTCAATAAAAATAAAGGCTAAATCATGACTGTGATACTAAAAGTCTTTGTTAAACCACTTCTTGTGCAAAGTGAATATGAAACAAAAACATTTTAATCCTCAAAACTGTGAAAATGTTAAATGTGTCACATGCACTGCAAAAAATGTAATCTAGCCAAGTTAAGATGACTTGAATTAAGAAAGTTTTATCATGATTTGAGTAAATTCCACTTGACAAGTTAAATTATCCATCAGCGGAATATGATTTTTTGTTCTTAAAATATGAAAATACAACTCGCTACACTTAAAAAAGAAAAACAACAACCCTTAAAATAAGAAATGAAATCGAATGTCGCTTGAATTTAGAAAAACACTTATTCCATTGGTAGAGTCGACTCAGATAAAGTCAAATGTTCTTAATTTTCATTTTAACAAACTTTTTTGCCTTGTGAATGAGTTTCCTTCCACTAAACAAACAACAAAACTGTAGCTGTAACAAAATAATTTAGTAAAATACACCAAAAATACTCGATATGCGATATATCGATACAGCAGCCCACGATATCAATACTGTATCATTACATTAAACGATACGATATATCGATATTTCAATATTTATGCACACTCCTACCGGTACTTAAATAATTGCATCAGTAACCATTTTGTGGTGGCGTGTACCTCGAGCTCCTTCTCGTCGAAGGCCTTGAGCAGGTGCTGGGGGATGACTTCGTTGAAGCCTTTCTGCAGAGCTAAGAACTGGGCCTCGATGCCGCGCAGGAACCTCCAGTTCACGTAGAGACGCACGTACTCCTTCTTCGTGTCCTGGGTCACGGAGATGCTCTTCCCGTTGGGCTTGAGCTCGTGCTGGATGATCTCTCCGTAAGCGTTGTGTTCTACGCAGAAGGTGTGGTCCAGCACACCTGTGATGTCATTGTCTCTGCAGACACAAAACAAAGACATGTGACTATCACCGAGCACCAGGAAGGACTGTGAGGTTTTATTATTGTTTATTTACTTATTAGACCTGGATTATTTCAGTGAGTAATAGGTACAGCTGGACTTTGTTTATTAACAAACATCTGCCAAGAGAATAAAGCTTTTGTCTTGAAATAACAATAGAATAAATACATTTTGGGACGAGGGATAATAACTGCAATTATTCAAGTCACTATATAGAAATAAAAGAAACAAAAGGAATGAACTGAATGATGAATGATTAAGAGGGAGGATTTATACTTCTGCTTTCCCCTTTTGAGCTTTGTATTATTTATTTTGTATTTCTTTGACTTCCCTTCCAAACTGCTCAAACATAACAATAATTAAAGCAGACTGGGGCATTGTACAGCTCCCGGAGTACGTTTAAGATCATTTGGAATTACAAAATAAACATATTTTATAATTTTACCTCAGGCATGGACTAAAGCTGCATTGCTTTTGTTTTAGAGGGTTTTTTAAATAATATTTTTGGAAGGCAGCCTCACTTTTTCATTGCTTAGTCATAACATAAACTCTTACCAGTCTGAGCAGCTCATCAAAACAAAGATATTTACTGCTTTTTATAAAGAAATACAATTCATATTATGGAGAATTGAGTAAAGCATTTTGGCCGTCCACAATATTTTCAGTTTCTCATGTGGCCCCATGGAAAGAATTAAAAACACTGATCCTGATTTTTACTGTCTTACAAACTTGAAAACACAAAGTTCTTCTTCACTTTCTACATTCTGAGAATCCAAATATTTCACAGCAATGAGTTTTACCTTCAGGATAATGCGAACAACAACGCACCAGCATGAATTCCTGGTTCACAGACCACAGACTGTATATCTAAATGAACATAACTAACCCTCTAGCCTCCATGTTTTGAAGAGGAAGTGTTCATGGGCGCGCTTCTGGCTCCATTCATCTCCGATTGACTTTACACTGAAAAACTGACATCCCTCTCTGCTGCTGGGAGTTTCTAGCCTGATTCATCAGCCGGTTTCACTTCATACAAACCGTTTGACTTCACAGTGTTAGAATTTGTTCGCTCAACTGTAGGCAGGTACTTTTTTTTATTTAACCAGTTACTGCTGTTTGGTCGTGACGTATGTAAAGCACCAAATCCCATAGGAAGAAGGACAATAACGTCTTTCCCCTTGATAAAATTCACCAAACGTTCTCTTTATTCCGGCTTTAAATCCTCGATCTCTAGAATCGTTGCCAACACAGAATGTATGACTCTTCGCTGATTGGCTGGTGCCTGAACTCGCACCTCCGGGATTTTTGCGAACCGTCTAGCGTATTCCGATTCCTGACGTAGTCGCTGGAGAGAAATGAAATTGAGTGTCTAGGGAGCCTCGTAATTTTGGTCTTAAAATGTTCGTATTAACACGCTCTACGTGATCCTGGTGTTTTTGTTTTGGTATTTTGTCTGTAAATAAATGATAATAATACGGATTTTGGCTCCAAAGCTTCATCTGACTTGGAGCTGAACGCTGTGGCTGACGTCACACTTCTTTAATCCACTTCTTTATACAGTCTAAGGCTGCGTTCAGACTGCAGCCTGAAGTGACCCAAATCTGATTTTTTGGCTTCTATGTGACCTGTATCTGATCTTTTAATGACAGTCTGAACGACACAGATCCGATTTTTGCAAATGTGACCCAGGACACTTGGATATGTGCTCCTGAAAACTGATACATATCTGATCTTTTGACATGTGACTTCAGTCTGAACGGCCAAAGCGCATTCATCCACCTACACGTTATCAACAAGACACAAACGTCACTATTCTGCGCTGAAGTAGGCGAAAATTGTTTTTATGAACTCCGTGTCAGTGAAGCGAAGCACATCACCACTCACCACTCTTGGCTCCGTCTCCACATCCACACGTTCCTTTTAACGGACACTGCCCCACAAAACACCACGACCAAAAACCTCGTCCTTCTCCTTCTCAATCTCCTCTTTAAAACAAGTAAGTTGTTCATGTTCTGGCTCCGGTACGAGAGGAACTTTAAAATCTCCAGGTGCTCGATGCTGCGTCCATGTTTGGACAACTTCCGTAAACACAGAGCACACTCGCTGCGGTTGACGTCGTCGTGTCTCCAGTGCACATGCGGGACACTTTCGGGCCGTTTAATGTTCACACTGGAGTCACACACAAGTCGCACTTAATTGTAAACGTGAACGACCTCGCAAAAACATCGGATTTCACAAAAAAATCTGAATTGAGCGTTAAGCCCTGCAGTCTGAACGTAGCCTAAGACGCAGACACATGCACAGAGAGGTTTCATTTTGACCCTAAAAGCTGCTTATACTTTGCATCTGTGCTAGAGCGAGACACATTTGACTTTACTACTGTTCCAGCCCCTTCAGTGAACCCTGTGTGTGTGTGTGTGTGTGTGTGTGCGGCGTACAGTATCCAGACGAGGCTGTTGTGCAGGTCCGGGTCCACAGACTCCATGTCGTCCAGGGTGATGGGTTTGCCCAGCAGCTGTTTGTAGAAGGGCAGAGTGAATCCTCCGTCGATGTAGTGCCCGTGGAACACCGCCATGCCCATGATCCTGCCCACGAAGTGAAAGTACGACAAGTGCTCCTGGGAACGCAAACACACCAACAGGTCACGCACAAAATACTCAACTACACAATTTATCATCACGTTATTCATAATAGTAATCGTGACAAGAAAATGTAAACCCACAAATACTAAAATGTACCCAGATGATCCTAAAATTAATATTGAAACTACATATATTTGTTATTTGAGTTGGTATCACTAAAATCTAAAGACTTACCTGTAGTCTTTTTAAAAATAAAAGTATAAAACTACAATATAAATGTACCTTATGTTCATTTTTTTCATTGTTTTATCAAAATCTGTACTGAGTATGAAACTTATTCTTAATATACAAATCTAATCTGAATTTTAGTATTGTAAAAACTACTAAATTTGTATTTTTGACTAGTTTAGATTTTATTTATAAAAATGAACACCATTATTTACCAATCCCACAAATACTAAAATGTACTCAGCTTGTCGAAAATAAATAAATTTGTTATTTGAGTTGTTAACGCAAAATTCTAAAGACTTACCTGTAATTAAAAAAAAATTTTAAAGTATAAAACTACAATATAAATGTACCTTATGTTCATTTTTTTATTGTTTTATCAAAATCAGTATTGAGTATGAAACTTATTCTTAATTTACAAATCAAATCTGAATTTTAGTATTGTAAAAACTACTAAATTGAAGTAGTTCTGACTAGTTTAGGTTTTATTTACTAAAATGAATATGATTATTTACTAATCCCACGAATACTAAAATGTACTCAGTTTGTCATAAAATAAATATTGAAACTACATATATTTGTTATTTGAGTTGTTAACGCTAAATTCTAAAGACTTACCTGTTATCTTTTTAAAAATAAAAGTATAAAACTACAATATAAATGTACCTTATGTTAATTTTTTCATTATATTATCAAAATCAGTATTGAGTATGAAACTTATTCTTAATTTACAAATCTAATCTGAATTTTAGTATTGTAAAAACTACTAAATTTGTATTTCTGACTAGTTTACATTTTATTTTCTAAAATTAATAAGATTATTTATATGATTTCATGACAATAAGCGTTACTAGGTTCGAGATTATTTCAATTTTTAGTCTGAAATGTAATCAATATTGTCTGATAATTAAGTTTGCAATAAAATAATAAGTAAGTGTCTTTTATTTTAAATTTTACTTGTTTTTTGTCTTGTTTTAGTTCAGTAAATCAGTGTTTCCCAATTTTTTTTCTGGACACCCATATTTTAAAAGTCACAAACCTTTGCGTCATTATTCATAAATCGCAAAATAAAGGTGGATTTGATCATTATCGAACATTAATGAGGATATTTTATTGTTGACTGAGTGACAATTAGTTTTACTCAAGTTTTAAAAAATGAAAAACAGTGATTGAAGCAGCAATAAAAGGATCCGTAAGTCGCCTATTTGGACATTAAATGTGGCCTATTTCTTTTTCTTTTCAACATTAAATCATCAATAAAATAATTACAAAAAGATTAGAAAGTACACAAAACATGTCTTAACTTTTTAACATTTCTCATGACATAGGTGGGCCTGTCTGCATTTTTTTTTAGCACGTTTCAGTTCAGGTGCAGGAGGAGAGCGCAGCAGCAGATCAGGAGCAGCATTCCGTCTGTTTTTGTGCATTTTTTGTGAGCACAGAAAATCCTAATTCACACATTTATGTAGTAGTGAAAGGAATAAGCAGAGAAACACTGGCCTTACTGAGGACAGGAGATTCTGACAAAATGCTGTTCCAGAACGACTACAAGGTCACAGATCCGTGTTTACAACTGTATATTGCAGACCTGTATGCACATCGTGACAAGCCTGATTCATCAGCTGGTTTCACTTTGTTTCACTTCGTAGAAACCGTCTGACCTCGCAGCGTTGGAATTCGTTTGCCTGACAGTAGGCGGGTACTTTATGTCATTTAATCAATCGCTGCTCTTTGGTTGTGATGTACAGTATGTAATGCGCTGCTAACGGGGTGAACTGGTATATTAAACTTTTCCCAAATCCTGCAGGAAGAAGGGCAACGTCTTTTATCGTCTTTCCCCTTGATAAAATTCACCAAACATTCTCTTTATTCTGCCTTTAAATCCTCGATCTCAGGAATCGTTGACAACACTGAATGTCTGGCTCTTCGCTGATTGGCTGCTGCCTGAACTCACTCTTCTGGGGTTTTTGTGAACCGTCTAGTTCAGGGGTGGCCAAACTTTTTTCATCAAGGGCCACATATCTAAACGCAGATGAAGCAGAGGACTGATCGAGGGCTGTAGACTGGTGCTCAGTACAGTGAATAATTGAAATATGTGCATGTTTAACATGAATAGCAGGAATAAACACTGATGCTCAGGCTAAGATCCTTAAAACCACACACTAAATATGAAATATTCACTTTATCAAGGTAGATTTTCCAAATACTTGCAGTAAGAAGTACATTTTTAAATGATGTAAGGTAATTTGGGCCAATTCACCTGGAAGCCTGAGGGCCAAGAAAAATTTGATCTGAGGGCTGCAAATGGCCCACGTGCCGTAGTTTGGACGTGTTGCTCTAGTCTGTTCTGACCGAGTTGCTGGAGAGAAATCAAGTTGAGTGAAGTCACTAGGTGGCGCCAGCCTGACTAGATCATGACCAGTGTTGGGGAGTAACAGATTACATGTGCCGGAGTTATGTAATCAGAGTACAAATTATGAGTAACTGTATTCAGTTACAGTTACTGTTTCAGTGAGTGGTAATTGGATTACAGTTACTTTGTTGAAATAAATGGATTACACGGCGGGATTTTCCTGTTTTCACATTTTGGGCTAAATCCCCCCCAGGACTAAACCAGGACTAAAACCAGGACTAAAAACAAGGCCTAAACTAGATCTAAACCAGGACTAAACCAGGTTTAAACCAGAACTAAACCAGGACTAAAATCAGGTCTAAACTAGAGCTAAACTAGATCTAAACCAGGAGGTCTAAAACCAGGACTAAACCAGGACTAAAACAGGACTAAACAGGATTTAACAGGACTAAATCATGCTGCGTGGACGTGTCTCCTCGTCTTCTATCAATAACATTTTTAATTTAGTTCAGTAAATTCTGGGCTTTTCATTTTCTTTTATCAGACAAAACATCTTATGTTACGATTTCCTCGTCTTTGCTTCTCTACAACAAATCAAATAATCCAAAGTATTCAGATTACATTACTCACTTTAAGTAATTTAATGGATTACATTACAAACTACATTTTGGTGTATGTAATCTGTAATCTGTAGGGGAATACATTTTAAAAGTCACCTTCCCAACACTGATCATGACAAGGCGATTAAAAAAAAATCTCTTGAGGCTCACCTGAGGATCGCGACCCAGTCTTAAGGAAACAATGCTATAAATTACATAAATTATAAGAGTTTTTTTTTTCTACTTATGGCCTAAATAACCTTTTGTGTCTGGAATAGAGTAAAGTAAGTAGCTCCTGAATGAATTTTTCCACGTGCTGTTTCCAGTGTTGGGAAGTTTACTTTTAAAATGTTTTCCCCGTACAGATTACAGATTACATACTCCAAAATGTAGTTTGTAACATAATCCATTAAATTACTTAAAGTGAGTAACGTAATTTGAATACTTTGGATTACTTGATATTGTTAAGGTTTTGAAAACAACATGAATGTAGCTACCGCATCCTGAAAATCCATGTTTGTTCTCTTCAAATTGTCTGTTGAGCCCAAATCTCCATGAACAGACAACTGTTTACAATAGAGAAACAAAGACCAGGAAATCTTAACATGAGATATTTGTTTTGTCTGCTAAAAGAAAATAAAAAGCTCAGTCTTTACTTAAGCATTTTAAAAATATTATTGATAGAGAAACTATTTCTATATGAAATCACTGCTGCCTTAAATTATGTCCATCCTGCTGTTAGGTGTCATATTGTTTAGACCAGGTTTAGTCCTGATTTTAGACCTGGTTTAGTCCTGGTTTAGTCCTGGTTTAGTCCTGGTTTAGTCCTGGTTTAGTCCTGGTTTAGTTCTGGTTTAGTCCTGGTTTAGTCCTGGTTTAGACCTGGTTTATTCCTGGTTTAGACCTGGTTTAGTTCTGGTTTAGTTCTGGTTTAGTCCTGGTTTAGTCTGGTTTAGTTTTCCTGGTTTAGTCCTGGTTTAGTCCTGTTTAGTTTAGTCCTGGTTTAGTCCTGGTTTAGTCCTGGTTTAGTCCTGGTTTAGTTCTGGTTTAGTCCTGGTTTTTAGTTCTGGTTTAGTTTAGTCCTGGTTTAGTCCTGGTTTTACTGGTTTTCTGGTTTAGTCCTGGTTTAGTCCTGGTTTAGTCCTGGTTTAGTTTTCTGGTTTAGTCCTGGTTTAGTCCTGGTTTAGTTTCTGGTTTAGTCCTGGTTTAGTTCTGGTTTAGTCCTGGGTTTAGTCCTGGTTTAGTCCTGGTTTAGGCCTGGTTTAGTTCTGGTTTAGTCCTGGTTTAGTTTTCCTGGTTTAGTTCTGGTTTAGTCCTGGTTTAGTCCTGGTTTAGTCCTGGTTTAGTCTGGTTTAGTCCTGGTTTAGTCCTGGTTTAGACCTGGTTTAGTCCTGGTTTAGTCCTGGTTTAGTCCTGGTTTAGCCCAAAATGTGAAAACAGGAAAATCCCGCCGTGTAATCCATTTATTTCAACAAAGTAACTGTAATCCAATTACCACTCACTGAAACAGTAACTGTAACTGAATACAGTTACTCATAAATTGTACTCTGATTACGTAATCCCAGTTACATGTAATCCCTTACTCCCCAACACTGGCTGTTTCCTACTCGCTCTCGGTCACGTCCTTACTGTAAACGTGAAGGTGTTTACATTTGACCTTCCTGGTGAAATACTGAGTAAATAAATAAAGTAAACTAAGAACATTAAATAAACGACTATTGAAACCAAGCGTAATCTTCAGAACTGGTCCGTCCACGTCAGATTAGCAGCGCGTGTTGTGTTTTTGTGTTTTCGCGTTGACTCACGGGGTTGACAGCCGAGTCCGGGTTGATCTGCAGTGTGTAGATGTCGTCTCTGGAGTACTGGAACAGGCCGTAGTACGGGTTGAGCATCTCGTGAGACAGCAGGTACAGCCACTCCCTGCACACGCACACACACACACAAACACATGCACACACACACACACACACACACACACACAGAGGAGAAGAGGAGAGACACATGTGTGAGTCACGTGCATTCTGACAGATCTCCAGCAGGGGGCAGGCTTTGGCTCGGACCTGGCCACTCCTCCGTAGTCCAGCCCCTCTTCTCCCCTGAACTTCACCATGAGCCTCTTCCACAGGTCCTTCGGCCTCATCTTCATCACCTGTCGATACGATTCCTAAGACACAAACAGTGCGCAAACAGTTAAAACATTTGTATGATTAAGGCTTTTTTGTTTCAATGCATTTTATTTTTTACATTTTATGATAAATGTGACGCTTTGGATAAGATCATTTTACTATTTATTTGGAGAGTTAAGACCACTTCAAGCATGTTTTGATGAGGAAACAATGTTTCGGTAGAAAGGTCCAAAACGTTGATTTTGTCTAATAGCCGCTTTCTAACCTTTAAACAAATCCTCTACCATAACAGTTTGAGCTCAATTTGCATGTTTTTATTATATTTTCTTTGGCAACATAGTTCAGTCTCAATTCAATTATGTCATTAGCCATTTGTCCTGAAATTTCCTGTATTTAGAGAAACTTAAATGTTGTGTGTCCCCGTGTCCTCACCTCAAAGATCTCCTCCCTGGACACCTCGATGCGGCAGTGTCCGGCCTGGGGCTGCTGCTGGGACAGCTCTTGTCTCAGGATCTTGAGCTTCTGGACCAGGTCTCTCTTGTACTTGGGCACGGTGAGACACTCGGCGTCTTCTGGGAGCTGACTGGGAGACACCAGAGCCTGCTGGGCCTGCTCCTTCAGCTGAGTCTGAGGCCTGCAACACAACGGCTCTGGTCAGCAGGAGGAACACAGACATATACATATATATACTATATATATATATATATATATATATATATGACATGATAATGAGTAAATATTATAGATATTATACTCAATAATGATCATGTTTGCCATTTCTTTGCACCTTTTTTTCTTATTTTTGTGGTTTGAACTTTGTGGTACTAACAGATTGTTCAGAATCCAGAAAAAACAAAGGGCGAGATTATGTAAGGCCGATTTATTACATCATTTAAATAAATACAAACTCACAGGCCTCATTTACCACAAATCTCGAGCTGTGTAGTCACGTTTTCCTCACACTAAAGTGTTCAAATTAAGGAAGTAAGTTTTATTTATATAGTGCTTTTCACAGACACATATGTCACACAGATGCTTTACAGAGCATTATTCAGTCACTCCAAACCCAGTGAAGTAAACTACTATTGTGGCCACAGCTGCCCTGGGGCAGACTGACTGAAGCACAGCTGCCAGTCAGCACCATCAGTCCCTCTGACCACCACCATCACTCACGCACACACCACTTTCGTACTAGGCAGTGTGTGTGAAGTGCCTTGCCTAAGGACACAACAACAGTTTTGTGACTGGCGCCCCCCTGTGGCTACTGGTAATCCCAGTGTCTCCCATCCAAGTACTGACCAGGCCCTGCTGAGCTTTTGAGATCTGACGAGATCAGGCTTTGACATTATTAAGTTTTATGTCAGGGGTGTCCAATCTGTGGCCCAAGGGCCAAATGTGGTCCTCAGACCAATTTTTTTTGACCCTTCTGCTAAACTAATCATAGGCAATATTTTTTATTACAAATCTAAGGGCTTCATTTACTATAACCTGAGTAACATCATAGTGAATTTTAATACAGGCCTTGTTACTGTTACTGTTCTAAGCCTTATTAAAGATACAGAGACTCTGTCAAAACTGTGTAAAATGCACCAATGTGAATGAATCACAGTGTCATCAAGTTGGAACACCTCTTCTTTCTGTGTTTTCTTTAGGGAAAAGATCGTCCCACATAAAATTTGGCCTTTGCTGGAGACTGAAGCCCAACTGACTGAATAATTAATATCTGACACATTATAGATGCTAGAACTAATTCATTACTAACCACTATTTATTTATTGCTAGCTTCAATATTATTGGGTATCGTATCATATTTCAATGTATCGTACTTCAAAATGTATTACTGTGACAGGTCCTGAAAGCAGTTTTTATTATTACATTTAAGTATAAGTAGTTTTTTTCTCTCATTTTTCTTGCGACAGAGGAGACAGAGACATTCGTGAACATGACACCAGCCCCTAAATTCTTCGCAGAAACAGAATCCGCACACTAAAACTGGACTTTAAGAGCTAAACTGTCCTCTCCTCCTCAAAAGTGTTTAAAATACAGAGTAGTGGTCAGTATCATGTATCCCGGGTCGTGTCCTGCTGCAGCCTCCTGTCCACATTCCCCCTGCACCACAATGACTGCGTGTCCCAAACACGGGCCCACGCTGGCCTCTGCTGTCTGCCCACTGTCAGCTGCTTTTACACTGCACTTCCTGGACCGGCCAAAAGTCGCCGGGCCCAGGGGACAGTCCGGCACGTCTGACATTTGTGGGAGAACATTCACAAGGAGGGGAGGGCTCCAGACGCCGTCAGAACTGGTAAATACGCCGCTTTTGAATCTGCTGTAGTCGACTTGAGACATTCTTGGTGGACTAAAGACGTGCTCGACTAAAAAGCTCTCAAAACTATTCAAGCTACAGAAAAAATATGTATTTATTTATAAGCGAAGCCCCTTTGTTATGTAGCATCTCGTTTGCGAGGGGGTCCTAATACACAGTGTTGGGAAGGTGACTTTTAAAATGTATTCCCCTACAGATTACAGATTACATACACCAAAATGTAGTTTGTAACGTAATCCGTTAAATTACTTAAAGTGAGTAACGTAATCTGAATACTTTGGATTACTTGATTTGTTGTAGAGAAGCAAAGACGAGGAAATCTTCACATAAGATGTTTTGTCTGATAAAAGAAAATAAAAAGCCCAGATTTTACTTCACCGTATTAAAAATATTATTGATAGAAGAAGAGGAGACACGTCCACACAGCATAATTTAGTCCTGTTAAATCCTGGTTTAGTCCTGGTTTAGACCTGGTTTAGTCCTGGTTTAGTCCTGGTTTAGACCTTGTTTAGACCTGGTTTTAGTCCTGGTTTAGATCTGGTTTGGATCTGGTTTTAGACCTGGTTTAGACCTGTTTTAGTCCTGGTTTAGTCCTGGTTTCGACCTAGCTTTAGACCTGGTTTAGACCTGGGTTTCGACCTGATTTTAGATCTGGTTTGGACCTGATTTAGACCTAGTTTAGACCTGGTTTTAGTCCTGGTTTAGTCCTGGTTTAGACCTGTCTTAGACCTGGTTTAGTGTCCGGCAATGAGTGGAATTACAAAAAAAAAAAAAAAAAGGATTTAGCCCAAAATGTGTAAACAGGTAAATACCGCCGTGTAATCCATTTATTTCAACAAAGTAACTGTAATCCAATTACCACTCACTGAAACAGTAACTGTAACTGAATACAGTTACTCATAATTTGTACTCTGATTACGTAACTCTGGTACATGTAATCTGTTACTCCCCAACACCGCCCACCTCTAGTGAATTGGATTACAGTTACTTTCTTGAAATAAATGGCTTTTTTGGTAATTCCACTCGTTGCCGGACACTAAACCAGGTCAAAACCAGGACTAAACCAGGACTAAACCAAGACTAAACCAGGTCTAAAACAGGATTTACCAGGTCTAAATCCTGCTGTGTGGACGTGTCTCCTCGTCTTCTATCAATAATATTTATAATCTGGTTCAGTAAAGTCTGGACTTTTTATTTTCTTTTATCAGACAAAACTTCTTATGTTACGATTTCCTCGTCTTTGCTTCTCTACATCAAACCAAGTAATCCAAAGTATTCAGATTACGTTACTCACTTTAAGTAATTTAATGGATTACGTTACAAACTACATTTTGGGGTATGTAATCTGTAATCTGTAGGGGAATACATTTTAAAAGTCACCTTCCCGACACTGCAATCACATTAGAAGAAGTTACGACTATTTGCTTGAAGAAAACCTCGCCAAACATGATTATTTCGATTTCAGACACCAGATATGTTTTTAAATACTCGATCTAGTATGAAATATCTCCAACTGTAGCCTCTTCCTGTCTTTTTGAAGCGAGCGAATCATCACCGCTGGATTCTTATTGCGGAGAAATATAATACACATGACTCTCACCCATCTGGCCGTAATCACAGTTATGACAAAACCGACTTCAAGGACAAACGCGCCGTGCCAAGTAACATTTTTATAAGACTGTTTCAAACACGCGCTTTGATCCGTGAAATGAGCGGAGGAAACCCAGCGTCTCCAGACAGACACGGGACGGGGTCAAACACAAGAGGCCCCTCATGACTTACACCACCAGTCAAAAGTTTGGACACACCATCTCCGTCATGTTTTTTTTTTTTTACTATATGTTTCCTACTTTCTACTATAAAGTCTTTCTACTAGTGTATCTACAAAGTTCCTAATTGTGTTCTCGCCGTTTTTGACTTTATTTTGTTTAATATTTTTGCTGTAGCACTGCTTTTTCCGACTACATCTTACAAAAAATGTATCTCGCCATAACTTTTTATCCAGAAAAACGTATATCGGTCGATCTCTCAATAGGTAAACAACTTTTTTTTTGTTTTTTAGTTGGTTAAAAAGTCAAAAGTTTGGACACATCATTTCACTCATGGTTTGTTTTTCATGATTTTTTTTTCTGTACTACTTTTTTTTACTACTTTCTAGAGTACTGTCTTTCTACTACACAACAGCTCACTCGTGTTTTTTTTTTCTAAATGTTTCCTACTTTCTACTATAAAGTCTTTCTACTAGTGTATCTACAAGAAACTGGATCTACGAGAGCGAGACAAGATGAGATTTGGACGTTATTTAATATAAATAAATAGGCATCTGATTGTACATTGTGTTGTTTAATTTTATAGTGACACCAAGAAGAGGAGGAAAACGTCCCCGGGAGCCTGTTTCGGAGGTGAGAGTTTTTCCTCCTCGGTCCAGCTCCTGCTCTGTCGGGCATTCCGCCTCAGGGAGAAGAATGTCTAAAATGCGAAATAGGAAAATTTGGCCCAGACTCAATGAATATAAAGAGTTGGAAAACTCAACAGAGCAGGAACTACACCAGTGTCTTTCCTCGTCACCTTTATTCTGTCCTTCAGCTCTTCCCTTCTCTAAGCAAGGTCCTCTGTATTCCAGTCTCTGTAATATGTAAATACTGAATGTAAAAATGGGCCCGGTCAAGCAGAAGTAAACAGCAAGGCCAAAAATTCAAGTTAATGCATCTGATATAAAAATGTATTGAACAGATACATATGTACTCTAGTTTATGAAACTGTTGACCTTTTTTCTGTACCATTTTTGGTTCTAAAGTTACATACGTTTTAAACAGACCATGTATGAAACATGGAACAAAAATTATTTCCCAAATTTCAAAGACCTGCAAATCATGTAAATAAATGGATGTATTTCATCATATCTTGTGTTATTCCATCTTTGAACTGTTGATGAAGGTACATGATTTTTTTTTTTAAAATGTATTTAAAATGATAAAAATTTGCTTGGAAGGACTGACATATTTTATAGAAATACTTTCCTTTCATTTTGAAGTAATATTAAAGTATTCAGAAGAAAAAAGCGACAAATTATGCAAAATCATGCACCTTCTACTTGTTTGTACAATTTTCCCTCTTTACCATCTATCTATACTATCTACTTTTCCCTCCGTTACCATGAACTTTCTTAACAAAAAATCTCATGACTGAAAAAGTAAGAGGTTTTTCAACCTAATCTTGTACCATATGGTAGAAAACTATATGAAGCAAATATTCAAACCAGTTTGTTAAGGATATGTAAGTGAGAACCAAGAGTTATCACTGTTTGTATTTGTTGCCCAAAAAGTGCTGCATATTTCATTCCCTCCGTTACCGACAGTTTTTAAGTTTTTTTTATTTTTTGTCAACAACTTGAAAGAATATCACAGGTTTAACTTGACCCTGTTGGAGTGTAACTCTTTCCTACATTCTGATACTTTACTTATTTTAATAGTCCCTCTAGTTTCTGAATAAGAGACATTTGAATGTCAAAAAATCTGCCTGTTTCCCTCTGTTACCCATCTGCTTTGCTTCCGACCCATCTGCTTTGATTTGGTCAGTTTTTTCGCTCAAGACATAATTGTTTAATCTCCACAAGGTGTTTCTGTGGTCCGTGTTAATATTTAACTCTAAATAGACTGGACTGTGATCAGATAAATCCATAGTACTTATTGAACAGTCCCACACCCTATGCAGGTCTCTACTAAAAACGAAAAAATAGTCAATTGTAGAAAAGAATAAGTGTGGATTTTTGAAGTATGTGTAATCTTTTTCTGTAGGATTTAATTGTCTCCACAAATGTATTATCCCAAGATCGTCCATTACTGATTAACTTTTTTATTTATTAGTTTTGGCTGGGTTGTACTTTCTTTTCTATTCCCACGTGGCCTTATATCTGTATATCCACCTGTTTCCCTCCGTTACAGCTTGACCAGACCCACTCGTTATGGTAAAAAAACAGAAAAGCTGCTTAAAATCGACCAAAACGCAAACAAAATGTGACTCTACTGACTCACATGTCACATTAGTCATGAATAAATCACGACTGGGCTGAGTGCAGAACAATTTTCCTTAATTACTGTACGCACTCGTTTCACAATTTAATTATTACCAACCACTCCAAAGCGGGAGTGTCCCGGTTTCTGCAAATCTGGTCACCCAAACTATCCAGAAACTTCCTCCTCAAACTGTACGGCGAAGGGCTCTTGGGTAATTGCGAGTGGCTGGAGCGTTGCGTGTGCTGTCGGGTTTGGAGAATGTGAGTGCGGTCGCTACTAGTTCTTCTGTCATGACTCGGTTTGGCCGTCGAGTCGGATCAGAAGCAGGTCTGGTTATAGATGGTGTGCCAAAAAGCTTCTGTGAGAATGTGAGTGTTTAAAGCTGGTTGTCCGCTGCACGAATTTGCCCCGGCTGTGATTAAAGATTTCTGACGGTGGGAAAAAAAAAAAATCTCTCAAAATGGCAGTGGACAAGGATTAAAGTTAAGGGCGCGTTGCGTAACTTTTCCGTTCGGAGGCTCCGTCAAATGATTTTCTCTTGTATTGTTGTATTAATATGTATTTCTATCTTCACGGAGATCAAACCGGACCAAGTTACAGGGCAGATCTGCGGAGAGTCGACCCCGTTCTCAGTCAGAATGTTGTTTTTCGAGGTATTTTTGAGCTATAAAACCACCTGTAACTGAATAAAAGTAAGATAAAGCTGTTTAATGTCACGGTAAAGATTAAACCTACCGTATTTTTTGGACTATAAGTGGCACTTTTTTTCATGGTTTGGGTGTTTCCTGCGACTTATACTCAGGTGCGATTTATATATTAAACTATATAATTTCACATGTTTGTTATTTTCACCCTGAAGCCGCGAGAAGGTGCCAGAATTTGCTGCTCCTATTACTCCTGTACCACTGTCACTTCGATCTACTAGAAAGAGCCTCTGTCCTGCTGCAAGTTGTGAAATCTGCAGCTGAAAACAGTTATCGAGCAGCAGAAAGAAAGTTTGGAGTGAGCGAGAAACTTGTGAGGGACTGACGGAAAGAGAAAGAGACTCGAACTGCAATGAAGAAAACAAAAAAGCTCATCACAGGCTTAAAGGTTGTATGGAGGATTTTTTTTTCAGGAAGAAAAATACAGCGACAGCCTTTGTCAAAAATGTTGTGCTTGTGTGACACCACCTTCCTCCTCCACAGCTCCTCAGTAGAAACACCTCCTCCCGCCTCTTTACTCTAGAAATCACACTTGTTTACATCCAGTGCGTCTTCAGAATTTACTGTTGAAGTTTCCTGTCTAGAAATAATTTAACAACCGACGCGTCAGTTTTTAGACCCTTCGTCTGCTTCGGTCGCGCCATCGCTGGAAGGAATCTCCAAGAATCACCTCAGTTTGTCTTCGCTCCTTTTCTCCTTCTCTTCTTCTTTCAGCGACCTCAAAAACGGACTTCCTTTTGCGTTGAACTGGTCGTGGAATCTCGTCCGCCGTCGCGAAAAACTTTGTGCGAATTGCGAGGAAGCGACAGTTTGAAAAAGCCTCTAAGAACCGCTGCATAAACCACGTAATCCCCGCACGCCGACGAGTCAGTTACACTAGAAACGTAGGGAGTTTGATTGACAACCTAACAGCCAATAGATAAAGAGGGAGCCTCGTTATCTATTGGCTGATGTTTGTCTTGACTCACTACGTTCACAGTTGATAGTTGATTTTCATTCTTTTTTTTTTGGTCATCATAATTACAAGGCTGCTGCGTCTCTGTAATGGTATTTTAAACTTTCAATGACAATTTGAACCTAAAAAAAAAATCCTCCATACAACCTTTAAAGATGGATTTAACTCGAGTTGGCGGAGTTGCTCAGAAGTGACACCGAGGATGAAGAACTGAAGGGACTTAGTGATTTGGAGTGAGATGGAGAGTTTGGTAAACTTTGGTTCTGTTGTTTATGCTGTAGTTATCTGAAGAACTCAAGAGTGTCAAACTCAAATTCACAAAAGGCCACAATGAAAAACTGGGACTAAGTCGTGGTCCAAACTAAATATTTATTTATGTTTTCTCTTCTTTCGAGATATGTAATGTTAAACCTTTGATTATTAAAATAAATGTTTAATAATAGTTTTGCTTAAACACTGAACCCAGAACAAGTAAAATATAAAATAATAACACAATTTTGAATAAATAATGTCTCTATAGTTGATCTGTAGCCGGCGGGCAGCTCTAATACATGTTTAAGATGATCTCGCGGGCCAAATATAATTATATCATGCAACACAAAACATGCTACACAGGTCTCCAGAACAGTTGATAGTCAAGGTCAGTTAAAATACAATAAATAAATGAACCTGCCCAGAGACGACAGGTGGAAATTAGCACTGATGCTTCAACCTGATGTGCGCCGTCCCTGTCTCAAATAAATAAATAAATAAATAAATAATAAAATAATAATAATAAAATTTGGTCCCTGGGCCTGAATCTGACATGTCTGGAATAACTGTTCGTATGTGACATTAACACACCAGACACCTCTTCAGTCTGTTGTTCTTGGTTCTGTTGTTATGACTACAATTGGACTTTCAAGATGAAATGTCGGTTCCTGGTTTCTGATTTTATAAATAAATTTCCCCCCAAAAAATGCGACTTATATTCCAGCGCGACTTATGTTTTTTTCCTTCTTCATTACGCATTTTTTTTGGCTGGTGTGACTTATTGTCTGGAAAATACGATATTTATCTCAAGGGAGACAACTAAACCGCATTACAGGTCAGATCTGTGGAGAGTCGCCCCAGTTCACAGAGAGAATTATTGTATTTTTGAGCAGCAGAAACACCCGTAATGAATAAATGCTAGAAGTGCGAACTGCCACGAATTTGGCGACACGATACGCATCACGATTCAATATATCCTGATACGAAAACAAAGGACGATATACTGTGATTTATCAATAATTATGCATAATATTTTGGTCGAGTAAACATCCACGAGAACAAAATTTAATGAAATACACTTTATTTAATATTAAAATCATGAGAACTTTAAATTGAACTTATGATTTTTTCATGAAAAACGTGACTTTTAAAATTAGATTCAGACACATTTTGAATCGATGTAGGAATCTCGCAATGGAGTATCGCGATATATCACTGAATCGATATTTTCTCACCTCTAATAAATGCTAGATTGATGCGTTTAATGTCATACTATGGGACATTCCAAGTAAAGCGATAACATCTCCACGGATACAAGCAAGTGACGGACGCTCCACCAGAAAAGTCAAGCAATTCACAACTTTTCCCAGGATAAAAACACTCTCCTCCACTAACCAGATTTGAGGTAAACTTCACGAAAAAGAAACAAAAGTGGACTGATATTTTTGAACACGCTGCAGCAGAAGAATGCATTTTGAGGCCAGGAGTTGACAGTTTGATAAAGTAAAGGTCCGTAGTGGGATTTTTCATGTTTAAAAAATGAGTCAAACCACATTTTCTTAGATGAAAACAGACTCGCATCCATCAACCAGGAGAAGAGCGAGGAGGAGGAGGAGGAGGAGGAGCTTACCTGCTGTTCTGGTTGTCAGAGCCTCCTCGAGTCGGTCCACCGTTCGGAGTGGGAGTTGGACTACGGAACAAACACAGAACACGGGTCAGACCTAAACTCTCACCAGTCACCAGCAGAAAAAAAACAGAAAGATTTGGGTTCATTTGGTCGATTTTGTGTAGAGCTTTGAAAGGCTGCACGGTTTTGGAAATGACAAGTTATAAATTCAAATCAGGTTTCAGTTCAGAATGTGCAAATTCAGGAGCATTCAGGTTTGAAAATGAAATTAGAAACATGTTTGCTGAGATGTAAGATTGTGTTTATGATTGTATTTGTTTTGAGTTGATTGCACTTGTTGTTGTTGTTGTTTTTTTGTCCCATCCTGACATTAGAGATTAAAACAGTGACATGGACAGAGTATTTTCTGGAAATTGACAAAATGGCTCAGTCTCACATTAAAGTCCGATTTATATTCGTGCGTCAAATCGTCTGCATCACGATGTAGAGAGTCTGAGTCGACCAACGTGCACCTCAGAGATTTTCTAATTACACGTCGAAACGGTGCAGACAGCAAGGAAAAGCGACGCAATCCGTGTGTCATTCGTTCATTAGTTTTTCAATATAAAACCCAAACTAAGAAAACAAAAAAAACAACTATTTTCTTCATTATTTGTCTCCAAAATCAAAATGAAAAAACAGATAATGATTCGTTTTTTCAGTTTTTGATTTTGTGTTTAAATGAAAAATGGAAAAAAACACGGATAACGGACTTTTCCCGTTTACTTGACTTAAACAGCGATGCTGGACTGAACCAGGACTGAACCAGGTCTGGGACCAGACCAGAACCAGACCAGGACTGAGATCAGGACTGAGACCAGAACTGAGACCGGGACCAGACCAGGACTGAGACTGGGAACAGGGCCGGGACCAGACCAGGACTGAGGCTGGGACTGAGGCTGGGACCAGACCAGGACTGAGATTGTAATTGAGACCAGGACCAGACTGGGACAAGACCAGGACCAGACCGGGACTGAGACCGGTACCAGACCAGGACTGAGACTGGGGCTGAGGCTGGGACCAGACCAGGACTGAGACCGAGACCAGGTCGGGACTGAGACCGGGACCAAGTCGGGACTGAGACCGGGACTAGACCAGGACTGAGACCTGGGACCAGACCAGGACTGAAAATGGTTTAGCCCTGCTTTAGTCCTGTTTTAGTCCTGATTCAGTCCTGGTTTAGGCTTGGTTCAGTCTTTACGCGGCCCAAAAGTCCGGCATCGCAGTTTAAGTCACGGAAACGGGAAATGGCCATTAAATGTTTTTTCCATTATTCATTTAAACACAAAATCAAAAACTGAAAAAACAAATCATTATCCATTTTTTTCATTTTGGTTTTGGAGACAAATAATGAAGAAAATAGTTGTTTTTTTCATTTTCTTATTTTGGGTTTTATATTAAAAACTAATGAACAAATGACACACGGATTCAACACAGACAATAAGGGCTGTGATTGGTTTTTCTCTACATCCACATTTCAGTACTCTGCTTTCCTGCTTCATTTTGTAACACGAATGCCATGTCTAAATCCTGGCCTCCTTGCATTGTGGTGGTGAGTTACTTCACGGAGCACGCGTCACTCACTTGAGGACGAGGTGCAGGTTGGCGGAGAGGCGCGGGTCGGTGAACTGCGTGGTGCGGTTGTTGTGGTCCACGAAGTAGACCCTCCCCGTGGCCGTGTTCCTGATCTCCCATCCCGGAGGCAGAGGGCCCAGCTCCTCGCAGTTCACATTACTCAGGTCTCTGTCAACACACACACACATACGGCATTTAATCAGCAAAAAGTAACTGTATGTACGCCTGGATGAGATATGTGATATATACATCTTTAAAAAGCCTTTACAGTACTTTTTTTTTTTTTTACTGATGTTACTACCTACCTCACTTAATCAGGAATACTAATATCGTAGTTAGGGATGGGCATTCGATGAAATTTTCTTAATCGATCGTCGGAAGAATTTTTATATTAAAATGATCATCATTATTATTACTATCTGCACTACTAATCTGCATAAATAAATTCAACTTTACGACATATAAACCGTAACGACTCTAGAGCCACATCAGCCCGTTTGACATTATAATGTGTTTAATTCAGTTTTGTTCAACTCTCACAGAAACTAAACTTAAAACCGCATCGCTAATTTGCATAAACTAAGCGAAGATAAAACTCCAGCTCTTGTGTCGCTGATGTGGTTCAATTTCTGTTGGATTAAAAGACATGACTCAGGTGAATACAGGTTAGTGTGACCAGATTTGCGTTTGTCAAAACCAGGACAGCGTACGGGGGGAGGGGGGCGGGGCCTCGTCATCGACATGAGCGACTCTCACCTGGTAAAACTTTTTCCCACTGGACACAGAAACATATGTGCTGCTTTATACACTGTGCACATGGACTCACACTTGTCCCGAACGCAACAGAAAGTGTGGAATTTCTTGTACAAATCATCGTTAAATCCACATTTGTGCTTCGGTTTGTTACAGACTGACCCACTGTTTGTGTCTCGCTCCTTCTGATGCAGAGACACATGTACACACCTGTTTGGTCACGATACACACAGCAACCTACATTCGGTTTGTCAATTAAAATTAACGTAATCGATGAAATTCTTAATGATCAATTATCGATTAATCATGCCCATCCCTAATCGTAGTAGTTGATGTACAGCAGAGACGTACCTGGGGACTCTGGGGTCGTGCCACGTGCTGACCCCTGTCTGTGTGTGGAGGAAGTACACCTGGCCCTGCTGCGTGGTCCTCTGCTCTGTAATAACAAAACAAAAACTCACGTGAATCAAAAATATTTAAACTCCAAACCCTCTGACTCTGAATCAAAGGCATCAGTTGCGTTTTTCAGACTGTAAAATGCGCTTATGTGACAGTTAGATCCGCCTGCCTCATGTTTTAAGACACGTTATGGCGCTGTTACATCAAAAACAAAGCTTTTTTTTAAATTTATTTATTTATTTATTTCGGGTCACAGGTATATTTTGACATTAATCCACAGACAGTCATATTTAACATACACAGAGAAAAGGTAACGGCTGAAGTTTAAGCTTATTATGCCTTTACCCTTTATTCCTTTGTCAGAGCGTCGTCTTGACACCAGTTCATCTTCAAAAATACAGTGAGAGGAAACAAACAAATCAGAAACAGAACAACAAAGTTCTACAGCACAAACTAAGTATCTTATTTCATGTGTCTGTCCAGAGTTAAACATTTAAACTTCTTTATAAAGTGAAAGAGACTGGTGCACAGTTTTAGGTTTTCTGTACAGTTGTTCCACAGCTCCACCCCTTTAACAGATTTACAACATTTCATAATGTTTGTTCTGATTTTCTTTTTAATAAACATGGTCGTGCCTCTGAGTTCATATCGGCTCTTTCGGATTTTGAACATGTTCTGTAAAGATTTTGACAGGAGATTGTTGTTTACTTTGAACATGATTTTCAGAGTATAAAGGTCGACTAAATCATACAATTTCAGCGTTTGAAGGTTTATAAATAATGCATTGGTTGGTTCGTTATAAGCTGATAATGTGATTGCTCTTATTGCCTTTTTTTGCAGGGTAAAGCTCAAAATGCTCAGTTCCACCTTGTGATGTCACGTAGAGGTAGTTTTCAAGTTATCAGGTAACTTTTTTTTTAATCTTTAGTTGAGTAGAGATTGACAATTCCCGGTCTGACCCCAGCAGGAGCATGAAGCCTCTGACAACACAGCTCCTGGGATCATTCGGGCACTCAAACTCCTCCACCACGTTAAGGTGCCGGTTTCGCAGATACGAGCGGTTAAAATGAGTTTCCTCCGCAGGGTGGGTGGGTGCTCCTTTAGAAATAGGGTGAGGAGCTCGGTCACACGGGAGGAGCTCGGAGTAGAGCCACTGCTCCTCCACAACAAGAGGAGCAGCTGAGGTGGCTTAGTGGGCGCCTTTTCTCAGGAGGTGTTCCGGGCATGTCCCACCGGGAGGAGCCCCCGGGGAAGACCCAGGACACACTGGAGCAGGGGTGCTCAATACCTCGATCCCGATCTACCAGTCGATCGCCAAGGTCGTGTGGGTAGATCGCCGTGTCTCGTCTCGGACTCGTGTTTGGACTCGGTCTTGTCTCTCACTCGAGGTCTGACACTCAACAAGTGTGATCATATTTCATTCCGGCCGCTGCTGTTGGTAATAAACTTGTAGCGGGTGCAGGAGCGTGTGGGGCGTCTCAGTGCAGCCTGTGCGCTCATTTGAAACCCGCGGAGACTCTACGGCGCATCACAAACACACACGCTCCCTATGCACGGCTCGTCTGCGACAGCGTGTGCCCTCGTGTACCAGCGTGCATCACAGGGCAGGCCTGTCATCTGCCTCACGTCAGCACGCCGCCCCTCGCCTTTTCAGCGTTCAACAAAGTGCGGCGTGAACGTGAAGCAAAAACCAGTCTAAATTTGTGTTCCAGTGTTGGCACAAAGCAGGTCTACAGCATAGAGCGGATCTACAGAACAGACCTACTGCCACATTTGGCTGAAGTTTGTCTAACAAAAGTGACAAATGCATCTGTGTTTGTCACGATGTGCGTTTGGTTTGGTAAACGTGCAGAGGCTGGTAAATATCACTGCAAAACCAGAAAAGAATGCAACTCCAGTTTGGAACTTTAAAAAACAGGTTTAAAAATCTTCCTTCACTTTTTTCACAGTTTTGTGTAAAGTGCCAGAGGAAGTTCTCTTAAAGAAGAGGTTCTCAAACTGTGGGTGAGGGTCCAAAAAAGGGGCAGAGTGTTTCAGTGCAGTTTGTTTGGCTTTGTATTAGGTTGATCATTTTGACTTGGTCATTTTGTAAGTAGCTCGCACGCTGAAAAAATGTGAGCACCTCTGCACTGGAGTCTCTGGGCTGGCCTGGGAACGCCTCAGGGTTCCCCCGGAGGAGCTGGAGGACGTGTCTGGGGTGAAGGAAGTCTGGGAGTCCCTGCTTAGACTGCTGCCTCTGCAACCCAGCCCCGGATAAGCAGAAGAAAATGGATGGATGGGTAAAACTTGTTGTATAATCTCTTATAAAGGATCATTACGGACTTTTGTTTTGAAATGAGTGAAATAGCAGAAACAGAAGTGTATTTGAAGACCTTAAAAAAGCGGTGTAAGTGTAGATAAATATGAAGGGACAGATGTGAGGAGCCTCGTAATCTTCAAACTGTGATATGGTTTCATAAAAGTGCCTGGGACCGCACATGTCAGATAAGGGCGTGTCTGGAGGGCAGCGGGGGGGCGGAGGAGAGGAGGAGGAGGAGGAGGGGTGGATGGTGTGAGACGCCGTGGGTACACAGAGAGAGAGAAAGAGAGAGAAAGATCCAGCCGGAATATTAGATTGTCTGGATGTGGATGGAGCCAGAGTTCTAGACTCCTGGTGTCGAGAAGAGGGTCAGACACAGATTAGAGGAGAAGAGAGGGAGGAGGGAGAGGGGGAAGGGAGGGGAGGGTAGGAAGACAGGAGAGGGAGAAGGGAGAGAAGGAGGAAAGGAGGAGAAGAGGAGAGGGAGGAGGAGAGGAGGAGAGGGGAGGGTGGAGAAAAAGAGGGAGGAGAGAGGAAAGAGGAGACAAGAGGGAGGAGGAGAGGAGAAAGCAAAGGAAGAGAGGGAGGAGGACAGGAGAGGGAGGAGGAAAAGAGGGAGGAGAGAGGAAAGAGGAGACAAGAGGGAGGAGGAGAGGAGAAAGCGAAGGAAGAGAGGGAGGAAGAGAGGGAGGAAGACAGGAGAGGAAGGAGAAAGAGAAGGCGGAGGAAATGAGAGGGAGAAAAGAAGAGGAGAGGGAGGAGGAGAGAAGAGGGAGAAAGAAGTGGAGAGGAGAGTAAGGAGGAAGAGGAGAGGGAGAGCAGAGAAAGCGAAGGAAGAGAGGGAGGAGAGGAAGAGAGGGAGGATGGCGAAAGAGGAGGAAGGGAGGAGAAGAGGAGAGAGAAGAGGAAAAGAGGGAGGAAGAGAGGGAAGAGAGAGGAGGACAGGAGAAAGGGAAGGAAGAGAAGGGAGGAAGAAAGGGAGGAGGACAGGAGAGGGAGGAGGAAAAGAGGGAGGAAGAAAGGGAAGAGGAGACAGGAGGGAGGAGGAGCGGAGAACGCGAAGGAAGAGACGGAGGAAGAGAGGGAGGAGGGCGAAAGGGAGAAAGAGAGGGAGGAGGAAACGGAGAGAGAGAGAGGAGGAGGAGAAGGAGGAGGAAGAGAAGGAGGAGGAAATGAGAGGGAGAAACGAAGACGGAGAGGAGGAGAAAGAAGCGAAGAGGAAAGGGAGGAGGAGAGGAGAAGGAGAAAGAAGGGGAGAGGGAGAAGAGGGAGGTGAGGGAGAGCGAAGAGAGGGAGGAAAGGAGGAGAAGAGGAGAGGGAAGAGGAGACAAGAGGGAGGAAGAGCGGAGAAAGCGAAGGAAGAGAGGGAGGAGAGGAAGAGAGGGAGGACGGAGAAAGGGAGGAAGGGAGGAGAAGAGGAGAGGAGAGGGAAGAGGAAAAGAGGGAGGAAGAGAGAGGAGGACAGGAGAAAGGGAAGGAAGAGAAGGGGGAAGAAAGGGAGGAGGACAGGAGAGGGAGGAGGAAAAGAGGGAGGAAGAAAGGGAAGAGGGCGACAGGAGGGAGGAGGAGCGGAGAACGCGAAGGAAGAGACGGAGGAAGAGAGGGAGGAGGACACGAGAGGAAGAAAATAAGAGGGAGAAGAGGAGAGGAAAGAGAAGAGAAGAGATGAGGGAGGAGAAGAGGAGAGGGAGAAAGAAGAGTAGAGGAGAGGGCGGAGGAAGAGGAGAGGAGGGAGGAGGATGAGAGGAAGGAGAAGAGGAGAGGTGAGCGGAAGAGGAGAGGGAAGAGAGGGAGGAGGTGAGGAGAGGTAATAGAAGAGGAGAGGGGAGGGAGGTGAAAAGAGGAGAAACATTTTGCAAGAGTTTTGCCGGTAACAAGCGTCTTCTTCAGTTCTGACGAGGTTCTGCAAGTCACTGTCTCATATGTGTCTGACGGGAGGAGCTAAACCAACGACTGTATCCTGAAACTAACACACCCTAGTTTATTAATTCACTGTAAGATTGTGTTGTGTTGAGTCATAACTGTTCAAGTCCATAATACCTGAGTCATCCAGCCGATTAGTCATTTAGCCTCGTTTCTTTCTTTGTTTTGTTTTGTTTTGTTTTGGGTCAAGGGATGGACTTGTAAACAGCGCAGTCACGATACGAACATTTCAGACTCGATTTTGTTACTACAGAATAGACTCAGTGCTGTTCCTGTTTTCTGTACTGATTCTCAACATTAAATCGTAGTACTTTCTTTTATATTTCAGCGTGGTCTGCGTAATCCCTCAGTGGTGTTTATAGGCGAGTTTCAGCTGACGTCATTGTTATTAAAAGCCCGCGTTGCATGCTGGGAAATATTTTGGTCGGAGGCAAGAAACACGGTAGCGTCAAACACAGTGCGTAACCTCGTGTATTTATCCCCGATAATGGTAAATTCCTGCTGCATTTAACAGATGCACAAATAGAAGCACGGAAGAAGGAAAATGTCTTTTTCGTATTCTGAGTGAAAAGAACCGCTAACGGTGAATTAAACGACTTTTAAACATTCGCAGAGCAAACGTAGAAGATCCTAACAAACCGTGGACTCCAACAAGTTCAACAACACATCGAGACTCTTGGAGGTTTTCATCTTTTCTGCTGTGAATGGCCCAGGAGTTTCCACCAAGTCATTGTGGATATCGCCCAAGTGAATATTTGTCCAGGTAGTTGGAGATTCTGACCAGAAATTTGGTTTGTTCCACCTTTTGTTGGGGTTGAAAAGGGTGATTTGTCGTCCGTCGATGCTTATGACCGATTTCTGGTCAAATGGTCTTGGGTCCTCTGCCGTTAGAGTGGATCAATAACCGGGATCAATACCCTTTACGTGCTTTCTCGCTCCGTCCGTCATGTTGAATTAGTGTTTCTTGCCGCCGACCAAAATAATTCCCAGCATGCAACGCGCACTTTTGTCAACAATGAAACTCGCCTATACCATAGAACTACAATAAAATCTGAAGGTGAACTCAAGATGGCGTCGAGTTGTTTTCAGTGTCCTGTGCTCATCGGCGCATGGGCCCCAAAAAAACTTTCTCTTCCACATTTACTTCCTCAATACGGGCGAGCGCCTCCCAACTGTGTGACGTCTGTAACGTGAACAGTGTCGGGGAGTAACAGATTACATGTACCGGAGTAACGTAATCAGAGTACAAATTATGAGTAACTGTATTCAGTTACAGTTACTGTTTCAGTGAGTGGTAATTGGATTACAGTTACTTTGTTGAAATAAATGGATTACACGGCGGGATTTTCCTGTTTTCACATTCTGGGCTAAACCAGGACTAAACCAAAGACTAAAGCAAAGACTAAAGCAGGACTAAAAGCAGGATTAAACTAAGACTAAACCAGGACTAAAACCATGTCTAAAACCAGGACTAAACCAGGTCTAAACAATATGACACTTAACAGTAGATGGACATAATTTAAGGCAGCAGTGATCTCATATAGAAATAATTTCTCTATCAATAATATTTTTTTGAATATGTTTAAGTAAAGACTGAGCTTGTTATTGTCTTTTAGCAGATAAAACAAAACATCTTATGTTAAGATCCTCGTCTTTGCTTCTTTACAGTAAACAGTTGCTTATTCATGGAGATTTAGGCTCAACAGACAATTTGAAGAGAACAAACAAGAATTTTCAGGATGTGGTCGGTACATTCATGTAGTTTTAAAAAGCACGACAATATCAAGTAATCCAAAGTATTCAGATTACATTACTCACTTTAAGTAATTTAATGGATTACGTTACAAACTACATTTTGGTGTGTGTAATCTGTAATCTGTAGGGGAAAACATTTTAAAAGTCACCTTCCCAACACTGTGAACGGTGTGGAGCGTTTGGACCAGAGACCGTATATATGAGTGGACATAGCTAACGTTCTAGCCGCCGCGTTCCAAATAGGAATTTCGCCAGGAGGCTCTTCCGGCTCCTTCTGACCCTGGCTCCCACTGACTTACATTAGGATCTTGCGGCTCCTCTCTCTGTACCTGCTGCTGCACAGAGCCTCGTCGTTTTGGTCGTAAAATGTTCGTATTAACCCGCGACACACGATCCAGAATTTTTCATTTCGCTGTTTTGTCCCTAAATCAAGATATGAACATCAATAACGGACCAATCAGATGCCTTCATTCCCTGAGGTCACTCCCGCTAGCCTTAGCAACAGGTTTGATTGACAGCTTGTGTGTTTCGTTACTAAGTAAGCACCCTTCCCGCTTTCCAGTGAGAAAGAAGGGCACATTTAAAGACCGACGGGCACATTTAATGTCCCGTCATGATTGGCTCGTGTTGTTGCTACGATACTCCCGGTCGGATTTCCAAATATGGAACCTGGCTCCAGATTCAACCCTGTAACTGTGGCATCGGGAGCTTTATTTGAGTTGGGCTGTGGTGACATCACACTCGATTAGTCCACTTTTTTATACAGTCTATGTTTGGACCCATAAGAGTGAGAGCTGCTAGAGCGGAGCGAGCGCCGGCTCAAAGCGGGACGAGGCTAAGTCTTACAAAGATCACTTTTAGGCGTTTTGAGGATTTAAACATTTTAAAAAGTTTATGTTGTGAAAATAGAAAAGAATCCCTACAAACGACCTTTGTCAAAGTCTCCGGGCCCAAGCTCTCAGGAGCTGCAGTACCTGGAGCAGCCACTAATCAGTCTCGAGCCGGGACAGAGGGAGAGGGGCTTATCCAGTTTTTATTATAGATCCATGGTGTATACTAGTGTTGTACTCTTACACTTGTTCTGATACAGCTCAACGTTATTCTAAAGTAAATGAAGTTCGTGAATGTGTGTCGTAAGTCGTAAATGTGATGACTGAACATGTGATAAACAGAAATCTAAAATGGCTGCCTGTAGTAGTAGAAGCCGGGCCTCACCGTATCCTTCGGGCAGGTCTGGGGGAGTGTGTAGGTGTGTTCTGCTCATGTAGTTGCGGTGCCTCTGCGATCGGACCCTCCTCTCCTGGGCCCTCTGGTCGCCCCCGTTGGTGGGCACTGTGGGCGTGGGGGGCGTGGCTCCGTTTGTAGTGATGGGCGTGTTCTCGTCTACGATGCAGCTCAGAGGTCGACCCGGGCTGGAGTACTCCGATGCAGGTCTGGAGAGAAATGGTATATTTTTGGTTTTTATGGCATAATAAAATCCACTACTATTGTGACAAACTTTGTCATAATGTTATTTTTATGTTTTTTCTTATTACATAGAGATGACTGACGATGGGTTCAGTAGTTTGAGCTAGGACCAAGTCATTGTGTCCATGGGCAAAACACATCAGCCACCATGAATGTGGTGTGTGTGTGTGTGTGTTGGTCAGGGGGACCGATGGTGCAGATTGATCAGTCTGTCCCAGGGCAGCTGTGGCTACAGTAGTATTGAGTTGAGTAGTGTGGAGTTAATGAATACTGCACTGTAAAGAGCTTTGGGAGTCTTGAAAGGTGCTATATAAATGCAATGCATTATTATTATGAATGAACTGGATGGTTTTTCATATATTTAGTGTTTTAAAAGGGTTAAAAAAGGTTTTAAAAAAATGTTTTGAACATGTGCAATACTTAAAACAGACTTTTTTGCACCCTCAAAAGTAAATACATAAAAATGAAAATAAAAACTAATTTGAAATGTCTAAAAAAATAAATTTGTAAGTTTAGCCTACCCCTGGACACCAGGGAGACCTGTGAAGTAGATTTTTAAAACATCAAATAGTGTATTGCTAAATTTAGAGAAATGCTTGGTGAAAAAATCTTGTCAAAAGTGTTGTACATGGGAGCATACAGGCACTTGGTTCGTTTAAACATTGCATTCATGTGGGGCCTTAACCCAGTTTGCAGAAGGTACAAGGAGGTGTGTACTTTGGTTCCTGTGGTCTGGAGAGAGTTCTCACCTGGTGGGCCTCTCCCACTGTGTAGAGCGTGTGATGTGGTTCAAGTACTGGATCCTCCCCGACGCGGTTCTCCTCTCCTCCCAACTGAGAAACAAACACACACACAGATGTTCACATGTGAACTCCAGAACTTCACATAAGACATTTTACACAAAGGACTTTAAGCAGTAGGGCAGTTTTCAACAGAGGTGGGACCAACTCTTCGTTTTGCGAGTCTTAAGTAAGTCTCAAGTCTTTGACATCAAGTCCCAAGTCAAATACAGGCAAGTCCAAGTCAAGTCCAAGTCGTCTGCTTTGAGCTTCAAGTCATTTCAAGTCTTTAAACCAAAGTACCTAGATTTTTGCAATTTATATTAATTTTAACATTAATTGTACTTATAAAGTCGTGGTATGTTTATATATGAGTATTTACAGAGTATGTAAGAGTTGTAGAAATGGAAATGTTTCTTTTTTAAATGTCTTTACCAGATCTTAGAGTGAATCATTACAGTCAGAATAGAACAAATTCAGATTTAAAAGTGCTTCTAAAGTCTTCTCAAGTCACAGACCTCAAGTCAGAGTCAAGTCCCTTCAAGCCCAAGTCGAGTCCCAAGTCTTAATCCATTTTATCAAGTCAAGTCTCAAGTCCTAAAAATAGTAACTCAAGTCTGACTCGAGTCCCCACCTCTGGTTTTCGATACAGAGCACTTTTAATTCAGTACAATTCAATACGATATATTTCAAAACGATTCGATACAGTTCAGTAAAAAAAAAAAAAAAAGGTTCTGACACTAAAAGTCTTTGTTAAACCACTAAGTTTATATGAAAAACACTTCAAAACGGTGAAAATGTCAAGTGTATTGCATAAACAAGTGAACTTTCTCCAAACAAGCAACACAACTGTAGCTCTTTTACAAAATAATTTAGTAAAATATACAAAAAAAAACCCTCTTAGTGATATATTGATACAGCAGCCCATGAATATTCCCTCATCGATTCGCACATTAACTTCTGTCCCCTCATTTAAAAATGCTCTGGTTCAATATTTACAGAACCCGTGTAATTGTTTTTGATAATTTTGTTGAATTTTCTTGTCCATGTTGTTGTATTTTGTGACTATATTTGAACTTTGTCTTGCCGTGGCTACGAGCACCACCTCAAAAACGAGACGGCGAGACATCTCCAGGGGCTTATTCTCCAGATTCAGAATCAGAATTTACTTCCAAACAAATAAATTTAAGATACTGTATTATCAAATTAAACAATAAGATAGATCGATATTTCAATATTTTTGCACACCTCTAATAAGCAGGGATGTAAAAACAGCCAAAACTACAACAGTACTAATCTCGTTTTATTATAATTTCTTTTTCAGAGTTGCCTTACCCGTCTGGAAGGTCATTGTCGAAGAGGCGACTGCAGTCCACCACGGGGCCCCCAGAGCCTATCCGGTCCCTGGACTGTAGACTCACTGTGGGAACACAAGTGAAAAGCTTAAACTATCTGTCTGTCTCTATCTGTCAAGTGAACTGGTGAAGAAAAAAAACAGAAAACGGTCCACATTTACGCAGTCCTTCACTTCTAGGTCAAGCTCAAATTACCGTCGAAAGCCCCTGTGCCGTTTTTTCCGAGCATCTGAACAAACTTTGTCTTGGTACGGTACGGATATATTGGAAAAGCAGCTCTCGAAGTCAAAATACGTCCACTGTGTACTGTCTGTTTCTCATTATGAAGCGTTTTACTGTTCGAGAATCAGGAAGTGCGCTATTCGCATGCTAGTTGTTGCATGGTCTGGTCTCTGAAAGTTGTGGAAAGCGCTTATAAGCTCATCACGGTGAAAAATTAGGACGCTCTGAATGCGTAAAGTAAGTGAGGAGTAACTTTGGAACACTGCAAACAGTTTTAAATGAACTACCGTATTTTTCGGACTATAAAGCGCACCGGATTATAAAGCGCAATATCAATAATGCTGAATTCTCTCGTCTATTTTCATACATAAGTTACACCTCATTAATGCCGGGTGTACACTGTGCGATATTTTCGGTCGTGTCACTCGGCCCAAGCTTAAACTGTACGACCGAATCGCAGGGTTTAAAAGTTCACAGCTCACGAATCATGTTCTCACACTGAACGAACCAACGCTCGGATGTGACCTGCCTGAGCTCACTGTACATTCACATAAAGACCGGAGTTGTTGTTCCGGAATTAGAAAACCACGGAATTAGAAAACCACAGACGCAATGCAGATCCAGACATAAAACAGACGCACTGCCTTGGCAATTTGTGCCATTCTCTGCGCAGACAAGCCCAAAAAGAAGAGAAATCTGGTCAAAGAAATGGCTGGGCAGACGTGGACAGTACGGGTTGTCAGTTCTTCAGAAGGAACTGGAGGTAAGTAGCATCAAGTTTTTTCAACCAAACTTCTGTTCTGTGTTGCTTGATTAGCTGCGCCTCCATGTCCTGTGTCCAAAACACTCTCCGGCACCATCGTCCTCCACAACCTCATATCCTGCTTCCTCTTCTGTGTCCGCACATGCTCAGTCTGACAGATTCTGGCAAATCGGCTCATGGAACGACTTCAACAGAGCAAAATCCTCATGAGAAGCGACTGGATTTCAAACAAATTTGATTTTCTTGCGACCTACAAATGCAGACCGGGAGCTGGTCGTGAGATATTAATCGTTTTTCTTTACCCGATGTTTACTACACGAAGCACGACACACGATGAAGCCAAAACTCAGCCCAATCCCCAAAATAGTCACGCGAGTGAAAAATCAGCTTAAAAAGAGTCAAAAATCGCACAGTGTACGCACGGCTTAAGCGAAACAAACGGACGACACTTGAGACTGATCCCTTAGCCCATGTGTCCACGATCCATTAGCAGATCGTGGCGTAATTTGCCCGGTGTTGCCTCCCTGTCTCGGTGAATGTGGATTATGAAAGTGAATGTGGGTGGATCATTTAAGTTTGTTTTTTTAAATTTCCTACGAGGACGACTCAAATCTACATTGAGTAATAATGTGTTTAATGTAGCTTTGCGCACATTTGTTTATTTTTTACAGAAGTGAAACTTAAAACCACATGGATAATTTGCACAAACTCTTAGCGCTGAAAAAACAGCTCGCTCCTTGTGCACTGATGTGATTTAGTTTCTGTCGGACACGTCGAACACGACTCAGTGGACTTTCTGCGACAGGATGTGCTGCTGATGGTGAGTCTGTTTGTGCTTCTATCGCATTGGAGATGGTTCATGTGAAACCTTTCAGAGATTACTCCATGAGGCTCTTGACTACGGCAACCACAAAGCTCCGACAGTCCATCAAACGGTGCGGCTTTGTAGCTTAAAAAAGTCGTACTAAAACATTTTGACAGACTTTTGAGCTCCGTGTACCACACAAAATCAGTTCGAGGGCAGTGAGCAGAACCAGAATTAATACATAAGGCGCACAGTCAATTTTTGAGAAAATTAAAGGATTTTAAGTGCGCCTTATAGTCCCAAAAATGCAGTAGTTCTGTTTTTCAGGTTTTTAAGAGCGTAAAAATCAGGTACAAGTTTAAAACTACAACAGAAAACGAGCGGTGTTTTTGTTTCATGCGTTAAGTCTAATAATTGCAAAGATGTAAAAGTCGACTTACCAACAATCTGCCCTCGAACTGTGTCGCTGTCGTTGGGGCTCAGCTTGTTCAGGTCTAGTCTCTGATCTGTGGACAGAAACACGAGAAATGAGATATAAGATAAGATAAGATATGCCTTTATTAGTCCCACAGTGGGGAAATTTCAGTGTTGCAACGCACTATTTCAGAACAGCAGGAAAAGGTAACACAGATAATAAATAATAGCTTAAAAATAATTTAAAAATAGACTTAAAAATAATCGCACATGGTTATGATTGACTGGTACATGTTCAGTGTTAACAGTGTTTGTTGTAAAGTCTGACAGCAGCAGGAAGGAAAGACCTGCGAAACCTCTCCTTCACACAGCGAGGGTGAATGAGTCTGTCACTGAAGCTGCTCTCCAGAGCAGACAGAGCCTCCTGCAGGGGCTGAGACTCATGGCCCAGCATAGAGATGACCTTAGTCAGGACCCTCCTGTCCCCCACCTCCTGCACTGAGTCCAGACAACAGCCCAGGACAGAGCTGGACTTCTTGATGACCTTGTCCAGCTTCTTCTTCTTCTCCCTCTCTGTGATGCTGCTGCTCCAGCAGACCACACCGTACAGGATGGCTGATGCCACCACAGAGTCATAAAAGGTCTTCAGGAGTGGCCCCCCCCCAAAAGACCTGAGTCTCCTCAAAAGACAGTGCATCTGTGTTGTGAGTCCAATCCAGTTTATTGTTCAGATGAACACCCAGGTACTTATATGAGTCCACTCTCTTAATGTCCCTTCCCTGGATGTTCACTGAGGGGCAGTAGAGTGACGTCTGCGGAAGTCCACCACCATCTCCTTGGTCTTCCCTGCATTGATGATGAGGTGGTTCTGCTGACACCAGTCCACAAAGTCCTGTATTAGTCCTCTGTACTCCACATCATTATCATCCTTGATGAAGCCAATGATGGCAGAGTCATCAGAGAACTTCTGCAGGACGCAGCTGTCCGTGTTGTGTCTGAAGTCTGCAGTGTAGAGGGTGAAAAGAAAGGGCGCGAGGACAGTGCCCTGGGGCGCCCCCACACTACCAGTCAGGAGGTCAGACACGCAGTTCTTGGATCTCAAAAACTGGGGCCGGTTTGTGAGGTAGTCCAGAATCCAGTCTGCCAGGTCACAGTCCACAGCGGCAGTCTCCAGCTTGTCCCTCAGGAGCAGTGGCTGGATGGTGTTGAAAGCACTGGAGAAATCAAAGAAAAGAATCCTCACAGTGCTGCCGGGGTTCTCCAGGTGAGACAGTGAGCAGGTAGATGACGGCGTCCTCCACTCCGATTCCAGGCCGGTACGCAAACTGCAGCGGGTCCATCGCTGAGCTCACGGTGGAGCGGAGCAGTGTTGGGGAGTAACAGATTACATCTACCGGAGTTATGTAATCAGAGTACAAATTATGAGTAACTGTATTCAGTTACAGTTACTGTTTCAGTGAGTGGTAATTGGATTACAGTTACTTTGTTGAAATAAATGGATTACACGGCGGTATTTTCCTGTTTTCACATTTTGGGCCCTTTTTTTTTTTAAATTCCACTCATTGCTGGACACTAAACCAGCTACAGTAACCCGGTTTCTAATAACCAGTTTCTAATAACCGGGTTACTGAAACCGGGTTACTGCGTTTACATGCACCATCAAGAAACCGGGATACTCAAAAAACCCGATCATAACCGGGTTATTGATGTGCTTGTATACGCACTCCATGAGTCAGATGTGGGTTATTACTTGACGAACGCAGCCACGTGCGTCTGCGGGCGGTACGTGAGGAGCCCCTCTAAGCCCCACCCCGACCTGGCACCGCCGAGCACCACAATGTCCCGCCGTGTTTGGAGAAAAGAAAAATGACATGATCCGAGCGCAAATGTCCGCTCTGTTTCAAAGTCCATCGCGCCCCGGACCGCACCGTGTTGGATTGTTGTCGCTTGACAAATTATAAATAAAAAAATAAAATAAAATAAAAAACTGACCAAAATAATCGTGATAATATTTTTTTCCATAATCGAGCAGCACTAAGACAAATGCAAATCATCCTGAATTTTGGGTAGATTTTTGTTTATTGATAACACTGATTATGATTCCTTATAAAAACGTTAATGATTAATCGATAATCGGTCGTTAATTCTTCCGACGACCGATTAAGAAAATTTCATCGAATGCCCATCCCTGGTCGCAATTAATCGATTCATCGCCGCAGCCCTATTTCCAACCGAAGTGAACAACGCAAAGCCCTCGTCGTCACGTCCAACATACTTTCGCTATATGGTGCGGTGTCGCGGAGTTCACGCACAGTTCCCCATCGCAGACACGTCCCCCGGAGCCGTGACGCTTTACACCAGAGTCCATACTTCTCATTATCCGTGTCTGCTCGGAACAGATGGTGGGACTGAGCGAAGAAAAAAAAACGCGCCGCGGGCTGTAAAAAAAAAAAAAAAATCCTTGCACACACGACACGGGTCAAACGCTCCGGTCAAACGCTCGACCTGGACGTCTTCCGCACAAAGCTCGCACTATTCCCGTCTGGCCCCGCTGCAGACGAAACCTGAATGAACCCGAGCCAAAGTCTGGAAACTCTTTGGGAAAACCGAGAGCGAGGTGGATCGGGGTCAGTGTTGGGAAGGTGACTTTTAAAATGTAATTCCCCTACAGATTACAGATTACATACCCCAAAATGTAGTTTGTAACGTAATCCATTAAATTACTTAAAGTGAGTAACGTAATCTGAATACTTTGGATTACTTGATATTGTCATGAATGAACCAACCACATCCTGAAAATTCATGTTTGTTCTCTTTAAATTGGCCCTGGTTTAGTCCTGGTTTAGTCCTGGTTTAGTCTTGGTTTAGACCTGGTTTAGACCTGGTTTAAGTCCTGGTTTTAGTCCTGGTTTAGTCCTGGTTTAGACCTGATTTAGTTCTGGTTTAGTCCTGGTTTAGTCTTGGTTTAGACCTGGTTTAGACCTGGTTTAGTTCTGGTTTAGTCCTTGTTTAGTCCTGGTTTAGTCCTGGTTTAGTTCTGGTTTAGTCTTGGTTTAGACCTGGTTTAGACCTGGTTTAAGTCCTGGTTTAGTCCTGGTTTTAGTCCTGGTTTAGTCCTGGTTTAGACCTGATTTAGTCCTGGTTTTAGTCCTTGTTTAGTCCTGGTTTAGACCTGGTTTAGTCCTGGTTTAGTTCTGGTTTAGTCCTGGTTTTAGTCCTTGTTTAGTCCTGGTTTAGTTCTGGTTTAGTCCTGGTTTAGACCTGGTTTAGATCTGGTTTAGACCTGGTTTAGTCCTGGTTTTAGTCCTTGTTTAGTACTGGTTTAGACCTGGTTTAGACCTGGTTTAGTCCTGGTTTTAGTCCTGGTTTAGACCTGGTTTAGACTTGGTTTAGACCTGGTTTAGACCTGGTTTAGACCTGATTTAGTCCTGGTTTTAGTCCTTGTTTAGTCCTGGTTTAGACCTGGTTTAGTCCTGATTTTAGTCCTGGTTTAGTCCTGGTTTAGACTTGGTTTAGACCTAGTTTTAGTCCTGGTTTAGTCCTGGTTTAGTCCTGGTTTTAGTCCTGGTTTAGTCCTGGTTTAGACCTGGTTTAGACCTGGTTTTAGTCCTGATTTAGTCCTGGTTTTAGTCCTTGTTTAGTCCTGGTTTAGACCTGGTTTAGTTCTGGTTTAGTCCTTGTTTAGTCCTGGTTTAGTCTTGGTTTAGTCCTGGTCTAGTCCTGGTTTAGACCTGATTTAGTCCTGGTTTTAGTCCTTGTTTAGTACTGGTTTAGACCTGGTTTAGACCTGGTTTAGTCCTGGTTTTAGTCCTGGTTTAGACCTGGTTTAGACTTGGTTTAGATCTGGTTTAGACCTGGTTTAGACCTGATTTAGTCCTGGTTTTAGTCCTTGTTTAGTCCTGGTTTTTAGACCTGGTTTAGTCCTGGTTTAGTCCTGGTTTAGTCCTTGTTTAGTACTGGTTTAGACCTGGTTTAGTCCTGGTTTTAGTCCTTGTTTAGTAATGGTTTAGTCTTGGTTTAGACCTGCTTTTAGTCCTGGTTTAGTCCTGGTTTTAGTCCTGGTTTAGTCCTGGTTTAGTCCTGGTTTAGTCCTGGTTTTAGTCCTGGTTTAGCCCAAAATGTGAAAACAGGAAAATCCCGCCGTGTTGCCACTGATCGGGGTAAAGCCAGGGGACGGACTGAACGAAACGGGTGGAAGGAAGGAAAGAAAAAAAGAAAGACAGAAAGAAAGAAAGAAGAAAAAAATAGAAAAATGAAAAACAGAGGAAAGTAAAGCGGAGGCCTGCAGACAGAGAAACGCGCTGGTCCAGGATGTGTGTCTAGACTAAACAAGGCTCTGGTGGAAGCGTAACAAGGGGCTGGACAGAGGTCACTGGCTCCAGTCCCAGACATGTACGGTCCTGCTGCGGCGCCAGGGACTGTACAGAAACACAACGGGGGCATTCGAGGTTTAGGACGGTACCAGGACTAAACCAGGACTAAACCAGGACTAAACCAGGACTAAAGCAGGACTAAACCAGGACTAAACCAGGACTAAACCAGGACTAAAACCAGGACTAAACCAGGACTAAAGCAGGATTAAACTAAGACTAAACCAGGACTAAACCAGGACTAAAACCAGGACTAAACCAGGACTAAAGCAGGACTAAAGCAGGACTAAACCAGGACTAAAACCAGGACTAAACCAGGACTAAAGCAGGACTAAAACCAGGACTAAACCAGGACTATAATGGGACTAAAACCAGGTCTAAACCAGATCTAAATCAGGACTAAACCAGGACTAAACCAGGACTAAACCAGGTCTAAACCAGGACTAATGGGACTAAACCAGATATAAACCAGGACTAAACCAGGACTATAATGGGACTAAAACCAGGTCTAAACCAGATCTAAACTAGGACTAAACCAGGACTAAACCAGGACTATAATGGGACTAAAACCACGTCTAAACCAGATCTAAACCAGGACTAAACCAGGACTAAAACCAGGAGTAAACCAGGACTAAAAGCAGAACTAAACCAGGACTAAAACAGGACTAAAGCAGGTTTAAACTAAGACTAAACCAGGACTAAACCAGGTCTAAACCAGGTCTAAACCAGATCTAAATCAGGACTAAACCAGGACTAAACCAGGACTAAAACCAGGAGTAAACCAGGACTAAAAGCAGAACTAAACCAGGACTAAAACAGGACTAAAGCAGGATTAAACTAAGACTAAACCAGGACTAAACCAGGTCTAAACCAGGTCTAAACCAGATCTAAACCAGGTCTAAACCAGGATCTAAACCAGGTCTAAACCAGGTCTAAACCAGGACTAAACCAGGACTAAACCAGGTCTAAACCAGGGCCAATTTAAAGAGAACAAACATGAATTTTCAGGATGTGGTTGGTTCATTCATGACAATATCAAGTAATCCAAAGTATTCAGATTACGTTACTCACTTTAAGTAATTGAATGGATTACGTCACAAACTACATTTTGGGGTATGTAATCTGTAATCTGTAGGGGAATACATTTTAAAAGTAAACGTCCCAACACTGGCCGTAGTGTCCCAGGCCGGGCCGCCGAGCGCTGACAGCTGAGACATGTACGGTCCTGCTGCGGCGCCAAGGACTGTACGGAAACAGAACGGGGGCATTCGAGGTTTAGGATTTTGCGTCGGTTAAAGCGGTGAACAGAAATGGACGATATATATACAGAGAGCGAGAGAGGTCAGAACAGGCCCAGTGTCAATACTGTGAAAAGGAAGAAAATGTACGGTTGACCCGAAAGTTTTTGAAGAATGGTATATCGTTACGCCGCAGTGTCCAAAATTATAAGTCAAACAATATTGGGCTTTGGGAATTACGGATAATAAATGTATTTTAAGCGGGTTTATGAGAGATGTAAAGATGGTTTATAGTCAGTGTTGGGAAGGTGACTTTTAAAATGTTTTCCCCTACAGATTACAGATTACATACCCCAAAATGTAGTTTGTAACGTAATCCATTAAATTACTTAAAGTGAGTAATGTAATCTGAATACTTTGGATTACTTGATTTTGTCTGCTTAAAGAAAATAAAAAGCCCAGACTTTCCTTAACCGTATAAAAAAATATTATTGATAGAAGAAGAGGAGACACGGTCCATGCAGCATGATTTAGTCCTGTTAAATCCTGTTTAGTCCTGGTTTACACCTGGTTTAGTCCTGGTTTAGACCTGGTTTTAGACCTGGTTTTAGTCCTGGTTTAGTCCTGGTTTAGACCTGGTTTAGACCTGGTTTTAGACCTGGTTTAGACCTGGTTTAGTTCTGGTTTAGACCTGGTTTTAGTCCTGGTTTTAGTCCTGGTTTAGACCTGGTTTATGCCTGGTTTAGACTTGGTTTTAGTCCTGGTTTAGTCCTGGTTTAGACCTGGTTTAGACCTGGTTTAGACCTAGTTTAGTCCTGGTTTAGACCTGGTTTAGACTTGGTTTTAGTCCTGGTTTAGTCCTGGTTTAGACCTGGTTTACCTGGTTTAATCCTGGTTTAGACCTAGTTTAGTCCTGGTTTAGTCCTGGTTTAGACCTAGTTTAGTCCTGGTTTAGTCCTGGTTTAGTCCTGGTTTAGTCCTGGTTTAGTCCTGGTTTAGACCTGCTTTAGACCTGGTTTAGACCTGGTTTTAGTCCTGGTTTAGTCCTGGTTTTAGTCCTGGTTTAGGTGAACAGAAATGGACGATATATATACAGAGAGCGAGAGAGGTCAGAACAGGCCCAGTGTCAATACTGTGAAAAGGAAGAAAATGTACGGTTGACCCGAAAGTTTTTGAAGAATGGTATATCGTTACGCCGCAGTGTCCAAAATTATAAGTCAAACAATATTGGGCTTTGGGAATTACGGATAATAAATGTATTTTAAGCGGGTTTATGAGAGATGTAAAGATGGTTTATAGTCAGTGTTGGGAAGGTGACTTTTAAAATGTTTTCCCCTACAGATTACAGATTACATACCCCAAAATGTAGTTTGTAACGTAATCCATTAAATTACTTAAAGTGAGTAACGTAATCTGAATACTTTGGATTACTTGATTTTGTCTGCTTAAAGAAAATAAAAAGCCCAGACTTTCCTTAAACGTATAAAAAAATATTATTGATAGAAGAAGAGGAGACACAGTCCATACAGCATGATTTAGTCCTGTTAAATCCTGTTTAGAAAGTCCTGGTTTAGTCCTGGTTTAGACCTGGTTTAGTCCTGGTTAGTCCTGGCCAAGGAGGTCATGGTTTTTGCCGGTCCTGTTTGTTTTTGTTTGTTTGTTTGTTGATGTTTGTTTTTTGGTTTAGATGAAATTTTCAGGATTTGTTGGAATGTGAAAAGGAAGACTGGATTTCATTTTGGGTGATCCGGAAGAAACCTGGATTCTGGATCACTTTGAAATTTTAGTTAACATTGTGGTAAATGGGGCCAAAAATTTTGTTTTCAATAGTCTGGTTTAATTTTGACCCCATGAAATTTGACTGAACTGGGACAATTCCTCTTTCAGATTCCAAATTGAAAGATACGAGACAATATTTATGGAAAACCAATTAATATGTTTAGTCCTGGTTTAGACCTGGTTTAGTTTTAGCGGTTTAGTCTGCGCTCTCTGGTTTAGAGTTTGCTTTTCTAGTTTAATCCTGGTTTAGACCTGGTTTTAGACCTGGTTTAGACCTGGTGGTTTAGTCCTGGTTTAGTCCTGGTTTAGTCCTAGTTTAGACCTGGTTTAGACCAAAATGTGAAAACAGGAAAATACCGCCATGTAATCCATTTATTTCAACAAAGTAACTGTAATCCAATTACCACTCACTGAAACAGTAACTGTAACCGAATACAGTTACTCATAATTTGTACTCTGATTACATAACTCCAGTACATGTAATCTGTTACTCCCAACACTGTTTATATATAGTCCAGCGTCAGGACTCGCTCAGTTGAACCTGACGTTCTGACTCAGACCAGCCTGTTTCATCGGACGGTTTCACTTCGTAGAAACCGTCTGACCTCACAGTGTTAGGATTCGTTCGCTTGACAGTAGGCGGGTATTTTTTTATCATTTAACCCAGATGTTTCAAAATAATTTGTGTTTTTCGATTTTCAAAAATATAAAACCAAAATTTGTCCACCAACCAAACCAAAATGAAAAAAAGATAACGATTATTTTTTTTCAGTTTTCAATTTTGTGTTTAAATGAATAATGGAAAAAATGGATAGCGACCGTTTCCCCGTTTCTGTGGCTTAAACTACGATGCCGGACTTTTGCGCCGCATATGGACTGAACCAGGACTGAATCAGGACTAAAACAGGACTAAACCGTTTTCAGTCCCGGTCTGGTCCCGGTCTCAGTCATGGTGTCATAATTATATTTGACCCGCGAGATCATACCAAATCTGTATTAGAGCTGCCCACCGACAGACCGACCCACAGATAGACTATAGAGACATTTTTTATTTAAAATTTTATATTTTATATTCTGCTTGTTCTGGATTCAGTGTTTAAGCAAAACTATTATTAAACATTTATTTTAATAAGAAAAGGTTTAACATTACAGATCTCAAAAGAAGAGAAAACATGCAGATGTTGTACAAATTTTTCAATAAATATTAAGTTTGGCCCACGACTTAGTCCCAGTTTTTTATTTTGGCCTCTGTGAATTTGAGTTTGACACACCTGCTTTAACCAGTCGCTGTAGTCACGTATGTAAGGGTTAGGGTTTTCCTAAATCCCGTAGGAAGAAGGGCAATAACGTCTTTCCCCTTGATGAAATTCACTAAACATTTTCTTTGTTCCAGCTTTAAATCCTCGATCTCGGGAATCGTTGCCAACACAGAATGTCTGGCTCTTCCCTGATTGGCTGGTGCAATCACTTCCGGGGTTCTTGTAAACCGTCTAGTGTATTCCGATTCCTGACCTAGTCACTGTAAAGAAATGAAATTGAGCAGAGTTTTCAGGCGTCCACACAGTGCCGGATCAGATCTGTACTCGTACTGTACTGATGAATTCCTGGGAGCTGGTGGCACCAGATGATTCCGTCTTTAGAGTCGTTCATCGGATTAGTGTGGACAAACACTGCATCCACAACGAAAACGACTCGAATACGAACTAGTGTGGACGGGGCCTAAGATCCTGTCAAGACACTTAAAAAGGAAAAATGTGCCTTTTAAGGACTTGAAGCTCAAAGCAGACGACTTGGACTTGACTTGGACTTTCCTGTATTTGACATGAGACTCGACTCAGACTTGAGGTCACAGACATAAGACTTACTTGAGACTTGCAAAACGTCGACTTTGGCTACGTTCAGACTGCAGGGCTTAACGCTCAATTCCGATTTTGTTGTGAAATCCGATGTTTTTGCGAGGTCGTTCACATTTCCTATTAAATGTGACTTGTATGTGACTCCAGTGTGAACATTAAACGGCCCGAAAGTGTCCCACATGTGCACTGGAGACGACGTCAACCGCAGCGAGCGTGCTCTGTGTTTACGGAAGTTGTCCAAACATGGACGCGAGCATTGAGCACCTGGTGATTTTACCAGGTGATTTTCGTACCAGAGCCAGAACATGAACAACTTACTTGTTTTAAGGAGGAGATTGAGAAGGACGAGGTTTTTGGTTGTGGCGTTTTGTGGGACAGCGGCAGCGACGTCCGTTGAAAGGAACGTGTGGATGTGGCGACGTAGCCAAGAGTGGTGAGTGGTGATGTGCTTCACTTCAGTGACACGGAGTTCATTAACTATTTTCGCCGACTTCGGCACAGAATAGTGACGTTTGTGGCTTGTTGATAACGTGTAGGTCGCATGAATGCGCTTTGACCGTTCAGACTGAAGTCGCATGTCAAAAGATCGGATATGTATCGGTTTTAGGAGCACATATCCAAGTGGCCTGGGTCACATTTGAAAAAATCGGATCTGTGTCATTCAGACTGTCATTAAAAGATCAGATACAGGAACATAGAGGCCAAAAAATCGGATTTGGGTCACTTCAGGCTGCAGTCTGAACGCAGACTTAGTCCCACCTCTGCAACAACAAAGCATCGTAAAGTTGTGGGTACCTCTGAGCCGCACATCACACTTGCGAGTAGCAGATTTTTTTTTTCATTTGTACCAAAATGACTTCGCAAAGCTGCTGAATCCTGCGTATATCACCTAATTAAACTGGAGAAAAAGTAAGTACAGAGCAGTTGGGCGTGTCTGATGGCGGTGAAAAGTTAATTGGCAATATGACGTCTTAAAAATAAGCGATTATTTTGCTCAAACATACGGAAGCCCTGAGAGGCAAGAAAAAAAAAAAAAAAAGAGGCAGGTCATTTGGGCTCTATTTTCTAAGTGTTTTTATTTTTTTTTCACCAACTCAAAAAAAAAGCTGAAGCTGAAGTATGGTACTTATAGGAATACACCAGGAAAACACTTAGGTGCTGAGTGAGTCTTTCGTCAGCCACATGAACAGCGAAAAAAGAAAAAAAAACACAAGAGGAAAAAAAAAATTTGTAGGAAAAAATAAAAAATTTAGAAAAAAAAATTGTCGAAAAAAATATGTAGACATTTTTTTTTTTTTTTAGATTTTATTTTATTTTTATTTTTTTTTGAGTTGATGAAAAAAAAAAAAAAAAAACACTTAGAAAATAGAGCCCAAATGACCTGCCTCTTTTTTTTTTTTTTTTCTCTTGCCTCTCAGGGCTTCCGTACAAACGTGCACGAATCCCTCCAAATACAGCTTCGGGTGAGTAAACGGTGAGGGGAAACAACTATATCATGTTTAAAAGCTCTGAAAAGTCGATTTTGTATAATTCCATGACAAGCAGGTGGCAAAGTCTCAACCCGAAAAGTTCCACAGCGCATCTTTAAGGCCAAGACAGACATCCTGCAATTATGCCTAAACGCGCGGTGAACTTGGTGCCCTTTCTTTCTTCCTCCGAGAGAAAAAGCAAGCCACAACACAGGGCAGAACCCAGAGCTCCGGCCCGATGGTGTACAATTATGCGCGTCTGAGTGGTTTTGGAGATCTGCAGACGGAGATAGAGTCACAGTGGCATTTCTGTGTACGGGCGAAGACGAGGAGGAGGAGGACGAGGAGGAGGAGGAGGAGGAGGAGAAGAGGAGGAGGGGGAGGAAATGCGCTGCAAACCACTCACAGCTGTGGCACCCCGAACGCTTCCTCCTCGGGCCCTCCAGGAACGGAGCGGGGATTCGAGGAAAAGCGCTCCTTCCTGGGCCGGTCGGGGCGGGCAGGGGATAGGGGCCGACAGGGAGTGACAGCAAACTTTTTTTTCTGTTTGGTTTTATGAAGGAAGTCGTTTGAATGTGTCAGCTTGTACCTTTTACATTATTCACCGTATTCTGAACATTTCCGTGTGCGCCGCCATCATCATTCGGGTTGTATTGTTTTGTATGAGGCTGCTGTATGGGCCGGACTATAAAGCTGTTTTAAAGCCTCCCAAAATATCCATGCAGTGTGACTTGTTGGCAGTGTTGGGAAGGTGACTTTTAAAATGTATTCCCCTACAGATTACATACCCCAGAATGTAGTTTGTAACGTAATCCATGAAATTACTTAAAGTGAGTAACGTAATCTGAATACTTTGGATTACTTGATTACATAAGATGTTTTGTCTGATAAAAGAAAATAAAAAGCCCAGACTTTATCGGACCAAATTAAAAATATTATTGATAGAAGACAGCATGATTTAGTCCTGTTAAATCCTGTTTTTGACACATAATTACCTCCACCAAGGAGATTATGTTTTTGCCGGCGTTTGTGTGTTTGTTTATTTGTTTGTTTGTTTGTCTGTTAGCAACATAACTCAAAAAGTTATGGACCGATTTTAATGAAATTTTCAGGATTTGTTGGAAATGTGAAAAGGAAGAACTGATTTCATTTTGGGGGTGATCCGGAAGAAATCCTGGATTCTGGATCACTTTGAAATTTTAGTTAACATTGTGGTAAATGGGGCCAAAAATTTTGTTTCTCAATATCTCGGTTAATTATTGACCAAACCCCATGAAATTTGACTCAGGGATGGACAATGGGATCCTCTTTCATATTCCAAAGGCTGATCCGGATCTGATCCAGAAGACTGATTTTATCGCAATTTATATAAAAAATGGGGGTAGTCCTTGGCGGAGGTCTGCGCTCTCTGAGTGCTTTTCTAGTTTAGACCTGGTTTTACTTCTAGTTTAGTCCTGGTTTAGTCCTGATTTAGTCCTGGTTTAGACCTGGTTTAGACCTGGTTTTAGACTTGGTTTTAGACCTGGTTTAGACCTAGTTTTAGACCTGGTTTAGACCTAGTTTTAGACCTGGTTTAGACCTGGTTTTAGACCTGGTTTAGACCTGGTTTAGACCTGGTTTAGACCTGGTTTTAGACCTGATTTAGTGTCCGGCAATGAGTGGAAAAAAAAGGGATATTGCCCAAAATGTGGAAACAGGAAAATACCTCTGTGTAATCCATTTATTTCAACAAAGTAACTGTAATCCAATTACTACTCACTGAAACAGTAACTGTAACCGAATACAGTTACTCATAATATGTACTCTGATTACATAACGCCGGTGCATGTAATCTGTTACCCCCCAACACTGCTTGTTGGTCACATAAATATTGAACGTTTTACACAAATGAACCAACTTTATCTCTGCATATTTCTGCTTAATTTTTCCCCAAATTCTCCATTGACACGAATGGGATCCCCGTTTAACTGGAAGCGCGTTTTAAGAGCGTTTAGAGACAAAAGGGCAATAGGATCAACAAGATTCTTAGGCTCTTGTTTGTCGGGCTGTAACCGATTTTTTACATCGAAGTTTAATTCATCTTTGTCTGTAATGCTGCGCTCAGACTGGGGCATCAAAGTGTCCAGTTCATATGCAAAGTCTATGTGGACGCGCGTCTACTGTGGCCTGTGTTTTTGCGGCGCGAATCTGGCATTGATGAGGCGTGTCTTGAGCATTTAGGCGTCAACGTTCCGGAGTCCACGGCAACGGCGTTGAAAATGAAACATTCAGCATCGGACGCGCCACATCAACCAATCAGGAACGACTATCCAGTGACGTAGCGACATTATTATCTGGAAGAAAGAGAAGAAAGAGAAAGACCCGGGAACTGGGGCCGAGAGCCACAAACACTAGAACAAGAAAAGTCGCAGCTGCCAAGCCAAAAACCAGGACTATGTCAGGACTAAACCAGGACTAAACGAGGTCTAAACCAGGACTAAACCAGGACTAAACCAGCATATTTTTTCCCCAAAATTCTCCAGTGACATGAATGGGATCCCCTTTTAACCAAAAGTGCCACCATAAAAAAGCGCGTTTTAGGAGCGTTTTAGGATCAAGACGATTCTTAGGCTCTTGTTGGTCGGGCTGTAACCGATTTTTTACATCGAAGTTAAATTCATCTTTCTCTGTAATGCTGCGTTCAGACTGGGGCGTCAAGGCGTCCAGTTTATATGCAAAGTCTATGTGTATGTCTATTCTGTGTTTTTGCGGTGCAAATCTGGCACGTCTTTGAGCGTTCAGGTGCCAACGTCCAGGGCGTCGACGTTAAAAATGCTGAACTTTCAGTGTCAGACGCGCCGCATCAACCAATCAGGAACGACTATCCAGTGACAAAGTGACGTTATTATCTGGAAGAAGGAGAAGAAAGAGAAAGACCCGGGAACTGGGGCCGAGAGCTACAAACAACAGAACAAGAAACTCTACGCCGTGTCATTATCGGAGTATACTGTATTTTTCGCACTATTAGGCGCTCTGGATTATAAGGCGTAGTTCTTCTTCTTCACTTGCCGCTTGATCAGTCCGTCGGAAAATAGAGTCCCGCCGTCACTTCCGTTGTGGCATTTGCGTTTGTGTTGTGGCGTTTGTATTTGTTGCGGCGTTTGCATAAAAATAGAGTCCCGCGGTCATTTCCGTTGTGGCTTTTTTTTTTTGGTGTGTTGTGGCTTTTTGTTGTGTTGTCGCATTTGTATTTGCTGCGGCGTTTGCGTTTGTTGCGACCCCTCTCGGCTTCCGTAGTCTTGGGTCTCGCCACTAATAAAAATAATCAGGTTCCATATTTGGGAATTTACCTTTACGATACTTCATGGAAAAGTACAACGTAAATCTGAAACCCACTAATAATTAATTAATAATTAATTCTAATTCTAAAGCATTTTTTTAGTTTGCGAACCAGGAAATGAAGTTGTTAACATGCTGCTGTTTGTATTAATCTGATTTCCAAGGTCTGCAAGCACTTAGCAGGGGGTACTTGGAAAGGTTTCATGTGGTATTTGGACAAAAACATTTCTTTGTAGCCAATTTTACAGGTTTAAGACTGATTTCCGAGGAGTCTAGATGTCGGTGTCGTTAGTATAACAAGAAAAACAGACAATATACCGCTAGTAAACATATTTATTTGTCTGGTACTCGGGTTAGGGGACAAATCATAGAGGGTGCTCAGGATTAAAAAAGGTTTGGGCCTCTGAAAGTTGAGAAACGTGCTTACAAAACTCATCACTGTGAACAATTTGGATGCGAGGAATGCGTTTGGAAAGTGAGGAATAACAAAACCTGGACTGCTGCAAACAATTTACAATTAAATCGGATTTAAAACAGTAAAAATCGCATTTAGTGGTTTGAAAAGACAAGAATTTAATGTATGATTTTAGGTTACGTCTTAATATAGGCATTAGTTGTGGCAGTGGCTTTGTGGTTCGTAAACATGTGCGTATATTTTGTACTCGAATAAGTTCAAGATGGATATATTTAATGCCATACTGTGTAACAATCCAGGAAAAGCAATAAGATCACCAGAAAAGTAACAAAGCACATCTTTACGTTTATTAAATGAAAAGGGAATGAGGAGTGAAATACAAAATACAATGTAAACGCAAGTTGGTGAAGGTTAGAGTTGTCAAAAGTATCGAAAATCAGACACTACTCGATACTAAAACTGGTTTCAAAACTAGAAAATCATTCGAGCAGGTACTGATACTAAAAAAGTCACATTCACAGGACAGAAATCCACCTTTCCTGAATAGTTTTAGAATGATCTTGAGCTGTATCAGAACAAGTATAAGACAAGTCCAGGGGTCTAAAAATGTCCGCCAATTCAAGTCAACGGGCTGAGCTCAGTGGCGCAAGACTCCAGATTCGCCTTTAGCCCGGCGAGGTACTTCTGGTGGCTCCAGGCCGATTGAACATGCACAGGAGCTAACGATTATAAAGCGTTTTTTAAGACGACTGGAGAATTTTGAGTTAAGATAAAGTTTATGATCTAAAAATAGGTAAAAATTGCCACAAAATCCAACATTTTTGAAAGTTGTAGGTGCCCCGTCAGCCGAACATGAACAGTTTGTGATTACATTGCACTCCAAGAGAAAAATCCCTTCTCAGCTCTGTGGATTTTTCCGCTGTAGTACCAGTGAGTGACCACTACATCAACTGGAGGCATCTACAAGCAGCAACACCCTATCCAGTTATTTTCATCGATCCACACAAGACATGTAAACAAACAGCGCCGTGTGATGACGTCATCGCCCTCAGTGCAGCAACGTTGGGACGACAAACACGGTCGCAAACACAGTTTCCACAAACCAAGACTATCCACTTTTCTGTTGATAAAAGTATTAAAATTATTATCCCACAGACAAAAATGTGAGATTAATTTGTGATTAATCTCAAATTAACTATGACATTCATGAGATTAATCGTGATCAAATATTTTAATCGATTGACAGCACTAGTTTATTAGTTAAAAAGGAGCTTCCTTACACAGAGCAGGCTTGCTTCTCCACAAATCTGACTCTTATTTGGCCTGTTTCCATGGAAATGTTGTTCCTTTGGCTATAATCTTCCACAGTATGATATTAAACGTATTTATCTCCATGGAGAATGTTCAGAAATATGGTTTTAACTTTCTGTTTCCATGGAATCCTGCAGGAGACGTACCACCTCCAGAACCCTACATACTGTACCTTTAATAGTGAATACTGTAACGTTATAAATTCAGAGTTTTACATTTTTAAGCTCATCGTCTGGACCAGGGGTGTCAAACTCAAATTCACAGAGGGCCAAAATTAAAAACTGGGACCAAGTCATGGGCCAAACTAAATATTTATTGAAAAATTTCAACAACATCTGCATGTTTTCTCTTCTTTCAAGATATGTAATGTTAAGCCTTCTTATTAAAATATTTTTTTTTATAATAGTTTTGCTTAAACATTGAATCCAGAACAAGTATAATATAAAATAATAACAACATTTTAAATAAATGATGTCTCTATAGTCTATCTGTAGCCGACGGGCGAGCTCTAATACATATTGGATATGATCTCACGGGCCAGATATAATTGTATCGTGGGCCAAATTTGACCCCCGGGCCTGAGTTTGACATGTCTGGTCTGGACAATATTGCATGAGGAGCCAATTCGAATTCAGAAGAGTCTGGAATCGGACCAAAGACCAAGACAAACCTCAGTCCTAACTCTGGATCTTTGAATTTCTGGATGGACACAGCACCTTTAAAGACTTGTGCTTCTGTATATAATGAAAAGTAATGCATTTTCATTCTTTTTATGAGACATAAAACGCACGAATGAATGTGCAGATGGCTTATACTCACAGCCGGTGTCTTTAAGGCGGTTGATGGCGTTGGACAGAAGGCGCACGCAGCCCAGAAACCCCGCCCCCTGCTTTTTATGGATCTTCTTATGGTTCCAGACGCTGATCGTGATGGAGTCCGACTTCCCAATGTATCTGCGGAGGAACGAGAACACGGAGAAGAACGTTTAGCTACTGTTTTAGATTTCAGCATTGCCCGTGTGGTTTGTGAGACGGACACAGACTGATCCAATTTGTGCTGGATCGGGATTAAAGGCAGAACGTGCAGGTTTAGCAGAGTCTGTTTGCAAACAAAGCTGAGCCACGTTAACAGGCTTGGAGCTGGAGTCAAAGAAGTGTTTAGACAGGTCAAATACAAAATACAAACACACAAGAGGAGTAGATGGGTTCGTTTTAGAATTGATGTTAAGATTTTATTGTTGGTTTTTAAAGCTTTAAAGGGACTGGCCCCACGTTACATCTCAGTTCTCATCCAGATTTTCTTCCACTGTGCGCTCTGAGGTCCAGTTCCAGCTCGTGGTGCCTAAGACGAGACTTCAAACCAGATGGGACAGGGCCTTTTCTGTGACCGGGCCTAAACTCTGGAAAGTTTTAAGTTTTAAGTCTCGTCTTAAAAAACACTTTTACTCTCTGGCTTTTAAAAATCGTGTGAGTTGTGTGTTCCTCTGTGTCTTATTTTATTTTTTTTTTTTTACCTTTTTTATTTTTGGTTGGTATTCTTGCTCTTATTTGATTTGACTAGTGTTATTGTCTTAACGAGGACAAGTACTGTTAAATAGAGCTTTATTTTATATTTCTACTGGATATGTTTTATCTGTAATGTGTAGAACTTTGGCTGGGTATCATTCAGAAATACGATACATATCTCGATACGGTGATCTTACAATTCGATACGATTCAGTAAAAAAATAATAAATCATGGCTGTGATACTAAAAGTCTTAGCACTTCTTGTGCAAAATGAATATGAAAAACACCCATTTTACTCATGAAAACTGTGAAAATGGCAAATGTGTCACATAAATGATGGACGAGTGCGACTGAAATGTTTGTTACTGCTCGAGTGAACACTTTGCAAGCTGCACTAAGAATTTTAATGTACAGTTTTATCTGCAGACTGAACAAATCAGACAACGAAATAATAATGTCACTCACAAATTTGAGATTCAGTGCAATAAGAGATCAGTCCAACATGTGGAGACACTGGTGTGGTTGTCTTTTAAAAACATGAATGTTTATTGTTTTGTTTTGTCACTGTCCTTGTCTGTTTTTTAAATGGACCATGAGTCCGGAATAAAGATGATGATGATGATGATGATAAACCAGTTTCCTTCCTCTGAACAAAACTGTAACACTGTAACAAAAGAATTTAGATGTAAATATATATTTATAAGTATATAAATATACTCTTGGTGATACATCGATACATTATCCGGCGATATCAATACTGTATCATCACATTACCACATTATTATCAAGACACTTAAAAGAGTTTTTACGTCAAGAAACCACTCACCCATTCACACATACATTTATACACAGCTGTGCATTGAGGTTTACATGGAAAACTCGTTTTTATTTAGTTCCACTGAACTTCTGGGGGTGGGGAAGGGTTCTGATTGGACAGAGACACGAACATATTTACATCGACCAGAACAAAACACACACTTCAGCTGCTACCGGCTTTTTCGTCATCTCAGTTTGTCGTTACGCCACGGACACAAACACGATCCAAACTTTTTTCGCAGTGGTTCACTGCGGCAGCTGGAAAATTCTGTCATCACGTTTTACATCTGTCAGCTGAGGAGGAGAAGGGAAGAGTGTCGGAAAAGGGAAGAAGAAGAAACAAACGCTACCTCAGCCCACTCCCGCATCCCACTCGCAAATCCAAAGAGACGAAAGTCCAAAGCCAGAACTGGTGGAGCCGGATCGTTGGGATCGAGTCAGAAGGGACGACTCAACAAACACATGCTGAACGACCGGAATTATTTTTAAGAAGAATAAATGTTTACACGATCGAGGAATAAATGAATTTAATTGGCTTTCAAATCAGAATAAACCACCCACTTACTTCGGAATTAAGTTTAATTCTGAATCATCATTTTCTTTAGGAATTAATTGTTTACATGATCTTTTTAAAGCAGAATTAATTTTTATTCAGAATTAAAGCTTTCATGTAAACGTGGCAAGTGTTGGCCATAACTTCAAATATGTGTAAAGTTTGTCCTTTTATATTTCGACTCCATTCATTGAACCTCTGCCCCGCTGTCCTCTGCCCCGCTGTCCTCTGCCCCGCTGTCCTCTGCCCCGTCCTCTGCCCCGCTGTCGTGCGCATCTGCTCCCACGGGTCTCTCCTTCTGCGGCGCTCCGTCTAATCAGCTGTCGGCCCTGGCACTCTCCACCGGCCTCGTAATTATCATGCCTCTTACTGAAGGGATATGAAACAATGGCCTGTGAGTAAGACGTCTGGACATGTTGAGCCGGGGCCAAATGCCTGTGTGTCTGGGTCCCGCTCGGCCCGATGGGAGGGGAGCCACGACGACAAGCCAAGGCCCCGTCAGCTGGGCCGGACCTGACTCGTAAAATTCATTAGTCTGGAGAAGGTTTTCGGAGCAGACGGGCCGATAGCGCAGAGGAAACGCGGAGAGAAAAGAGGATGCAGACGACCGGGCCTAATATGGACAGTGTATGGAATGAACGGTTTTATATAGTGAAGGAAAGTCAGAGGAGAAAAATGTGCTCTGCTCTACAATGAATTACCAGACGAAGAGTTAGGGTCAGAAGATTAGGGTCCAGTTCTTGTTATTCAGTTAAATATGACTGAAAATCAACTCATTTAATCAACCAAATAATCAAACAAACAACCAAAACACACCATGTGCTATAGGGGTGTGCAAAAATACTTAAATACTGATATATCGGTATCGTTTAATGTGATGATACAGTGTCGATATCGTGGGCTGCTGTATCGATATATCGCCAAGAGTATTTTTTTGATTTATTTATTTTTTTATTCTAAAGAAATTTATTTCATGTATTACAGAGCTATTCATTTTGTGTTTGTTTAGAGGAAGGAAACTTGTTTATTCGACAAATTTGACATTTTCACTGTTTTGAAGATTAAAATCGATGTGTTTCATATTCACTTTGCACAAGAAGTGGTTCAAAAAGTGTCACAGCCATGATTTAGCTTTTATTTTTTATTGAACCGTATCGAATCAATTTAAAATATATCGAATAGAAAGTGCGCAGTATCAAGATATGTGTCGTATTGATATCGTGGGCTGCTGTATCGATATATCACCAAGAGTGTTTTTTGGTGTATTTTACGAAATGATTTTGTTATAGAGCTGCAGTTTTGTTGCTTGTTCAGAGGAAGACATTTTGTTTACGCGACACTGCGAACCTGCAGCTTCACCTCGATCCGTGCGCTGTGAGGATGTAAACAGACACACACGAGGAACTACTCTTGCCTTTTTACTTTTAAACAACGTTTCAAAACTGAATTCACAGCGCGGTTTTGTGGACTGGGGTCATTTATTATTTGTGCGGGACAATTTCTATGGATAATGTGGATGAGACGCTGTAGGTTAAATTGACCACTTTACAAGAGGTGAGTAATAAAGTCTTCTCATTATTTTCGCTGTATCCTGAGGTTGTATCTTGCGTTTCGGTGTCCGTCGCTCCGTCTACCCCTGACACTCTGTTTTATTGGCTTTTACCGTAGCGTTGCTGATGTTTGGTGGTTATGATCTGACACTGACACCACACATATGAGGAGTGCAGCGGCTTAAAAAAAAAAAAAGACACAAAGTCGGGTCACGCCTCCCCGAACTCAGGGAGAAGCAAATCGCAGTCAAAATCGGGCAAAAATGTATAGTAGGAGTGCGTAGTTTGCCTTCAAAAATGTAGCTGGTTAGCCTCTGTGATTCAACTTATATTTTAATTTTTCAAAAAGTCTATGGGAATTAATGAAAAATGGAAAATTTCAATCCAGAACAGGAGCAGGTGATCACAGTCGAGCTCCATGGAGGTTAAACTACACCACCAGGCCAAGCTACACGTCAGATCTACAAAGAGACAACCCCCGCCCACAAGTTTTTCAGAGGATTTTGGCAAATGAAACGCCTTTATTAAAAGTGTAAAAGGTAGATACAGTGTGTTTAATGTCACGAAACACTCCAGACCTAAGTAATAACACCCGAACAGAGACGCGTGGCCGTCCCCCGACAGGAAAGCGACACGGAGCAGCTTTGAGACATAAACCTGCGTCTCCTGACCTGACCCGTACGTCACGGCTCCTCAGAATAGAGCCGTTCTTCCTCGGCTCTGACGGCTGAGCGGAGAGGCAGGTGTCTCACTCACGTCTCCCGTCACACTCGCGCTCTATTAAAGCCTCCTCCGGCCCACAGACCCCGCACCTGTGAGCCCTGCTATCGTCTTCGTCTCTCGTCTTCACCCCGTCTGAGGATCTGACCTCTGACGTCTTCCGCCAGTCAAGAAGTCAAACAATAAAAGGGAACACGCTGATCTACTGGAGTTTGAGTCGCACTTTTTTTCATGGTTTGGGTGTTTCCTGCGACTTACACTCCGGTGCGTATGTATACTTATGTATTCAAATTTTCACACTGAAGCGACGAGAGGCTCTAGTCTTGCGTGTCAGTATCTGCTGTCACTTGGCTCTACTGCGCATGTCTCCTGCAGAAAGAGCCTCTGTCCTGTCTGTATCATGTCGATCGCACCGTTACTTCTGTACCAATTTAAACAACCTTATAAAGACAAATGAGAAGACTGAACACAAATGCCCCCCCCCCAAAATAAAATCATATTTTTCAGATTACAAACTGTAAGTAGCAAAATCTGCAGCTGAAAACGGTAATCGAGCAGCAGAAAGAAAGTTTGCAGTGAGAGAGAAACTTGTGACACCGGGAGTTTGCACCATGAAACTTTCCTGGAAGTCACTGGATGAATCGACAAAGTCTGGACTTCAGTGACACCGAAACCATCCTGTCGGGATTCAGAAAGGCCGGAAAAATTCTAACTGGAACTGAGTCTGACGACAGCGACACAGAAGAGGAAACAACGCTCTGTTTACCTCCGGAGGTCACAGAATTACGCGGAAGTGTCCTTGGTTTAGTTTAGTCCTGGTTTATTCCTGGTGTAGTCCCTGGTTTTGTCCTTGTTTAGTCCTTGGTTTAGTTCTTTTATAGTCTTTGGTTTAGTCCTGGTTCAGTCCTAATTTAGTTCTGGTTCAATAATAGTTCAGTCCGGCTTTAGTCCTTGGTTTGGTTTAGTCATAGTTCATTCCTTGTGTAGCCCCTGGTTTAGTCCTTGGTTCAGTCCTGGTTCAGTCCTGGTTTAGTCCTTGGTTCAGTCCTGGTTTAGTCCTTGGTTCAGTCCTGGTTCAGTCCTGGTTTAGTCTTGGTTTAGTCCTGGTTCAGTCCTGGTTTAGTTTTGGTTTAGTCCTGGTTTAGTCCTTGGTTTAGTCCTGGTTCAGTCCGGGTTTAGTCTTGGTTTAGTCCTGGTTTAGTTTTGGTTTAGTCCTTTGGTTTAGTCCTGGTTTAGTCCTGGTTCAGTCCTGTTAGTCCTGGTTCAGTCCTGGTTTAGTCCTGGTTCAGTCCTGGTTTAGTCTTGGTTTAGTCCTGGTTTAGTTCTGGTTTAGTCCTGGTTTAGTCCTGGTTCAGTCCTGGTTTAGTCTTGGTTTAGTCCTGGTTTAGTTTTGGTTTAGTCCTGGTTCAGTCCTGGTTTAGTTCTGGTTCAGTCCTGCTGTAGTCCTTGGTTTAGTCTTGGTTTATTCCTGGTTCAGTTTTGGTTCAGTCCTTGTTTAGTCCTGTTTAGTCCTGGTTTAGTCCTGGTTCATTCCTGGTTTAATCCTTGCTTCAGTCCTGGTACAGTTCTAGTTTAGTTCTGATTCAGTCCTGGTTCAGTCTTTGGTTTAGTCCTTGGTTAAGTCCTGGTTTAGTCTTGGTTTAGTCCTGGTTCAGTGGTTTCGTCCTTGGTTCAGTCTTGATTCAGTTGTTTTCAGATTTATTCTCTACTTACTCGTTCTGAGATGCATAATTCTCGTCTAGAACTCGTTTATTTTAAGAAAACTCGTCAAGTAAAATGATCTTGCTGCATGGACAGATCATTTCAACATTTTTAACTCATTTTCTGACAGATTTAAGTGTTTATATCTCACATTTTGCTTTTTTTACCGTGCGGGAAAGGTTCATTTTTGCCCTGTGAATGTGATTTTATTAGATATTAGATATTTTCCCCAAACCGTGCAGCCCTAATGGGAACTTCTTTGCGGGAGAGAGAGCGAGGGGGAATCCGTATCCATGTCAACCAAACAAACTGAGTCCTTCCTGTATGCGCACACTGGAACCTTTCCCGGCAGTATCACGCGCTCTGGCCCCCGTACAGTTCTTTTCCAGACTTCTTCCACCGGCGGCGATCTTTGGAAGGACTGGACGGGACGAGCACGTGCGGGGAGAAAGTGTGACGGGAGAGCGGGGCCTCGGATGCAGCTGCGGAGGACATTTTTAGAACTCTGGCCCGGACTAAATAAATTATGTCATCGCAGTCAAATGTGATGTAAGGCGTGTTTTGGTAAAGAGTTTAGAATAGTTTAGGGTGAACAGACGGCCCCGATTTACCCGGGACAGTCCCAGTTTTGAGCCCTGTGTCCCCCTGTCCCAGCAGATTTATACAAAACCACTGATTTGTCCCAGTTTTGTACAAGAAATGCTCCTAAGTGTGTCCATATTTTTGACCAATCTGATCCCTGCCAACAGTAAAGAGAAGCATACATTGTCATTTATTAAGCTAAAATACAGAAATGCTGCTTAAAAATGACCAAAACACAAAGAAAATGTGATTACCGTATTTTTCGGACTATAGGCGAGTTTCAGCTGACGTCATTGTTATTAAAAGCCCGCGTTGCATGTTGGGAAATATTTTGGTCCGAGGCAAGAAACACAATCCGTGTATCATTCGTTCATTCGTTTTTCAATATAAAATCAAAAATAAGAAAACGAAAAAACAACAGTTTTCTTCATTATTTGTCGATAAAACCAAAGTGAAAAAACAGATAATGATTTGTTTTTTCAGTTTTTGATTTTGTGTTTAAATGAAGAATGGAAAATACGGATAACGGCCGTTTCCAGTTTACGTGACTTCCGTGACTGCGATGTCGGACTTTTGCACCGCGTACGGACTGAACCAGGACTGATCCAGGTCCGGGACCAGACCGGGACCAGAGCCGGACTGAGACTGGGACCAGACCGGGACCAGACCGGGACCAGAGCGGGACTGAGACCGGGACCAGACCGGGACCAGACCGAGACTGAGACCGAGACCAGGCCAGGACCAGACCAGGACCAGACAGAGACTGAGACTGGGACTGAGACTGAGACCAGGCCAGTACCAGACCGGGACCAGACCGGGGCCAGACCGAGACTGAGACCGGGACTGAGACTAGACCGGGACCAGACCGGAGGCTCAGAGCCCACGACAGGGCCGGAGCTCGAAGCTGAGCTCGGACCCCGCGGAGGCTCAGAGTCCGCTCTGGTCCCGGTCTGGTTCCTGGTCTGGTCCTGGACCTGGATCAGTCCTGGCTCAGTCCGTATGCAGAGGAAAAGTTCGGCATCGCAGTCACGGAAGTCACGTAAACGGGAAACGGCCGTTATCCGTTTTTTCCATTCTTCATTTAAACACAAAATCGAAAACTGAAAAAACGAATCGTTGCCTGTTTTTTCATTTTGGTTTTGGAGACAAATAATGAAGAAAACTGTTGTTTTTTCATTTTCTTATTTTTGGTTTTATATTGAAAAACAAATGAACGAATGATACACGGATTAGTCTCCAACCTTAAAACGGAAATGCCAAAGAGCTACTCATTTTAGCGATGGAATTGAAGTGGATATAAGAGGACAAGCTTTAGATGTTGTACAATTAAATGCCTTTAAAACATGAATCCATCATCCGTTTATTAGTGTGCAAAGTTCAAAATAACACATTTACAGTGGTAATTAATCAAATCTGAGTTATTCAGTGTAACGCGTAATTCAGAAACTCTTTGGCGAGCTGCTTATAACAGGGTGGAGAGCTACTGGTGGTTCCCGAACTACAGGTTGGAGACTCCTGGGATAAACAGTATTCACCTGAAAGCGTTGGCAGAGTGAGAGAGACAGAGACAGATATACTCACAGGTCGTAGTGTTGGTTCCACTTGGGGTCTAGCGTGTTCCTCACAGTGTCTGTAGAGTGGCATTGTCCTGAACCGTCCACCACCACTTTGGCGAAGGGGTCGGGCAGGCCTAGAGACAGCACAGGCACATTACCTACTGGTACAAACGGAACAGATCACACTCACAACACAACTCTGAAAAACACTGAAAACATTAAAACACGTCTACTGTCTTCTGAAATTTACACATAGACAAACTTTACTGATCCACAAGAGACGCAGTTGCTCAAAAATGACAACGTAAGAAGATTATTATTGTATTTTTTGGACTATAAATTGCACTTTTTTTCATAGTTTGGGTATTTCCTGCGACTTATACTCTAGTATATTAACATTTTCACAGTGACAGCCTCGGGAGAGTGATCTAGTCTTGTGTGTCAGTATCTGCTGCTCCTGTTCCTCCTGTACCACTGTCACTTCACTCTACTGTGCATGTCTCCTGCAGAAAGAGCCTCTGTTCTGTCTGTATCATGTCAGTCGATCGCACCGTTACTTCTGTACCAATTTAAACAAACTTACAAGATGACTGAGAAAACTGAACACAAATGCCCCAAAAAAGAAAATCACATTTTGCTGATTAGAAGCTGCAAGTAGCGAAATATGCAGCTCCTGTACCACTGTCACTTGGCTCTACTGCGCATGTCTCCTGTAGAAAAAGCCGCTGTCCTGCTGCAAGTTGTGAAATATGAGCCGAAAAAACGATAATCGAGCAGCAGAAAGAAAGTTTGGAGTGAGCGAGAAACTTGTGAGGGACTGGGGAAAAGCGGGGATGGAGAACACAGCTTCACAGTAACCAGGAAGGTGCAACATGAAACCTTCCTGAAGTCACTGGATGAATCGACAAAGCCTGGACTTCAGTGACACCGAAACCATCCTGTCGGGATTCAGAAAGGACCGGAATAATTCTAACTGGAACTGATGCTGAGTCTGACGACAGCGACACAGAAGAGGAAGCGGCGCTCTGTTTACCTCCGGAGGTCGAGGCGGAGTTACTCAGAAGTGACACCGTGGATGAAGAACTGAATGGATTTAGTGATTTGGAGTGAGATGGAGAGTTTGTTAAACTTGTTCTGTTCTGTTGTTTATGTTATAGTTTAATCTGAAGAACTGTTCATATGTGACGTTAACAGTCTGTTTGTTCTCTTTTATTGTTATTACTAGAACTTGACTTTCACGATGAAATGTCAGTTCCTGATCTCTGATTTTATAAAATACCTTTCCCCAAAAAAGTGCGAATTATATATGTTTTTTTTCCTTCTTCATTGAACAAAGTTGTTTTAAATGGCTATTAAATAAATTTGAATTGAATTGCATTGAATTGAATTACACATTTTTGACTGGGGCAATTTATAATCCGAAAAACATAGTACTTCATAGTGGAGACCAAGTAAAATACAACTCTTTGGAAATCGGTGTTTGCCAACCCCAGAATTAAATCTTTGTATTTTGATACATAGGAATCAGAATCAGTCCAGTCTGGTCTAGGGGTGTGCATTGCCTTGAGTCTAATTTGCATGTCACCATTCGATATATCACGATATATCCCAATACTGAAACATATGGTGATATATTCCGATTTATCAATAATTACTTCTATTAATACAGTCAACTGCACCTTCACAAGGACACACTTATATGAAATATCATTTATAAAAATGTTTAAATCATCAGTGAATGTAAATCATGAATTTTTGTGAAAAATATTATTTTAAAAATCGATTCGGATGCATTTTGAATCGATTCGTGAATTGTGCAATGAAGTATCACGATGTATCACTGAATCGATTTTTTCTTACACCCCAAGTCTGGTCCCCACTCTCGCCGTCGCGCCCAGAGCCAGATTCAAAGACAGCTGTCCAATTAGAGCTGTGCAAAAATATCGAAATAATATCGTTTAATGTGATGATACAGTATCGATATCATGGGCTGTTGTATCGATATATCACCTCAGAGTATTTTTTGGTATGTTTTACTAAATTATTTTGTTACAGTGCTACAGTTTTGTTGTTTGTTTAGTGGAAGGAAACACATTTGACATTTGAAATTTTATTTATATTTGAATTGATTAAAAGAAAGCTCAATTTTCACTGTTTTCGTAATTAAAAATATTTGTGTTTCATATAAGCTTTGCACAAGAAGTGGTTTAAACAAAGACTTTTAGTATCACAGCCATGTTTTAGCCTTTAGTTTGTATTGAACTGTATCGAATCGAATTGAAATATATCATATCGAACAGAAAGCGCACTGTATCGAGATATGTATCGTATCGGCAACTTCTTAATGAAACCCAGCTCTACGTCCAATCAGATTAGTTTATATTTGAAATGAAGGAGATTATTGGTCACTGGTCAAATAAAACTGGCATGTCTGTCTTTAAAAACGTAAATGTTTGTTGTTTTGTAATGTCACTCTCCTTGTCTGTTTTAAAAATGGACCATGAATCCAAAATAAAGATGAAGATGAATGTAAGATGAATGTAATAATGTCTTGCCAATGATGTGATTACATGTGTGTTTATTTGGTCCAATGGGTAAGAACATTTTTACACATAGCACCGGTTTGTAATGTACTGCATGTGCGCAAAACATGGCAACAGTGCTATAAATATAAATAAATAAAGAGAACGTAACAGAGCGTGTCATAATGAGTCACTAATGCGTTTGAGTGTGTCATTGGGTCAAGCAACACTTCACTTCTTACACTGCTACATCTTTTCTTATTGTTTGTTTTGTAAAAGCAGCCTGTAGAATGTCTGGAGTTTGGAGTCTGGAGTTTTTGCTTATTTTCAGCAGCTATTGTTTGGTTATTCCAAACTACCGCCATTAGACGCGCTCGTAAGTAGGGCTGGGTATCATTAAGAAGCTGCCGATGCGATACATACCTCGATATATAGGCCACGATACGATACATATCTCGATACAGTGAGTTTGCGATTCGAGACGATTCAATAAGCTATATTTCAGTTCGATTCGATACAGTTTAGTAAAAAATAAAGGCTAAATCACGGCTGTGATACTAAAAGTCTTTGTCAAACCACTTTTTCTACAAAGTTAATATAAAACTCAAACATTTTAATTTTCAAAAACTGTGAAAATGTCAAATGTGTCGAATAAACGAGTTTCCTTCCTCTGAACAAGCAACAAAACTGTAGCAGTAACAAAATAATTTAGTAAAATAAACCAAAAAATACTCTTGGTGATATATCGATACAGCAGCCTCACGATATCGATACTGTATCATCACATTAAACGATACGATATATCGATATTTCAATATTTTTGCACACCCCTACTCTAAAGCCTCTAACCGCATCAAAAAACGGCCGCGTGTCCCGCAATCCAGAGCGCCCCATACACGAATCCACTCGGGTGTCCCAGTACGACTTCAGTAAACTACAAAGCCGCGCAGAACACACACGGAGCAGACAGCGACCGCGCGGCGAAAAACACCCACAGACACACTCATCACTCCACGCCGACGAGGAACGGAACGGAGGAACGAACCTGAAAAAGCGAGCGCAATGTGCCGCTTCTAGACACGACTGAACAACTGAGTCACTGCGAACACGCCGACAATCCGTTGGTCCCAGACAGCACCCTCCCTACACGCCACAACTGAACAAAGCCCAGAGTCACCGTGAACACCACAAAACAACAAAACCACTCACCCATCACACTGTTGTGTTTCCTTTAAAGTCCAGTGTGGTTTATTTGTGAAAAAAGTTCAAAAATAGACCATTTAATGACAGTGCGTCTTATAATCCAGAGCGCCTAATAGCCTGGAAAATACGGTATATAAATATTAAAAGACTCATTTTATGCTATTTTCTGATCTACAGTGTGTTCAAATGTTGTTTCCTCATCACAAACATACTGTACCTGGAGTTGTCATAGCCTCAATCTGCACGGAAATGTTAAACAAAAATATCTGCCCTAAGTAAAAACTGTTCAATTTGACAGTCTTCTACTGCTGCTGTAAAAATGGTCCCTGCTAAAGTAAAAAATAAAACGACTGCCCTCTAGTCTGTCCTACAAAGGCAAAAGACCTTAACTCGAGTGTGAAACTGAGAAAAATGACTTTGAAGTAGGCCTGTAACAATAATCAATAAATCAATTAATCGTACGATAACTTTTAACGAGCTCGATAACTTTTCCGGCCGCGATAAATTCTATTTGCATGTTTGTTTGTTTTCCTCGCTCTCAAAGAGATTGAATGTTAGAAAGCTTCTGTCGCTCTCTGACTCCTCTCGTGTTTATCGACACAGCGGATGCACGTGTAGTCTGAGTGCAGAAAGCGCCGCTGTCTGTGCGGTGAACATGAAGTCGCAACAGAAGCTAGAGCCGCTGTCAGAACCAAAACAGTTCATCGCCGTGTGACAAAACAAGTGACGATGCCGAATAAACACTGGTGAGCGCGACACGTCTCAACGGCCACGTGCGTCAAATGCAGCGAGCGCGCAAACGACGAGAAGAAATGTCTCGAACCCCAACAGCCGACATATAAACCCAAACCTGAGCGACACAACTAGCCCCGCCTCCGGGAAGACCCCAAAATCCACTGAAATCCCACAAGACACCGACACGACACCAGACAGGACAGTGGCTCCCTCATAGCGAAACAGGATCCTGTGTCTCGGGTTAATACGAACATTTAAATGACCAAAAACAACGAGGCCACAGCAGCAGCCACAGAGACAGAAGCCACTATAAACTAATGTAAGACAACGAATAAAATGACTTTTAAGGGCAACTTTGTTACAGAAACTTAATAATCCATTTTATTTAATGCTTTGGTTGTATTTGGTTCAACAATGGTTTATTCAACTGCATTTTTGTGAACAAGTCCTTGATGTGAGTCAGACACATTCAGTGTTGGGGAGTAACAGATTACATGTACCGGAGTTACGTAATCAGAGTACAAATTATGAGTAACTGTATTCAGTTACAGATACTGTTTCAATGAGTGGTAATTGGATTACAGTTACTTTGTAATAAATAAATAATATAAAATAATAATAAATGGATTACACGGCGGGATTTTCCTGTTTTCACATTTTAGGCTAAACCAGCACTAAAACCAGAGGTAAACCAGGTCTAAACCAGGACTAAAACCAGGACTAAACCAGGACTAAACCAGGACTAAAACCAGGACTAAAACCAGGACTAAACCAGGACTAAAACCAGGACTAAAACCAGGAGTAAACCAGGTCTAAACCAGGTCTAAACCAGGACTAAACCAGCACTAAAACCAGGTCTAAACCAGGACTAAAACCAGGACTAAAACCAGGAGTAAACCAGGTCTAAACCAGGTCTAAACCAGCACTAAAACCATAAGTAAACCAGGTCTAAACCAGGACTAAACCAGCACTATAACCAGGAGTAAACCAGGTCTAAACCAGGTGTAAACCAGGTCTAAACCAGGTCTAAACCAGGTGTAAACCAGGTCTAAACCAGCACTAAAACCAGGAGTAAACCAGGTCTAAACTAGGACTAAGACCAGCACTAAAACCAGGAGTAAACCAGGTCTAAACCAGGACTAAAACATGATTTAACAGGACTAAACCAAGCCGCACGGACCCTGTCTCCTCCTCTTCTATCAGTAATATTTTAAAACAGTTCAGTAAAGTCTGGGATTTTTATTTTCTTTTATCAGACAAAACTTCTTATGTTACGATTTCCTCGTCTTTGCTTCTCTACAGCAAATCAAGTAATCCAAAGTATTCAGATTACGTTACTCACTTTAAGTAATTTAATGGATTACGTTACAAACTACATTTTGGGGTATGTAATCTGTAATCTGTAGGGGAATACATTTTAAAAGTCACCTTCCCAACACTGGACACATTAGGCTAGTCCTGTATTAACAAGTCTGTTTTTGGTTGTCTTACACTTCCTGTGTTAAATGTTCTTCAGAAAGTAAGGTTTATTGGTCTTTGAAAGGATGTATTTGCATTTTTATTCCATGGTGATTATTATATTAGTTGAAATTGGTCTTGAAATGTCAATATTATCATTTATCGCAATAAATTCTTGGTCAATTAATCATCAGGCAAAATCTGTTATCGTTACAGGCCTATGCACACATGTTTAATGCACAAACCCTGCATATTTAGGCTGAGGAAGCGCTCCACTGTGTTTTTAAAGTCCATACACCTTCACTAGAATCATCATTTGGATCATTTCTTCACAGGAATTTCAAATCTTCATTGAACTAAAGGTAAAAAAAGTAACTTAAAAACTGCTGCTTCGTGAAATTGCAAGGTGGAGCAGAGCATTTTGAGCTTTGGGGATGAGAGAGACTGTCTGGAATGTTCCGCAGTATGGCATTAAACAGCTCTACCTTACATTTATTCAATTACAGGTGGTTTTATAGCTCAAAAATACCTAGAAAAACAAACATTCTGACTGTGAGCGGGGTCGCTTCTCCACAAATTTGACCTGTAGCTTGAGCTGGTTTAGTCTCCACGAACGTAGAAAGGTTTAATGCCATACTGTGAAACATTCCAGACAAAACAATAACACACAGAAAGCAGCTTTGGGTCCAAATGAGATAAAGATGATCAGACGGTGGCACTTGAGCAGGGGCAGCGCACAGTGGGAGCGCGGGCACGTGGGCTGCCTGAGCGTCGGGCCCGGCCGCACTGGTATGACAGGAATGGGCACCGCAGAAACCACCTGAGCGAGCGCAGGACCTTTACATGCTCACTCTCCATGACAGCCCCAAACAAACACACCCAAACACACTCACCGTCCTCACACACTGCGCCGCGCTACACCCACAGCGCCGGACACGCGCTCACCACTCAAACGGCCCCGTACTACGCTGTGTTCCTCATCTGCGTATGTTCTAATGTCGTTTCCTCGTCACAAACAGACTCGGAGTTGTGTTTTGTTTCATTCACACACGTTTAGATATATACATATACGAGAGCTTTCAACATTGGCAGCATTTTCTAAAGCTTTAAGACAGTGGTTATTCAATGGTCAAATATGTCACCATGTTTAACCAATTTATATTTTCTTTTACTTTCAGGGGTTGTTGGTTTAACTCTTGACTCAATTCTTAAACTTCTGACTTTGAACTTTAAATGAACTGTTTGAAACTAATTGTGTGTACAGTGAGTGTGCTGGTGTTGTGTACTTTTGTGTGATTGTTGCTGTACTTTTCCTCGTCCTATAGAAGATTTTACATCAACCTGCCGAGGGACTGAAGACGGAAATTAGCCACGTTGGCTATAATCTTTGCATATCTTCATTTTTAATGTTCATTAATATGTACTGTCCCTTTACAAATAAATAAAATAAGAAATAAGACTGAGTTCTGCGCTGTTCCACCTCGTGATGTCATGTGCATTAGGGCTGGAGTCATTAAGAAGTTGCTGATAAGTTACATTCCTCGATACAGTCAGCTTTCGATTCGATATATGTCAAATTGACTTGATACGGTTCAAAAAAATAAAGGCTAAATCATGGCTGTGGTACTAAATGTCTTTGTTAAACCACTTTTTGTGCAAAGTTAATATGAAAAGCAATGATTTTAATGCTCAGAACAGTGAAAATATCAAATGTGTCGCATAAATTAGTTTCATTCCACTAAACAAGCAACAAAACTGTGGCATGGTAACAAAATAATTTAGTTAAATACACCAAAAAATACTCTTGGCGATATATATCTCGATACAGCAGCCCACAATATCAATACTGTATCATCAAATTAAATTATACGATATATCGATATTTCAATGTTTTTGCACCACCCCTAGTGCTAATACAGATAGTTCTCCACTGTGCCTATGACAAGTTGGACTACTCACTTGACCAAAACACAGTTAAAGGTTGTATGGAGGATTTTTTTTGTTTCATATTGTCAATGATAGATTATAGAGGTGCAGTAGCCCTGTAATTATGATGACCAAAAACAAGAGAATAAAAATTCATCAACTCTGGACATGGTGGGGCTAAACATTTGCCAATAGATAACGACACTGCCTCGTTATCTGTGAGCTGACAGGCTGTCAATCAAACTCCCTACGTTTCTAGCGTAACTGACTTGCCTGCGCTGCCGTTACGTGGTTTACGTACGACTGTCACACAGTCCACAGACGCAAGACGCACAGACGCTGTTTACTCCACCAACGCAACAGTTCTTAGCGGCTTTTTTTGACCTATATCTTCCTCGCAGTTCGCACAAAGTTTGTTGCAATGACGACAAGAATCCAGGAGCAGTTAGCCGCAAAAGAAAGTCCGTTTTTGAGGTCGCTGAAAGAAGAAGACAAGGGGAAAAGCAGCGAAGCCAAACTAAGGTGATTCTTGAAGATTCATTCCAGCGATGGCGCGACTGAAGCAGACGCAGGGTCTAAAGACTGACGCACTGGTCCACAAATTACTCCTGGACAGGAAACTTCTGCTTATTATGAAAACTTACTTTATTTCCAAGAGTTAGTCAAACATTTTTCAGGACACGAATGCGATATCCTATGTCTGAAAACGTAATTTTCAAGGCAAAGAAAGAGTCCGCTTGCTGCTGCGTGTTGTAGCTAGTTCATTCGCATGGAATCTCCGCGCACTCTTCTCTGCTCCCCTTTCCTGCTCCTGTCCCCAGCTGCCCGATCCGCTCTTCCCCCTGCTCCTCACTTCTCCGTCTTGCCTAACCAACACTGTGGTTAATTGTTTACAAGTCATGTGCAGCGCACCGGCTGTAAACAAACCTGTTTCTGGCGTAAAGAGGAGGCGGGAGGAGGCGTTTCTACGTAGGAGCTGTAGGGGAGGGGAGGTGGTTTCACGCATGCGCAACATTTGAAAAAGGACAAACAGTCGCTGGATTTCTCGTTCCTTGGAAAATCCTCTATACAACCTTTAAGATAATTATTAGAGTTGTTCCAATACCATTTTGGGGGGATTTGATCCATTACCGATACTTGGCCTAGTCCAATGAGGTTCATTTGGTCTTTCGATAATTTATGTTATTAGGTTCTTTTTTCAGACCAAGAGTTTGTTTTCATACCTGACAGTTTCGACTGTTCACTAGCGTCTTCCATAGAGTCACAAGATGTTGCTGTGACGTGTCGCTCAGCTGATTTATTCAGGTTGTGGCGCTGTCTTCCTACCGGTGGAGGCAGGATTACAGCGCCATCTACAGTCCGACTTCCTCAGGACAGTATCCCAGGTGTGTGAGAGTAAAAAAGCCCCCTCATCCCGGTTTACAGTCCCATGGGCACGTTTCTGTATTTCGATTGCCTCTTTAATCGGACTGCAGATGGCGCTGTCGTCCTGCCTCCACCGAAAGGAAGCCAGCGCCAAAACCTGTTTAAATTAGTTGATCGGAAAAGACAGATACCTTCTTCAGATACTATAAGCAGCCAGCAAGAAAACGATCACACGAAAATGGCTCCAGGACAAACCTCCTACTGCTTCAGAATGGACTGATATAATCAACGAAATTCAGATTATGGAACGAATAAGATTTTCTTTTCTTTACTCTTCAGACAAAGGAGAACTATATTGGAAAAAGTGTAAATCTTGCAATCAAAACAAAACTTAATGTAAAAATGTTGTATACATCATCTTTGCAGATGTCACTAGTTTGATGGCCTCATATTTTATTTCTATTTATTTTTAATTTTAACCTTTTTTGGTCGGTCTTTTGATTTATTTAGTTTCACAATACTAATAATTTGTGTATGTAAATATGTGATATGTGATATGCATAACTAAAATGTTCTAATAAAAACAAAGTTTTGTTGATCGGACACGTCACAGCAACATCACGTGACTCTGAGGACGACCGAAAGGGAGCAGTCGAAACTGTCAGGCATGAAAACAAACTCTTGGTCTGAAAAAAAGAACCTAAAAACATAGATACTCGGCCTAAGCGAACTCACCAATACTGATACCACATAGTGTGAAGAAGTAGACTAAAGTTACTCAGTTTTGTTACACTACAAGAACAATAAATCAGTCTACTAAAAGGCTAAAATCACAAAAGAAAATCTGTAAGAATAAATGAGATTTTGAGAACTAACATTAAGAGTCAAATATATAATGATCTTGACCATAAGCAGTGCTGATTTAAGCACTTAATACTTTTCTAATTAGTTACTTTCTGCCGCAGTGCATGAATAAAAACAACAGTGAGGCCTGTAAAAACATGCTCATCCCCAGAGCACGTGGATAATTCTGTAGGGGTAAAGCGCTGTCACTGCTGTCGGGCTGCACTCTCCTTAGGTATCCTTTTTTTTGTTTTGTTTTTTTTGGGTAATTCCACTCATTGCCGGAAACTAAACCAGGACTAAAACCAGGACTAAACCAGGACTAAACCAGGACTAAACAGGACTAAAACAGGGCTAAAACCAGGACTAAACCAGGACTAAACCAGGGCTAAAACAGGACTAAACCAGGACTAAACCAGGGCTAAAACAGGACTAAACCAGGACTAAACCAGGGACTAAAACCAGGACTAAACCAGGACTAAACCAGGACTAAACCAGGACTAAACCAGGACTAAACCAGGACTAAACCAGGGCTAAAACCAGGACTAAACCAGGACTAAACCAGGACTAAACCAGGGCTAAAACAGGACTAAACCAGGACTAAACCAGGACTAAACCAGGGCTAAACCAGGACTAAACCAGGACTAAACCAGGACTAAAACAGGACTAAAACAGGACTAAACCAGGACTAAACCAGGACTAAACAGGGCTAAAACAGGACTAAAACAGGACTAAAACAGGACTAAACCAGGGCTAAACCAGGACTAAACCAGGGCTAAAACAGGACTAAAACAGGACTAAAACAGGACTAAACCAGGACTAAACCAGGACTAAACCAGGGCTAAAACAGGACTAAAACAGGACTAAACCAGGGCTAAACCAGGACTCAAACAGGACTAAACCAGGACTAAACCAGGACTAAACCAGGGCTAAAACAGGACTAAAACAGGACTAAAACAGGACTAAACCAGGGACTAAACCAGGGACTAAACCAGGGCTAAACCAGGACTAAACCAGGACTAAACCAGGACTAAACCAGGACTAAACCAGGACTAAACCATGCTGCACGGATGTGTCTCCTCTTCTATCAATAATATTTTGAATACGGTTAAGTAAAGACTGGGCTTTTTTATTTTCTTTTAGTAGACAAAACATCTTATGTTACGATATCCTGGTCTTTCAAGTCAATAATCAAGTAATCCAAAGTATTCAGATTACGTTACTCACTTTAAGTAATTGAATAGATTCTGTTACAAACTACATTTTGGTGTATGTAATCTGTAATCTGTAGGGGAATACATTTTAAAAGTAAACTTCCCAACACTGTCAGCATGCAAAAACCCCACAGATACACAACTGGACAGGAAGTAGTGAAGTGAACTATTGTTGAAATAGAAGAGCACTGAAGCAAAGGTGACAAGATATTTAAGACTCAAAACTGGGACACACCCGGTTTGGGATGGTTGGCATAAATAAAACTTTGAAAAGACATCGTCCATTCTCAACTCGAGTCTGGGTCATAATCTGATGGATTTTATCGGTAAAATAGTAAAAATGAATGACAATATATCCCCTCTTTACTGTTGGTGGGGATCAGTTTGGTCAAAATAGAGACACTTGGGACATTTCTTGTAAAAAAAACTGGGACAAATCAGCGGTTTTGTATAAATCTGCTGGGACAGGGGACTCAAAAGTGGGACTGTCCCGGGTAAATACGCACGTCCGGTCACTTTACCTTGAAGCTTGAGACGTGTCTGCGGATTTACGCATCGTGATTAAAAGCACGACTTGTTATAAGGGCTTGGTAGGTGCTGGCGCTCCTTTTACGCATTATGGCTCATCTATTTTTATGATTAATTATGTTTGTTCTGTGGCGTGACTGATTGCGCTGCTGTAATCCATGGCGTGCTCCCTCGGCTCCTCTCTCTCTGCACCCGCCTCGCCCTCCCCACACCTCCTTATGTGTGTGTGTGTGTGTGTGTGTGTGTGAGAGAGCGGACAGTGTGTGTTGTTTTTATTGTTGTCTATAATTGCATTGTATCGTTTCTGTAAATCAGGGACTGCAGATGGACACTAGATATTTAACTCTAATCTGTTCCGTAACATCTCTGTTTATTTTTTATGAGCTTAATGTTTCTGTACATTGTCCCTTCAAATAAACATTAAAACTAATGTCACTGGATTACAGTTACTTTGTTTAAATAAATCGATTACACAGCGGTATTTTCCTGTTTTCACATTTTAGGCTATATTCCACTCATTGCCAGAAACTAAACCAGGTCTAAACTAGATCTAAACTAGATCTAAACCAGGACTAAAACCAGGACTAAACCAAGACTAAAACCGGGTCTAAACTAGATCTAAACCAGGACTAAAACCAGGACTAAACCAAGACTAAAACCGGGTCTAAACTAGATCTAAACTAGATCTAAACCAGGACTAAAACCAGGACTAAACCAAGACTAAAACCGGGTCTAAACTAGATCTAAACCAGGACTAAAACCAGGACTAAACCAAGACTAAAACCGGGTCTAAACTGGATCTAAACTAGATCTAAACCAGGACTAAAACCAGGACTAAACCAAGACTAAAACCAGGTCTAAACTAGATCTAAACCAGGACTAAAACCAGGACTAAACCAAGACTAAAACCGGGTCTAAACTAGATCTAAACCAGGACTAAAACCAGGACTAAACCAAGACTAAAACTGGGTCTAAACTTGATCTAAACTAGATCTAAACATTCACATTTTAGGCTATATTCCACTCATTGCCAGAAACTAAACCAGGTCTGAACTAGATCTTAACCAGGTCTAAACCAGGACTAAAACAGGATTTAACAGGACTTAACCAGGTCTAAACCAGGTCTAAATCATGCTGCGTGGACCGTGTCTCCTCGTCTTCTATCAATAATATTTTTAATACGGTTCAGTAAAGTCTGGGCTTTTTTATTTTCTTTTATCAGACAAAACACCTTATGTTACGATTTCCTCATCTTTGTTTCTCTACAGCAAATCAAGTAATCCAAAGTATTCAGATTACGTTACTCACTTTAAGTAATTTAATGGATTACATTACAAACTACATTTTGGTGTATGTAATCTGTAATGTGTAGGGGAAAACATTTTAAAAGTCACCTTCCCAACACTGGGCATGGCTCTGATTTCTGAAGTTGGCATCTTGTGTTTAACCCACAGACTGTATAAAAAAGTGGACTAAGGCTAAAGAATCACTGTGTTATCATACTGGAAACGATCTGCGCCCAGACACGTCGTTTCTGCGTCCGCAAGTCTTTCCTGTCCACACAGCTTTGAGCATATTTGTTTACGTTTTACATAAATGAAATTTAAAACCACATGGATAATTTGCATGAACTGAGCACTCAAAAAAACAGGTTCAGCTTCTGTCGGACTAAAGGACACGACTCAGTGGAATATGAGTGTTGTTTCTGTGACAGAGGGGTGTTCTGCTGATGGTGAGTCTGTTCTGTGTTTCTGTCGCGTTGGAGATGGTTCATGTTAAACTTTTCAGAGATTATACGTCTGCAGGTCGTACACACAGACCGTTTTTATGAATGAACATATATTCTAGCCTCTTAACGTTTTGGAGGTGAATTACTTCGCGGCGCACAGACCTACATCAGAGTATCAGCGTTTTCAGGCGTCCACACAGTGTCGGATCTGATCTCAGATGAATTCGTGGGAGCTGGCGACACCAGATCGTTCCGTCTCTGGAGCCGTTTTCAATTAGATTAGTGTGGATGAACACTGCATCCGCAACGAAAACGACTCGAATACGTGCTAGTGTGGACGGGGCCTGAGTGAGTGTGACATCACCGACAGCATCACTCAAATGAAGCTTGCGATGCTCATGGTTACAGGGGTGAATTTGGAGCCAGGCTTTGTGTTATGAATAAGATTTTTTTGATGAACAAAATAATGAAAAAAAACAACAACTAAACACTAGGATCATGCAGAGCGAGTTAATACAAACATTTTAAGCCCAAAATGCCGAGGCTCACTGCAGCAGTTACAGAGAGAAGAGCCACAATATTCCAATTTAAGTCAATGAGAGCCAGGGTCAAAAGGAGCCGCATGTGAGCTTCCTATTTGGTAAACTATATCCATCTATATATACAGGACAGCCAGTTTCATATGGTTTAACCTGATGAAACTGGCTGTCCTGATTTCCTCTTTTCTTTTGATCAGTTCAGGTTATGGTCAGTTTCTTGTGGATCAGTAAAGTTTGTCTCATGAATTAAAGGTCCTACATTACACAAAATTGACTCTTGTGAGCTTTAAGCCATGTTAGAATGTCGTTACCTCCTCGAAAACAGACCTGCAGTTGTGTTTTGATTGAGTGACGCTTTATTATTAGTGTTATGTTTACTGTATCTAACTGTTTTATGTTTATTGAATGCTAAGTTACATCATCTAGTGGTCGCTTTAGTTTATTCCTGTGATAATAATAGTAGAAGAAGAATGTTAGACAGGAAGTTGTTGTTCAGGCCTCTCTCCTCCAAAATGGCCGCCCTTTGGTTCTGTTGAGTCTTTTTGGTGTTTGTTCAAGCATCGTCTGTGAGTATTACATGGTGAAACATGATTGTACACCTTTAATATTGCCTTTTGTGTTAGAAATGTAAAAGTTAGCACGTTTTTGGTACACCATTATTATGCAAATTAGTCCGCGATTCATATGCTAATTTCGCTATGCTAACCGTTATGCTAACTGCCTAAATTCATTGACTGTTACTTTAATTGTTGGTGCTTTTTGTAATTTGTAATTTATTTGGCACATATATTAATGGCTATTTTTGTATGTGTTTGCTGTTGTAGTTTCACGGGACAAAGAACCAGTAAATTTCACCAAAGCCAGCCGCTCTCTGTGAAGTTCTTCTGGGTCTACGTTTAACTGTTTGGATAGCTAGTGCAGCATCTAGCAAGGCCATTTACAATTAGTGTGTCTACATCTCCAAAGCTCGAAATGCTCTGTTCCACCTTGCGATGTCACGTAGTTAACAGGTATTATTTTTTACCTTTAGTTCAGTCAAGATTGGCAATTTCAGGGCTGAAATTATCCAAATGATTCTAGTGAAGGTGTGTGAAGTTTAAAAACACAGTGGAGCACTTCCTGTACATGACATAACAAGGTGGAACAGAGTATTTTCAGTTTGAGATCAGAAGTCAGCCAAAACATGCAGGGTTTTGTGTGTAAAAAATGTGTGAATGAAAAAAAAAAAAACAACTCCAAGTCTGTTTGTGATGAGGAAACTGCATTTTATCACAGATTGAAAAATAGCATAATATTGGACCTTTAATAAAAAAACAAAGCATAAATAAATGACTAAAATCAAGTATCGCAAAGAGTAAACAGAAAAAAAGTTACTTACGGAAAAAGTCCTTCTTGGCCAGGTTCTTGGCGCAGAGAACTGGAAAAGAGAAGAAGATGCCCTTGATTAATCAGCTGTCAGTTATTTTGCTTACTTTTTAATCATGTAAAAAGATAAAATGCACAGCGTAAGCAGCCATCATTTATACATGACACCAACAAATGCATATGAAAAACTCTGTCCAAGTCATAACGCTTATAGACCTTTTTCACAACGGCCGCAAGAGTCGCACTGTAGGTTTGTGAAACTTCCGGTTGATGCTTTTCTGTGGCAAAATATCAGTGGAAATGTATTACGTAAAAAATTATCTAATGCACTTTTAACCATAGGCATGCTGCTTGACGTTTTTGGGTTTTTTTTGTTGCTATACTTCACTTGCTCCAACAGAGGGCACAAGACGGACTAAAAGTAACAGACCTTTTTCACAACGGCCGGAAGATTCACACTGTAGGTTTGAGGAACTTCCGGTTTCTGGTTTTCTGTGGCAAAATGTCTCTGGAAATGTCTCATGTTTTTCTCCACCGGCTTCATAAATCTACATCTGCGATCAACACCAAATCTTCAACCAACAAGGTCCACAAAGGATAAACATTCTAACATGAAGAATTTATCCACAACTATCAAGGTAAGAAAGATGAAAACTTAAAGGCGAACAGCTCCGACGGATTAATGAACAACTGAACAAAACTAATGTTCTAGTATTCTAGAGATGTCTCGCATTCAAACTGCACAAATCTATCTACCGTATTTTACAGTCGCTTTAGTCGCTCTGGGTTATAAGGCGCACTGTCATTAAATGGTCTATTTTCGAACTTTTTTCACAAATAAACCGCGTGGGACTTTAAAGGAAACACAACAGTGTGATGGGTGAGTGGTTTTGTTTGTTCGTTCACGGTGACTCTGGGCTTTGTTCAGTTGTGGCGTGTAGGGAGGTGCTGTCTGGGACCAACGGATTGTCGGCGTGTTCGCAGTGACTCAGTTGTTCAGTCGTGTCTAGAAGCGGCACATTGCGCTCGCTTTTTCGGTTCGTTCCTCCGTTCCGTTTCTCGTCGGCGTGGAGTGATGAGTGTGTCTGTCGTTGTGCGGTCGCTGTCTGCTCCGTGTGTGTTTGTGTGTTCTGCAGGTGGTGCGGATTTGTAGTTTACTGAAGTCGTGCTGGGACACCTGAGTGGATTCGTGTATAGGGCGCTCTGGATTGTGGGGCACGCAGTCGTTTTTTGATGCGGTTAGTGGCTTAAGAGCGCGTCTAATATGTTTTATTCATGACCATAACTTTAGTTTTGCTCAGTAGTTCACTAATGCGTCGTCGTTGTTCTCCTTAAAGTTTTCGTCTTTCTTCCCTTGATAGTTGTGGATAACTTCTTCATGTTTCATCCTTTGTGGACCTTGTTGGTTGAAGATTTGGTGATGGGGCAGATTTATGAAGCTGATGGAGGAAACACCAGACATTTACACACACATTTTGCTGGAAGTTCTGCAAACCTACAGCCGCCGTTGTGAAAAAGGTTTATAACACATTCGCATTTTCTCAGTTAGTTTAACACTTTAGTCTGTTTGACACCCTCTGCTGGAGCGAGTGAAGTATTTAGAAAAAAATGAAAACAACTTAGCAGCACGGCCATTGTATCCCCAGGTTTGACTACCCCAAATTTAAGACTTTTTCGAGACCACTTAAATGAAAATTAAGACCAATATCGCACCCATTATGCGGGCGAAAAACACCAGATCCAGTTCGATTAATGACCAACCAACTACTGCATCTAGACTCTAAGAGTCGCTGTGGATTAAACCTGCACTTCCCCATGATCATTCAACTTCTTCCTCCGCTCTACTGATTGTTTACTCATTGCCGCCGGTGCCAGAAACCAAAGTATTGTTTGCTCATACTCCAAATTCGACATTCATTCACGTGATTTCACATTGTTGTTGTTTTTTTCTTCTTCCATTTAACATCGCAGCCCAGTTGAGTTTACAAAAAAATAGGCTAATGAAATTTAAGACCTTTGTGAAAAAAATAAGACTTGGACAACATAATTTAAGACTTTTTAAGGCCTTAATTTAGGGACATGAAATTTAAGACCTTTTTAAGACTTTTAAGACCCCAGTTTTCGGTTGTGGGTCTGTCACCTTCTTGTTTCTTCGGATACGTCATTGCTCTGCCTGGAATGTTCCACAGTGTGACATTAACCAGCTCTACTTTACATTTATTCAATTACAAGTGACTTTACAGCTCAAAAATATCTAGAAAAACCACATTCTGACTGTGAACGGGGTCGCCTCTCCACCGATCTGACCTGTAACTTGGTCCGGTTTGCTCACGATGACGACAAAAAGGTTTAAATCCACACTCTGAAACATTTCTGACAAAGCAACGACATCTCCTCTGCCAGAAAAGTTACACAATGCAGCTTTAACTTGTTAATATCAACGCACAAACACAGTAGCGGCACTTCCTGTCCAAACGGAACCTCGCCAAATGAGATTACTCGCTCGATTTAGCGCAGTATCCCGTTCTCGTAAGTTAACCGCGTTTAAGGATTTCGGATAATTAAAGGAGAAGATGGGAAAAACGTTTCTAAATTTCAGTAATCCTCGGCTTCCCCTTTAACTCGTGCCATATTGGCGGCGGCAGCAGTGGCGTGGGCGGAGTGGTGTGTGTGTGCGTGTGCGTGGAAAGATGACAAGTCCTTCCCTTCACCTGGACACCTGAAAGTTCTCAAAGTTCACGGAGTTCTCGTGACTCACGGGGCCGAGTACAGTCATCGCTCAGAAAACTTCAAGATTTCGACATGGAAGAGGAGAGGATTTGAAGAGCCCTATCAGCGTTCAGATGAGCTCAAGTCGTTTACCGAACACTTTCGCAGAACTTGTTAGGCGCAAAGCCGTTTAACAGACATTAGTGTAGCGCCATTAGGCAAGGCGAGTTTATTCGTGCAGCGCAGTTCGTACACAAAGTAATTCAAAGTGCTTTACGGAATAAGAAATGCATTAAAATCACAATACAAACAGATCATAACATAAATCATAAAATTAAAAAGAGACGAGACATTAAATGAGAGAGAAGAGTGCGGAATGAAAACCTTTCAGTCACATGAGCAGCTAAATAAAACAGTTTTGAGTTTGGGATTTAAACAAAGTCAAAGTAGAGGCCTGTCTCACATCTTCAGACAGTTCCAGGTTCTAAAGCTAAAATTAAAGCTGCTCTGCTTCATGAAGTTTCTCTCTCTGCAGGTGAAACACAAGACTAACGTATTTTTTGGACTATAAAGCGCACTTAAAAACCTTTAATATTCTCAAAAATCCACAGTGTGCCTTATAATCCAGTGTGTCTTATGTAGGGGTGTCAAATTATCACGTTAATTGCGATTAATTAATGAATTACAGTCATTTTTAGCGCGTTATGTTTTTTAATCACGTTAATCTCATATTTAATCTCTAACTTTACTGTTTCTGTATGCGAGTTGCCTTATTATAAAATCTGTTTTTATGTGTTTTTGGGACAGCAACACATCGCTCCCGCAAAGAATTGTAATTTTCATTCCCGTTCTCGCCGCATCTGCGATAAACCTGCACATGTCTGAGCTCTGAAAACATCGCGACACAGACACAGAACAGACTCAACTTCAGCATCAACATCCCTCTGTCACAGAAAGAACATTTATATTCCACTGAGTCGTGTCCAACAGAAGTTGAACCGCATCAGTGCACAAGAGCATTTTTTTTCTTTTCTCTGCTTAGTTTATGCAAATTAGCCATGTAGTTTTAAGTTTAGTTTCTGTGAGACTTGCACAAATCTGCATTAAACACATTCTAATGTCAAACGGGCTGATGTGGCTCTAGAGTGTTTACGGTTTATATGTTGTAAAGTTGAATTTATTTATGCAGATTAGTAATTGTAATAATAATGATGTGCAATGTAAATGACCGCATCTGTTAAAATTTGTTAAACAATAAATTACTTTATAAAATTTAAAATCTGTTAAAATTTGTTAAACAATAAATTACTTTATAAAGTCACTTTTTTGTTATATCTCAGTCTTTTGATCTGCCACAATAGTATAATAATGAATTTAAACGAAACTATGGCAAGTTGAAGGCTTTTCTCAGCAATTTTTAGGTGAGATTAAAAAAGAGATTAATTAGATTAATTAATTACAGATCATAATAATTAATCCCTCGACAGCACTAGTTTTATGTATTAATTCTGGTTATGCTCACTGACCTCGAACTGATTTTATGTGGTGCACGGCGTTCAAAAGTCTGTCAAAATGTTTTAATACGACTTTGGTAAACTATGAAGCCGCACTGCTTGATGGATTGTCGGAGCATTAAGACTACCGGAGTCAGGAGCCTCACAGAGTCCGACAGAAGCTCTCTCTGCAGGTGAAACACAAGACTAACATATTTTTTGGACTATAAGGCGCACTTAAAATCCTTTAATTTTCTCAAAAATCGACAGTGCGCCTTATGTATTAATTCTGGTTGTGCTTACTGACTTCGAACCAATTTTATGTGGTACACGGTGCACAGAAATGTGTCAAAATGTTTTAGTACGACTTTGGTAAACTACAAAGCTGCACCGCTTGATGGATTGTCAGCGCATTACGGCTAAAGTAGTCAGGAGCCTCGCGGAGTCTAACAGAAGATGAACCGCATCAGCGCACAAGGAGCGAGCTGTTTTTTTCAGCGCTTATAGTTTATGCAAATGAGCCATGTGGTTTTAAGTTTCGTTTCTGTAAAATGTAAACAAATGTGCGCAAAGCTGAATTAAACGCATTATTACTCAATGTAGATTTGAGTCGTCCTCATAGGAAATAAAAAAAAAAAAAAAACTTAAATGATCTACCCACATTCACATTCATAATCCACATTCATCCACAATGCTGGGTGCATTACGCCATGATCTGCCAACGGATCGTGGACGCCTGGACTAAAGGATCAGTCTCAAGTGTCGTCCGTTTGTTTCGCTTAATGCGCCTTATACTCCTGTGCACCTCATTTATGAAAATAGATGAGAGAATTCAACATTATCGATATTGCGCATTATAATCCGAAAAATACGGTACTCTGTGTTAGAGGCTGATACTGACAATTCTACGTTTAAGCAAAAAAACGGACGTGGAGTTGAGTTTTGTTGCATTCTCACATGTTTAACACACAAGCCCTGCATATTTAGGCTGAGTTCTTCTCATACATGCAGAAACATATTTTCGTTTATGGTCGTACATACTAATAATAATGTTATCGTAGGCACAAAGTTTATCGTTTATGAATGTATAAAGTAAACAGTAATGAGAATGAAAAATTTAAGGATTTTTTTTTTTGGTTTTCATTTATGATCGTACAAAATACACAGCAATGAGAAAGAAAAATTTGGGGATTTTTTTGTTTTCATTTACAATCGAAAAAAAATAAAAAAATTTAAGGATTGATACTGACAATTCTGCGTTTAAGCAAAAAAACAGACCTGGAGTTGCGTTTTGTTTCGTTCACACATGTTTAACACACAAACCCTGCATAGTTAGTTCTTCTTTTAAATTGAAAACACTCCATTCTAGACTCCGTACACTTTCACTGGAATCATCTGGATAATTTCAGCCCCGGAATTGCCGATCTTTACCGAACTAAAAGTAAAAGGTCAGTGTTAACTTGCAAACTACCGCTTCATCGCATTACAAAGTGGAACGGAGCATTTTGAAAGAGTTTCGTGATGTAGACGGACTAAAAATGCAGTGTTACGCAACATATGTGAATGAAACCAACTCCAAACACAACTCCAGGTCTGTTTTTAATGCTCAAGAGTCTAAATTTTGCGTAATATTTAGTACATTTAAGACACTACTTCTTCTTATTTCAAAAGTGTAAAAAAAAACCTGTGAGTAATTGTCTGTGTTTGGTTAGATAATCTTAATCCCCAACATATTTCTGTCATCTGAGAATAATAGAGAAGAGATAACAAGGACTGACATTGAGCAACTTCTCTAATAGTTAATCTTGGCCTACGTTATTTAATACTCCCTACAACGGAAGCACAGACCGAGACGAGACTGTGACTGGGCCGGAAAAGGACGGACGCTATCACAATGTTTTGGGTTCACGCCTAGTCTAGTCTAGTCCAGTCACAGTCTGGTCAGGTCTAACTATGCTTCCATTGAATGTAGGGCAGTGTTGGGGAGTAACAGATTACATGTACTGACCGGAGTTATGTAATCAGAGTACAAATTATGAGTAACTGTATTCAGTTACAGTTACTGTTTCAGTGAGTGGTAATTGGATTACAGTTACTTTGTTGAAATAAATGGATTACATGGAGGGATTTTCCTGTTTTCACATTTTGGGCTGTATCCCTTTTTTGTTTTGTTTTTTTTCTCAGTAATTCCACTCATTGCCGGACACTAAACCAGGTCTAAACCAGGACTAAAACCAGGTCTAAACCAGGTCTAAACCAGGATTAAAACCAGATCTAAACCAGGTCTAAACCAGGTCTAAACCAGGACTAAAACCAGGTCTAAACCAGGACTAAAACCAGATCTAAACCAGGTCTAAAACCAGGTCTAAACCAGGACTAAACCAGGTCTAAACCAGGACTAAAACCAGGTCTAAACAAGGACTAAACCAGGTCCAAACCAGGTCTAAACCAAGTCTAAACCAGGTCTAAAACCAGGTCTAAACCAGGAATAAACCATGACTAAAACCAGGTCTAAACAAGGACTAAACCAGGTCCAAACCAGGTCTAAACCAGGTCTAAAACCAGGAATAAACCAGGACTAAAACCAGGTCCAAACCAGGTCTAAACCAAGTCTAAACAAGGTCTAAAACCAGGTCTAAATCAGGACTAAACCAGGTCTAAAACAGGATTTAACAGGACTAAATCATGCTATGTGGACGTGTCTCCTCCTCTTCTATCAATAATATTTTTAATTTGGTTAAATAAAGTCTGGGCTTTTCATTTTTTTTTATCAGACAAAACATCTTACGTGAAAATATCCGAGTCTTTGTTTCTCTACAGAAAATCAAGTAATCCAAAGTATTCAGATTACGTTACTCACTTTAAGTAATTTAATGGATTACGTTACAAACTACATTTTGGGTTATGTAATCTGTAATCTGTAGGGGAATACATTTTAAAAGTAACCTTCCCAACACCGATGTAAGGAGTATTATATCTTTGATGACATAAGCCAAGACAACAAGGACTGAGCTGGCAGTGAGTGCAGTGTAATTTCTTTAAAAGAGAATACGGCTTTAACAATTTTTTTTATGTTGTTTCTTATGTATATTTGTAACATTTAGACCCATTTTGTGTCATTTTTTTTATAACTTACAGAAATATTTACCTGTATTTTCCGCACTATTAGGCGCTCTCTTTTGTTATTGTATAAAATACTTAACAAAAATTAAGTGACAAAAAAAAAAAATGAACATGTGTCTCATTGTCCATTGACCTTAAACCCTTATAAATGTTATAATTCTACAATATTTTTGTTTCTGGATCCATTGCTACTTATTTTGAAGTTTTATTACCATTTTTATATATTTTTTTTACTCTTTATTATAATATCTTGTGATGTGCGAGCTGCTGCGTCCAACTCATTTCCCATGTGGATCAATAAAGTCTGTCCAAGTCTAAGTCTAAGTCTAGGAAACATCGTGTTGTGGTTAGTCGATACTATAATTTTTTTTCCTTTTATGATATCAGTGCTCGGATGATTAGAGTTTTTCGCGTCTCCGGGGGCCTCCGCTGTCATGTTTTGAGCTGCTCTAGGTGTTAGTGTTAACCACAAGCTGTAAACGACTTCAGAAAAATACAGTGCGGTGAGTTTGTCTGAGCACTCGCTGAGACAGAAACTTGAAAAAGAAGTATTGCTGTTGGAACGAGTACAGTTCAGACGACTACTTCTAGTTTTACTTTTACTTCTGTTCTCCTCTAACGAAGGACGCCACAACAATCGAGATTCAAACATTTATGAAAGTGCAAAGTCCAGCGTCTGAAAATGCAATAACTAACCACGAATAAGTTGATGTTTGCTCAGAGGATAAATCTAAAAATTACACTGTGCCAAAACCTCCAAGTAAAGCAGGAGGTTGTGGATTTATTATTACAGAATTATCACTTTTTTATTCAATTTTTTGTTACCAAATTTTTATTGTTTTTTAATATAACAAATAAACAATACACAAACCAACATAACAGGTTCAGGACAAAATTACATAAATGAAAGATTAGTGCTCATCAGTATCTACCACATTAACCCTCTCCAGGCAGGCGTTGCAGATTTGCAACAGCTAAATTCCAAGTACCTACTTACTCCACATCCATATTATATGAGCTTTTTTTACTCAGGAGCCTTTTCTCCCATCCATGCTGATAAACGTGGATGATGCAGACTGTGCAAGAATGACAACACACAAACGACCTGCCAGAAGTGCAAAATACTTTTTTTGTTCACAAAGGTTAAAAAAGTCAGGATTGTATATTACTACCCCATATTATAATTTTCCCCAAATATCAGATTTTTCCTGATACTAAAAATTAATTTGAGCCTGAGAGGGTTAAACTTAGACAAACTTAAAATAACAATATCACTAAGCCGCTCAATGGTCTAATATAAACCTCGTAACAAGGAGGTTTTAAGATCAGATATTGTTTGGTTCCAGAATTGAATAGTTTTTTCTTTTGCGTTATGGATACGTGCTGTGGACAATTCTAAATAAGCAATGTCCATAAATGAAAGTCCCCATTGGTGATGTGATAAAGAGTGAGGGGGTTTCCATCTAACAGCAATCATTTTTTTAGCAGCTGTAATCCCGAATTCACACCAGGAGCTGCAGCAGCGCTTAACGGAGGCGGAGCTGCGCGTCCACGTAAATTTCAAAGTTTCAATTGACACCAGAGCGTCAGAGATGCTCATGCTACGCAGCCTGCACATCTTCTCACTGTTTTCAGACAAATAAAGTTCACAAAATCTGTCTTAAATCTATTATAAAGCATTAAATCTTAACTAATTCATCATTGTATGTTAGTGGTTTAATGAGAGATTAAATCGCTATATTAGAAACTCGCATTTCGCACAAATCGCGACGGCTGAGAAACGACCTTCCGTTTTTTTTGAGAAGTGCAAAGTCAAACTGAGCGTGACGAAGCGACGAAGGGTCTAAAAACTGACGCGTCGGTCGCTGAATTACTTCTTCACTTAATTCTGAAAACTGCGCACAAAAAATCCTCTATACAACCTTTAACATAAAATACGAGTGTGATTAAATCTTATGTACGTACAGGTAATAAAGCCGATAGGTTTATATCTTGATACAGAGTCCTGCACTGATGGATACGGGCAAATGGTTGTTGAAACGGGCGGGTTTTAAGGTTCTGGAATTTTACAGGCGGGTCAGGACTAAACCAGGACTACACCAGGTCTACACCAGGACTAATCTTGAGAGAGAGAGAGAGAGAGAGAGAGAGAGAGAGAGAGAGAGAGAGAACCCCGAGCCCCGTGGAGCAGGTGTCCGAAAAGCGCAGTCGGGTGACGGCCGCACGTACCTCCTCGTCTCCGAGCTCTGCACCGGTCGTTTTGACACTTGACACGGGAGGACCTCCAAGCACAGTGAATCTCGGTTCAGTTCTGGTTTAGTCCTGGCTTAGTCCTGGCTCGTCCCAAGTCCTTGTAGAATTGGTGTCTGACATCGTAAATCACGTTATATTTCTCCACTTCGAGGATTAACTTTTCATTGTCCATCATTAACCTTTCCTTGGATACAGTGCGCGTTGTTTACGTCGTTGTCTTGACTTTGGTTAAGTTATTTTGAAAGGGCAGCGGAAGTTTATTTTGACGCCGCGTGTTTATTTCCTGTCTTTCCCCTGCTAAAAACCTCGGAGCCGCACCTTTGACGCTGCAAAATTAAAAGTCCAACCTATCTCGAGTCGGTGTACACTGTCAGACTGGTTAAAATGGAGTTCTAAAGCTGCAAATCTGCTGCTCGTGTGCTGCGCTGCTGCTAAGTCCCGCCAGAAAAACCTTTTCTTGCTCTTTACTCAAGCCAAGCAGAGACATGTCATTAAGAATCAAAATCAAAGGTGAACAGGGAATATTAGAAGATAGTAGAAGAGACAGACTATTGCTTATTACCTTCCAAAAGTAAAAAACTCCTTGGCAATCCCATACCATGTGGAAATAGGTACCTAATGAATCTGTATGGCAAAGAGTACAATTTGGGTCAGTTCTGCACTTCATATTGAAAAGTCTGCGGGGTGTCATGTACGTCCTGTGAATAAAGTTCAGATGTATTTGTTGATGGTCTGGATTCTTAGACGAACAAAGCACCGAGTCCCATTTTGCTTCCCAGTTAAAATTCAGAGGTAGATTAGGAATATCGTTCATCCATCCAAGATCCAGTTGCAACGGAACATAAGTATTTTCCAGAATATGACTATACGGTTTAGAAATCACACCCTTTGAAACATCAGTACCATCTACAAATATCAGCAACGGATGAACCTGAAGAGCAGTCTGCCATGGAACTCCATTTTTTATTCCATTTTATTCGTCTTTCAAGGGCCCGTATCAGACTATTTTCTGATCTGTGTAATAATGTCGTTTCCTCATCACAAACTGGACTTGTGTTTTGTTTCATTCACACATTTAAAGCAAAAAACAGGCATATTTAAGCTTCTCTCAAACAGAAAACACTCTGTTCCACCTTGTGATGTCATGTGGTAATACAGGAAGGGCTCCACTGTGTTTTTAAACACCATACAGCTTCACCAGAATCATTTGGATGATTTCGACCCTGGATTTGCCGATCTCTGCTAAACAAAAAAGGTAAAAGGTAGCCAAAAATTACATCTTCATGACATCACAAGGTGGAACAGAGCATTTTTGGGCTTTGGAGATGTAGACTAACAAATAATAAAGGGTTACTCAAACGTGTGTGACTGGCCACGTTTACATGATGTTTTTTTTTTTTTTTTTTTTCCATTAAAGTTTATTGGAGACAAAAGGAACAATATATATCATACATTGACACAGCATTTCAATTATAGTCCTTTCTCCTTTTTTTAAAGTAAATAAAGTAATTGTATTTACATTAGAGAATTTATCAAGCTTGAACAAAAGGAAAAAAGCCTGATAATATTAAAACTAATTATAACAAAACAAGAGAAAAAAAATAAAATAAAATAAAATAAAACCATAACAATAATAATAAAACAAAATAATATATATCTGCATATACATGTACATACACCCAGACACATAAATAAACACATACTTATATACATATACATACACACACACATACATATATATATATATACATATATACATACATACATACATACATGATGTTTTCTAATTTCGAACAAATTGCTCTGAATTAAATGGTTCGTAATTAAAATATTTACATGGAAATAATAATTCTGAATCGAGGTTTACATGGAAAACATGTTCAAATCGGCTTTATTTAATTCCGCTCAACGTCTGGGGGTGGGGAAGGGTTCTGATTGGACAGAAACACGAACGTATTTTCGTCGACCGGAAGAAAACACACACTTCAGCTGCTACCGGCTTTTTCGTCATCTCGTTTTGTCGTTACGCCACCGAGCTTTTTTCCGCAGTCGTTCCGAATCGAGTCGAATTCTCTCATCACTCTTCCAGTCTGTCGGCTGAGCAAGAGAAGGGAAGAGTGTCGGAGAAGAGAGGAGGAAGACAAACTTGAGTCAACGGCTGCTCTACCTCAGCCCACTCCCGCATCCCTCTCGCAAATCCAAAGAGACGTGGATGAAAGTCCGAAGCCGGGACTGGTGGAGCCGGAAGGGAAGGGCGACCCAAGGAACATGCGCTGAACGACCGGAATTATTTTTAAGAAGACTAAACGTTTACATCGAGGAATAAATGAATTTGGCTTTAACATCGGCATAAACCGCCCACTTACTTCGGAATTAAGTGTTTACATGGGTCTTTTTAAAGCGGGATTCATTTTTATTTGGAATTAAAGCTCATGTAAATGTGGCAAACGAAACAAAACACAACTCCGGGTCTGTTTTTGACGAGGTACCAACATTCTAACACGGCTAGAAGCTCACAACAGTCCGTTTGGAATAACACAGGGCCTTTAACAATTAGAAAAACACACCGTATCTCGATTAAAATTCCATTAATTCCAGAGCCCAGCAGGAGTCCAAACACGCTCCGCACATGAGGAAGAGTCTGCGCGAGGAGACAAACATTCCGCCGCGGGGGAATGTGCTGCCTGTGTCCCAGTGAAACTCCCGCGAATGCCAGAGCTCATTTGCGAAACATCTGGAGTGCACGGCTCGTTCCGCACACACACACACACACACACACACGGGAGACGGCGCGGGCCCCTCCCCCACGTGTCTGCCATGCTGTACTCTATCATTAACTATGAACAGGCCCGGGAATGTCATGTCTGTGAGTCAACGGAGCAGAGGTGGGCTGAGGTAAGATCCTACTGTACAGATGGGTTACGGAAAAAAAAAAAAAAAAAAAACAGGGATTTGTCGTAAGTGATAAGGATTCCAATATCTCGCAATCTAGATACGTCTTGGTGCCTGAGGTAACCTGCGTGAAGCACATCAAACACAAACCTACACAAAAACTGTCAATCGTTTGTGCTGTTTTAGTTTTTGAGATATTAACGATTCTTTTATAGGTCAAATTAGGGTCAGACAGCGCCCAGGAAGCTTCAAAATGCTCTAAAATTGCCAAAAATTGTGTCAGTCGTTTGTGTTGTTTTGTGCTGCAAAAAGATTCGTTTGTGCAATTATCATTCTTAAGATATTTACAGCTTTATTTTCGGTCGACGACGTCATCCAGTCCCTCAAAAGTAGCCTAAAAAAATAGTTAAATTGCCTCAAAACAGACAAAAAATGACACAAAACAAATGTGTTTCATTTGTGCTGTTTTGTGCTGTGACTGTTTTCATTTGTGCAAGTATATTTCTAAAATTATTATTATTATTGCGGAGATTATATGACTGAGGTTTTATTTTGGTCAATTTAGTCCTGATTTTAGTCCATGTTTAGTCCATGTTTAGACCTGGTTTAGCCCAAAATGTGAAAACAGGAAAATACCGCCGTGTAATCCATTTTTTTCAACAAAGTAACTGTAATCCAATTACCACTCACTGAAACAGTAAGTGTAACTGAATACAGTTACTCATAATTTGTACTCTGATTACATAACTCTGGATACATGTAATCTGTTACTCCCCAACACTGCAGAAGTGGCACTAGAAATGTCATGCAATGCAACTTTAAAGGCCGTGACTGGTTCAAATAACAAAATATAACCGTCCTTTAACCGCGACTTGAACAATAGACGTGCGAGCAAATCCTTCAGAACTGACACAAAACCATTTTCGCGTAACTCCGGCGCGCGGAATCCGCCCGATATAAGCAAAACCGGGCCAAAACCCCCGCCGACAACTCCACGAAAACACGATCTGACAGCGATCCCGACCTCCCGAGACACACAGAACATTACAGTCGCCATCGGAGAAGCCAGTAAATCAACACGAGCCACGGAAAAAGATCGGAAATTGACGGATACGTATTACGGCACGATCCGTTTTAAGGCGCGGGCCGGGAAGAGAGATATGACAGTTCTAATAAGTTTTGAGTCGGGACCGCGATGAATCCCGACGTGGCCTAAACGGAGGGCGATGGAAAGAAGACCGCACTGCAATTACACCTATGTACGCCACAGAACTGCATCGCACGGGCGGCAGAAAATAGAGAGGGAACCGCCGGAATGGCACTGCCGCAGACAATGGTGGTTTTCCTATAGGAGGAAGTGGATTTGGAGCTGGAATGTGGTGAAGGGAAAAATGCTAATTTGATGTGTTGTCATAAAAGCTCCGGGTTGCGTTTTTTTGATTCTGCGGAATGAATTGATGAAGTGAGAAAAGTTACAGTCCTCGCCTGGATTTTTTTTCTTAATTTTGCGATTAAAACTCACACTTTTACTCCCTAATGAAGTGTTATACATCCTTTTTTTTTCAGTACAACCTGTTATTTCACAATCTTCATGCTGTAGTTGTCTCATATGGCCAGTGTTGGGAAGGTGACTTTTAAAATGTAATCCCCTACAGATTACAGATTACATGCTCCAAAATGTAGTTTGTAACGTAATCCATTAAATTACTTAAAGTGAGTAACGTAATCTGAATACTTTGGATTACTTGGTTTGTTGTAGAGAAGCAAAGACTCAGATATTTTCACGTAAGATGTTTTGTCTGCTAAAAAACAATGAAAAGCCCAGACTTTATTTAACCAAATTAAAAATATTATTGGTAGAAGAGGAGGAGACACGTCCACGCAGCATGATTTAGTCCTGTTAAATCCTGTTTTAGACCTGGTTTAGTCTTGGTTTAGTCTTGGTTTAGTCCTGGTTTAGACCTGGTTTAGACCTGGTTTTAGACCTGGTTTTAAACCTGGTTTTAGACTTGGTTCAGACTTGATTTAGACCTGGTTTGAACCTGGTTTAGTCCTGGTTTAGTCCTGGTTTTAGTCCTGTTTTAGTCCTGGTTTAGACCTGGTTTAGTCCTGGTTTAGACCTGGTTTAGTGTCCAGCAATGAGTGGAACTGTAATCCAATTACCGCTCACTGAAACAGTAACTGTAACTGAATACAGTTACTCATAATTTGTACTCTGATTACGTAACTCCGGTACATGTAATCTGTTACTCCCCAACACTGAATATGGCTATAACAGACATATCAAACTCAGGGCGGGGGCCAAATTTGGCCCACAAATAATTATATTTGGCCCGTGAGATCATATCAAATCTGTATTAGAGCTGCCTGCCGGCTACAGATAGACTATAGAGACATTATTTATTTAAAATGTTGTTATTATTTTATATTCTGCTTGTTCTGGATTTGATGTTTAAGCAAAACTATTATTAAACATTTATTTTAAGAATTTATTTCATTTATTTTAACATTACATATCTTAAAAGAAGAGAAAACAAGCAGATGTTGCTGAAATTTTTCAATAAATATTTAGTTTGGCCCACGACTTAGTCCCAGTTTTAAATTTTGGCCTCTGTGAATTTGAGTTTGACACTCCTGAGGTCTGACTTTTTCGTGGACAATGGTTTTGTGATGCAAATGTATCGCTCTTTTGAACACATATTGTTTTGAGAAGAAAAACGCTTTATTTTACTGTCCCCAGCCAACTTGCCGGACAACTGTCATCAGCACCGAAAACGGCCAGTACCTCGGCTCACCGGACGCTGTCGGGGGTAAGTCAGTGTGGATGTACGACACTGCTGACGGGGATGACATACAGATTCATGATCAAAAAAAAAAAAAAAAAAAACTATCCCTTTAAGTGTAGAAACATTAAAACAAGTGAAGAGATATGTTTTGTTTCTTTCACACATGTTTGAGTAACCCTTTATTATTAGTCTGTAACTATAATAACAATTTATAACTATCTAAATAATAGTTATAAAAAATAATATAAATCAATAAATAATAGTTATAAAAATTCATATAAATAAATAAATAAATAATATAAATCAATAAATAAATATGTAAATAAATAATATAAATAAGTCAATATAAATAAATAACATAAATCAACAAATAAATCTATAAATAAATAATATAAATCAATATAAATAATCTAAATAAATAAATAATATAAATCAATAAATACATCTATAAATAAATAATATAAATCAACAAATAAATCTATAAATAAATAATATAAATCAATAAATAAAACTTATAAATAAATAATAATAAATAAAAAATAAATGTAAATAATAATAATAATAATAATAATAATATCTAAATATAACTATCTATAATAACCCTTTATTATCTCCAAAGCTCAAAATGCACCGATCCACCTTGTGATTTCATGTAGTTTTCATGTAGTTCAAGTTAACAGCTACTTTTTAGATATTTTTAGTAGAGATTGGCAATTCCAGGGCTGAAATTCTGCAGGATTTGTGCGTTAAACATGTGTGAATGAAACAAAAACGCAACTCCAGGTCTGTTTGTGCTGAGGAAACAACATTATAACATAGATCAGAAAATGTCGTGTTACGGGGCCTTTAAAAACCAAAGCTGTTTCACGTAAGGTTCATTTATATAACAGTGAATCTCTCTCTGAACTTATTCCCTTTTTGAAACACTGGCTTATACACTGGTGCAGAAGTCGTCTTAGTACGTGGTAATACCCTGGCTTCTCACCGAGGAGATCGCAATCGGGCGAGCAGATCGACATCAAAGCCCCCGACACGAGCGGCGCAGAGAGTCTGAGGGATACGCAGCTTTCGGAAGGTCAAGTGTCTGCGGAGATTTACGCTCAAACTCGAAACAGAGCCACTTCCACAGATCACAATCAGCTCCAGATCGAGGCGCCGCGTTTTCGAAAAGCGCTGATGGATCGGAGTCAGCGAAAGAACGGGGCGATGTGCGGGAAAAGCGTCTAGGCGAAGGGCTGTTGCTGTTAAACCTGGGTGTCATTACGAAGTTGCCGATACGATACATATGTCGAATCGATTTGATACGATTCAATAAAAAATAATGCTTAAATCAGGGGTTACCAAACTTTTTTTCTGTCGGGTTGGTCGTAAAACAGAATTGAATGACCCTGACGACGCAGATTATATTTTTTGAAAACCGCTGCCCTTTGTTTACATAAGAGACAAACTGTACGCTCTTTACACTGAACAAAAATATAATCGGTCGTCCACTGTTCTTTGAAAACTAGGCACAGTTACAGTTACTGTTTCAGTGAGTGGGAATTGGATTACAGTTACTTTGTTGAAGTAAATGGATTACACGGCGGTATTTTCCTGTTTTCACATTTTGGGCTATTCCCTTTTTTGTTTTCTTTTTTGTTTTTGTTTGGTAATTCCACTCATTGCCGGACATTAAACCAGGTCTAAACCAGGTCTAATCCCAGGTCCAAACCAGTTCTAAACCTGGTCTAAACCAGGTCTAAACTAGGTCTAAACCAGGTCTAAAGCAGGACTAAAACCAGGTCTAAACCAGGTCTAAACTAGGACTAAACTAGGACTAAACCAGGACTAAAGCAGAACTAAAACCAGGTCTAAACCAGGTCTAAACTAGGACTAAACCAGGACTAAACCAGGACTAAACCAGGACTAAACCAGGTCTAAACCAGGTCTAAACGAGGACTAAACTAGGACTAAACCAGGACTAAAACCAGGTCTAAACCAGGTCTAAACCAGGACTAAAACTAGGACTAAACCAGGACTAAACTAGGACTAAACCAGGACTAAAGCAGAACTAAAACCAGGTCTAAACCAGGTCTAAACTAGGACTAAACTAGGACTAAACCAGGACTAAACCAGGACTAAAACCAGGTCTAAACCAGGTCTAAACGAGGACTAAACTAGGACTAAACCAGGACTAAACCAGGACTAAAACCAGGTCTAAACCAGGTCTAAACTAGGACTAAACTAGGACTAAACCAGGACTAAAGCAGAACTAAAACCAGGTCTAAACCAGGTCTAAACTAGGACTAAACCAGGACTAAACCAGGACTAAACCAGGACTAAAACCAGGTCTAAACCAGGTCTAAACGAGGACTAAACCAGGACTAAACCAGGATTAAAACCAGGTCTAAACCAGGTCTAAACGAGGACTAAACTAGGACAAAACCAGGACTAAAGCAGAACTAAAACCAGGTCTAAACCAGGATTTAACAGGACTAAATCCTACTGCGTGGACCATGTCTCCTCTTCTTCTATCAATAATATTTTTTATTTGGTTCATTAAAATCTGGGCTTTTCATTTTCTTTCATCAGATAAAACATTTTATGTTACGATTTCCTCATCTTTGCTTATAACAATATCAAGTAATCCAAAGTATTCAGATTACTTTACTCACTTTAAGTAATTTAATGGATTACGTTACAAACTACATTTTGGGGTATGTAATCTGTAATCTGTAGAGGATTACATTTTAAAAGTCACCTTCCCAACACTGTCGATACAGCAACCCACGATATCGATCACATTAAACAATACGATATTTCGATATTTTTGCTAACTTTAAATGTATCTGTTGTTGTTCTAATAGCATTGTTTACTGTAAAAAGCATAGACAGTATAAAGAAGTGGACAAAACGGCTTTTGGGTCCAGTCAAATGAAGCTCACAGTGGCGAGCAGTTACAGGGGTGAATTTGGAGCAGAAATCGGACAAAATTTACGGACAAAATGGTGGTAAATGGTCACTTTTCCACCTTCAAGGCACTCGAAGAGCTTTACAACAAAGGAACCACTCACCCACGCATTCACGCACCAGTGGGGGCGAGGCGGGTCAAGTGTCTTGCCCAAGGACACAACGACAGTATTCATCACACCAGCTCGAAAGCGCGATTCGAACCGCCAACTTTCGGATCAGTGGACGAACGCTCTACCAACTGAGCCACAGAAAAAACAGAAAAAATATTGAAATAATTCTTTTGGTATCTTTTTTTTTTTTTTTTTTTTTTTTTTGTGCCGGTACTTTAACCTTTTTGTATCGACTCCCTTTATTTACCCGTCTCTATCTTGACAGACTTTCTATCTTTGTCCCTATATTTGACGAGTCCTTTGTGAGCGGTACTGTACGGGTTTTTTTTTTTCTTTCCGGCTGCTCTCGCTCCCCAGAGTTCTCCGGCCGGGTGACCAGAATGAGAAACAGAAGACACAGAGGGAGCCTTCTTCCTGTCTTCGCCACACTGTCGCTATGACGACAGTTTGTTCAAAGGAGATGCAAAGGCCGTTTGTCACTGTAAACATTTAAGACACAAGTACACACTGTTTATCTGCTGATCCCAGTCCAGAAGAGAAGCAGTAATACTAATAGCTGTAGTCATGATACAGGTTTTGTATTGTAAATATTTTGAAAAACGCTTATTTATGAGACTAGAGCTGCAACTAACAGTTATTTTAGTGGTGGATTAGAAAGCAGGAGTGTGCAAAAATATTGATATATCGTAAAGTTCAGTGCGATGATACAGTGTCGATATCGGTGTTTGCTCTATCCACAGTGTTGGGAAGGTGACTTTTAAAATGTATTCCCCTACAGATTACAGATTACATACCCCAAAATGTAGTTTGTAACGTAATCTATTAAATTACTTAAAGTGAGTAATGTAATCTGAATACTTTGGATTACTTGGTTTGTTGTAGAGAAGCAAAGACGAGGAAATCGTAACATATGATGTTTTGGCTGCTGAAGGAAAATAAAAAGGCCGAGTCTTTACTGAACCAAATTAAAAATATTACTGATAGAAGATGAGAAGACACGGTCAGCGCAGCAAGGTTTAGTCCTGTTAAATCTTGTTTTAGACCTGGTTTTAGTCCTGTTTTAGTCCTGGTTTGGACCTGGTTTAGTCCTGGTTTAGTCCTGGTTTAGTTCTAGTTTAGTCCTAGTTTAGTCCTCGTTTAGATCTGGTTTAGACCTGGTTTTAGTCCTGGTTTAGATCTGGTTTAGTCCTAGTTTAGTCCTGGTTTAGACCTGGTTTAGTCCTGGTTTAGTTCTAGTTTAGTCCTGGTTTAGACCTGGTTTAGTCCTGGTTTAGTTCTAGTTTAGTCCTAGTTTAGTCCTCGTTTAGACCTGGTTTAGACCTGGTTTTAGTCCTGGTTTAGTTCTAGTTTAGTCCTAGTTTAGTCCTGGTTTAGACCTGGTTTTAGTCCTGGTTTAGTCCTAGTTTAGTCGTAGTTTAGTCCTGGTTTAGTCCTGGTTTAGACCTAGTTTAGACCTGGTTTTAGACCTGGTTTTAGACCAGGTTTAGACCTGGTTTAGACCTGGTTTAGTGTCTGACAATGAGTGGAATTACCGGGAAAAAAACGGGATTTAGCCCAAAATGTGAAAACAGGAAAATACCGCCGTGTAATCCATTTATTTCAACAAAGTAACTGTAATCCAATTACCACTCACTGAAACAGTAACTGTAACCGAATACAGTTACTCATAATTTGTACTCTGATTACATAACTCCGGTACATGTAATCTGTTACTCCCCAACACTGTGCATCGACATATCGTATTTTTCTGTATATTTTACTCAATTATTTTGTTACAGAGCTACAGTTTTGTTGTTTGTTTATTGGAAGGAAACTTATTTATACTTATTTGACAAATCCTACAGTTTTGAGGATTAAAATGTTTGTGTTTCATATGAACTTTGGACAAGAAGTGGTTTAACAAAGACTTTTAGTATCACGGACATTATTTTTTTAGAGATATGTATCGTATCGTGGCCTATGTATCGAGGTTTGTATCGTATCGGCAACGTTCTTAATGATACCGAGTCTTAATTTTTTAGTGTTTCTTTCAATGCGAATTACCAGTAGAATGTGAAACTAAAAGCTTCAGTATCAGTGGTTGAAAGCGGCCGAGGCAGAGGCAGAGGCAGGGGTCAGTTCCGTCTGTGTGGAGAGGACAGACACGGTTTCTCACAGAGCGGCCGCTGACAAAGAGCTCCAGTGTGCGGCGAATCAATGACCTGGTCCATGCCCCGTCCAAACACCTGGAGGCACTGATCACGTGACAGGGGCTCGTCACCGTGCATCTCTGAGCGCTGACAGTAAAGGAGACGGGGACATAGGCGGAGGCTTTACGAGGCGGGGGGGCATTACTGGCAGCGCAGGCTTTTCCAGTCCGTGCGAATAGCCAGTCCGGGTAGATCAAGTGATCGCAATTTGAATGGCCACAATACTCAAGAAGCTGCAGAAGATGTATAATTTTGGCCCTTAGAGATAAATGTGTCTTGCCCCAGTACAGAGATATTGTACAAGCAACTCTTGAGGTCAAATTAAGTCCACTGTGTTCCGTCTGCGTCCAATTATAACAAGTTTGATTGAATAAGAATCAGAAAGTGCACGGTTAGAATTCGTGTAATGGCAAAACTCTGCAATGGCCTTTGAAAGTCATGAAAAAACTTTTATAAACTCATCACTGTGAATAATTAGGAGGCTCTGAAGGTATAAGTTAAGTGAGGAACAATTTTGGACCTAGTTCTGTTTTAATATTTTTTAATTCGAGTCTAATAAAAAATTTTATTCCTATTTTATTTATAATTTTTTTTATTTCTATTTTATTTATTTAATTGTTTTATTTCTATTTTATTTTTATTTAAATTTTTTTTCTATTTTATTTATTTTCTTTCTTTCTTTTTCTTTCTATTTTCTTTCTTTCTATTTTACTTTTTTATTTTATTTATTTCTATTTTTTTATTTCTATTTTTTTATTTCTTTACTTATTTAAAAAAATATATATATATTTATTTTTTAATTTAATTTTATTTATTTAATTTTTTTTTTATGTCTATTTAAATTTTTTTAATTTCGAGTGTATTTTTTTATTCCAGTCTTACCCTATATGGTTCGTGGGTAAACAGCCTTTTGTCGGGTCGGGCTCGCTCCTGTATTATGTGACTTCTAAGCCCCTACAGTCGAGCAGGCACCAGGACACCTGACACCAGCATCTTACGTTGCCACAAGTTTACATTTCTACTAAGTCCCTAATGGTCCGTGATTAGTACTGAGGCCTTTTGAAAGCTTATAGGGGGAGGTGAGCTGATGCTGCATTTGTAACAACGTTTACGCACTGAACCATCGAAATGAAACCCGAACGAGGACTCGTCTCGAAGACTGGGGCAAAAACAAAGCTGCAAAACACAGATAAACAGCAAATAAATAATAATTCCTCACCGAAAAAGCTGAGTTGAGGTGATAAAGTGCTGTATTTCCAGTAGGGATGCACTGATCCAGCTTGTTCAATATCAATACTTTGACTTATCGATCTGCCAATACCCAAATTTGGTTATGGTTTGGATATCAGCGTTAATGCAAAGATGAGCTTGAGTTGAGTTGTTTTATTTATGAATGAAAAGAAAACAATATGTATTATTTATTTTATTTTACAGTTAAATTATTATTTATGTAATTAGGGATTTTTTGTCATCTTAAATGTGGCAGAAGCACTTTGTTTTTACATCGAACTGCCCACTTCTTGCTCTTCAATAAAAAAAAAAGGACCTTGTGGAATTTGGCATATTTGTTTTTGCAGTTTTCAGTTTTAGGGGGTTAAATTTTTCCTGTACAGATATCAAGATATATATCGTATATATATATCGCAAAATATATCGAGATATATTTTTTTTCTATCCTATCGCCCGAGCCCAATATTAACCCATAACAGAGTAGGGCCTAAAAATTACACTTAAAAAGAGTTACTTACTACACAAGAGATCTCATTGTGTTATGTAACAGTTATTTGTCTTTATCATTTCTAAACAGCTTTGTATGAATACAAGTTCTGCCCCCCATGTCCGAACAATCCCCACAGCAGAGTGCTTTAAGTCTTGTCTTAAGACTTACTTTTAGGTATAGTTCCTATTTTAATATTGATATTTCATTCTCTCTGGTTTATTTGCCCAGGAAGTTATGCTGTTTAGTAGCTTTATTCATCAGCCGGTTTCACTTCATAGAAACCGTCTGACCTCGCAGCATTAGGATTTGTTCGCTCAACGGTAGACGGGTACTTTTTTATTAACCAGTCACTGCTGTTTGGTTGTGACGTATGTAATGCTCTGCTAACAGAGTTAACTGGTATATTAAGCTTTTCCCAAATCCTGTAGGAAGAAGGACAATAACGTCTTTCCCCTTGATAAAATTCACCAAACATTCTCTTTGTTCCGGCTTTAAATCCTCGATCTCGGGAATCAGAATGTTTGGCTCTTCACTGATTGGCTGGTGCCAAGGTTCTTGCAAACCGTCTAGTGTATTCCGATTCCTGACCTAGTCAGAAATGAAATATCTGACCTGCAGGTCCATCAGGTCTGACCACGCCTACAGGAAGTAACAACAGCTGATATACGACACGTCACCACCAACACCGAGGACAGTTCTGAAGATGCAGCAGCAGCAGCTGAAACATGTCAACAAGGTAAATACACTTTACTGCAGGCATGTCCAAACTATGGCCCGGGGGCCAAATGCGGCCCTCAGACAAATTTTTCTTGGCCCTCAAACTTCCAGTTGAATTGGCCCAAATCACCTTGCATCAATTAAAAAACAATTTTTTACTGCAAGTTTTTTGAAAATCTACAGTGATAAAGCTAATATTTACAATTTAGTGTGCAATTTTAAGGATCTTAGCATGAATAAAAACTGACGGCTCATTCTAAGGTGTTAAACATGCACATATTTCAATTATTCCCTGTACTGAGCATCAATCTACGGCCCTCGATCGGCCCTCTGCTTTGTCTGTATATGTGGCCCTTGATGAAAAAAAGTTTGGACACCCCTGCTTTACTGCATTGTCTTTAAAAAGAACCCAAGAAGTTAAAGCATTATAACAAGGTAGAAAACTAAAAACAACAAAACTCTTTAAGTATTCTTCACGTGGGTAACACCTGTCTCTGGACCCGGGGCGATGCCAAGAACACAGAGACACTTTCTGCTCTTAAATTTAATCGAGCCAATAATCTCCCGGCCGAACCAGTCGCCGAAGCAGAGCCAGTCAAAACGTGCCTTCGGTGTTTGGGTGGGTTTTTCTTTTTTGGTTGCTCCTCTCGTGTCTCGTAAGATCAGACAAAACACGCACAGCTGCTGCTCCTGACAGCTTTACCCAAACAGCCCTGATGGATGGGTCAAATGCAGGAGTCGAGTTATCTTCTGGGATCAATAAAGTGTATCTCAGCCTTGACATTTTTGGAGGATGACAGAGTAGGAGTCACTTTCACATTCTAAACAAAGGAAGAGAAGTCCGCGGGGAGGGGAAGCCGCGGTTAAGTCTGCACGCTGGAGGAACACAGCGAAAGGAGAAGAGACTGTGGGAATTATTTCAAAAGTACTTCTCGAAAACTCTGAGAATAATCGTTTAATCGTACGTGATTATACGCAGACGAGATTAGGCTGACCTCGTTCTGAACCTCTCTTCCTCGCTGTCATGTTTTTGGCTGTCTGGAAATTCACAAATTCAAAATCCTGGTTTAGATCTAGTTTAGACCTGGTTTTAGTCCTGGTTTAGTCCTGGTTTAAACCTGGTTTAGATGTAGTTTAGACCTGGTTTTAGTCCTGGTTTAGATCTAGTTTAGACCTGGTTTTACTCCTGGTTTAGATCTAGTTTAGACCTGGTTTAGATCTAGTTTAGACCTGGTTTTAGGCCTGGTTTAGTCCTGGTTTAGACCTGGTTTAGATCTAGTTTAGACCTGGTTTTAGGCCTGGGTTTAGTCCTGGTTTAGATCTAGTTTAGACCTGGTTTTAGTCCTGGTTTAGTCCTGGTTTAAACCTGGTTTAGATGTAGTTTAGACCTGGTTTTAGTCCTGGTTTAGATCTAGTTTAGACCTGGTTTTACTCCTGGTTTAGATCTAGTTTAGACCTGGTTTAGATCTAGTTTAGACCTGGTTTTAGGCCTGGTTTAGTCCTGGTTTAGACCTGGTTTAGATCTAGTTTAGACCTGGTTTTAGGCCTGGGTTTAGTCCTGGTTTAGATCTAGTTTAGACCTGGTTTTAGTCCTGGTTTAGTCCTGGTTTAAACCTGGTTTAGATCTAGTTTAGACCTGGTTTTAGTCCTGGTTTAGATCTAGTTTAGACCTGGTTTTAGTCCTGGTTTAGTCCTGGTTTAAACCTGGTTTAGATGTAGTTTAGACCTGGTTTTAGTCCTGGTTTAGATCTAGTTTAGACCTGGTTTTAGGCCTGGGTTTAGTCCTGGTTTAGATCTAGTTTAGACCTGGTTTTACTCCTGGTTTAGATCTAGTTTAGACCTGGTTTTAGGCCTGGTTTAGTCCTGGTTTAGACCTGGTTTAGATCTAGTTTAGACCTGGTTTTAGGCCTGGGTTTAGTCCTGGTTTAGATCTAGTTTAGACCTGGTTTTAGTCCTGGTTTAGTCCTGGTTTAAACCTGGTTTAGATCTAGTTTAGACCTGGTTTTAGTCCTGGTTTAGATCTAGTTTAGACCTGGTTTTAGTCCTGGTTTAGTCCTGGTTTAAACCTGGTTTAGATGTAGTTTAGACCTGGTTTTAGTCCTGGTTTAGATCTAGTTTAGACCTGGTTTTAGGCCTGGGTTTAGTCCTGGTTTAGATCTAGTTTAGACCTGGTTTAGTTTCCAGCAATGAGTGGAATTACCGAAAAAATAAATAAAAATAAAAATAATGTGAAAACAGGAAAATCCCGCCGTGTAATCCATTTATTTCAACAAAGTAACTGTAATCCCAGTTACCACTCACTGAAACAGTCACTGTAACCGAATACAGTTACTCATCATTTGTACTCTGATTACATAACTCCGGTACATGTAATCTGTTACTCCCCGACACTGACGACCAGTAAATAGTTTTTTTACTTCAATTTCTATGTCCAACCGCGATATCGACTGAACCGATATTTGGAAGCCGATATCCAATCCGGCTAAATTTCAGTATCTGCAGTGTGGATATCTGATACCGGTATCGAATCAGCGCTGCCCTACTTCTTATTACAGCAATACAGAAATGACGAAGCCTTTTCCACCGTCGCGAAATCGAGTTTATTTTCGTACCGTGACAACACCACTGGGAAGGCATTTGAAAAATAAGCAGCGTCTCGTCAGACCGACCTCCCCCTGACCCTCCACCTGCCTCAGCCCCCCGCTTCACACTGACCCACTCCCCCCAGACGGCCCCCCAGGACCCCTCTTCCTCCGTCTGACCTGTTATGACTGCGCGCTCTCCCTCCGTCGCGTTGTTCCTTCCACTAACACAAAAGCCCCTTCCTCTGTTTCGCTGTCTGCTCCCGTCCGAAAACCCCAAAGGAAAGCGTCTTCGTAGTCAGTGTCGGGGAGTAACAGATTACATGTACCGGAGTTACGTAATCAGAGTACAAATGATGAGTAACTGTATTCGGTTACAGTGACTGTTTCAGTGAGTGGTAACTGGGATTACAGTTACTTTGTTGAAATAAATGGATTACACGGCGGGATTTTCCTGTTTTCTTGTTTTACATTTTGGGCTATATCCCTTTTTTTTTCTTTTTTTTTTTTTTTTTTCTTGGTAATTCCACTCAATGCCGTAAACTAAACTAGATCTAAACCAGGTCTAAACCAGGACTAAAACCAGGTCTAAACTAGATCTAAACCAGGTCTAAACCAGGACTAAAACCAGGTCTATACTAGATCTAAACTAGATCTAAACCAGGTCTAAACCAGGACTAAAACCAGGTCTAAACTAGATCTAAACTAGATCTAAACCAGGTCTAAACCAGGACTAAAACCAGGTCTATACTAGATCTAAACTAGATCTAAACCAGGTCTAAACCAGGACTAAAACCAGGTCTAAACTAGATCTAAACCAGGTCTAAACTAGAGCTAAACCAGGACTAAAACCAGGTCTAAACTAGATCTAAACCAGGACTAAAACCAGGTCTAAACTAGATCTAAACCAGGTCTAAACAAGGACTAAAACCAGGTCTAAACCAGGTCAAAACCAGGACTAAAACCAGGTCTAAACTAGATCTAAACCAGGCCTAAACCAGGACTAAAACCAGGTCTAAACCAGGACTAAACCAGGTCTAAACTAGATCTAAACCAGGTCTAAACCAGGACTAAAACCAGGTCTATACTAGATCTAAACTAGATCTAAACCAGGTCTAAACCAGGACTAAAACCAGGTCTAAACTAGATCTAAACTAGATCTAAACCAGGTCTAAACCAGGACTAAACCAGGTCTATACTAGATCTAAACTAGATCTAAACCAGGTCTAAACCAGGACTAAAACCAGGTCTAAACTAACAGGAGGCTAAACCAGGACTAAACCAGGTCTAAACTAGATCTAAACCAGGTCTAAACTAGATCTAAACCAGGACTAAAACCAGGTCTAAACTAGATCTAAACCAGGTCTAAACAAGGACTAAAACCAGGTCTAAACCAGGTCAAAACCAGGACTAAAACCAGGTCTAAACTAGATCTAAACCAGGCCTAAACCAGGACTAAACCAGGTCTAAACCAGGACTAAAACCAGGTCTAAACTAGATCTAAACCAGGTCTAAACAAGGACTAAAACCAGGTCTAAACTAGATCTAAACCAGGACTAAAACCAGGTCTAAACTAGATCTAAACCAGGTCTAAACCAGGACTAAAACCAGGTCTAAACTAGATCTAAACCAGGCCTAAACCAGAACTAAAACCAGGTCTAAACCAGGACTAAAACCAGGTCTAAACTAGATCTAAACCAGGTCTAAACAAGGACTGAAACCAGGTCTATACTAGATCTAAACTAGATCTAAACCAGGTCTAAACCAGGACTAAAACTAGGACAAAAAACAGGTCTAAACTAGTTCTAAACTAGATCTAAACCAGGTCTAAAACAGGTTTAAAAACAGGTCTAAACCAGGACTAAACCAGGTCTAAACTAAAGCTAAACTAGATCTAAACCAGGTCTAAACCATCTTAGTCTTTGCTTCTCAACAGCAAATCAAGTAATCCAAAGTATTCAGATTACGTTACTCACTTTAAGTAATTTAATGGATTACGTTACAAACTACATTTTGGGGTATGTAATCTGTAATCTGTAGAGGAATACATTTTAAAAATCACCTTCCCAACACTGTTCGTAATCAATCTTTGGGCGAGGGGAGGTTGGAGGAGGTGGGCGCTGTCCGGGTCGGGAGTGTGGAGCTCGTATGAATGGAGACCCACCCCCTTCCTCGGACCTGCTGAAATCCAGACGGACACAGGAAGGAAACTCGGTGCGGCTCATTAGAGACTGTTTATTTTTAACGGAGGTGCCTCAGCTGATAGAGTTACAGACTGCTGTCATGGTGCTTGTGAAAACACGAAAACTATAACAATGTTGGTGTTGGCGCGATGCGAACTGCTCAAACTCGATTTTGATACGAAGGAAAAGGCTCGTTTCGATAACGACGGTGATTATAACAATAGAACGTGACTATATTGTTTTTATTCCGCATTTGCCACATTAACATGAGAGTTTTAATTCTAAATAAAAATAAATCTGCTTCTAAAAGATCACGTAAACACTTAAACTCCTAATGAAAATGATTATTTGTAATGAAACTGAATTCTGAAGAAAGTGCGTGGTTTTAGTCCGATTTTCAAGCCGAATTAATTTATTCCTCGATCATGTAAACGTTAATTCCTCTTAAAAATTATTTTACTATTACTATTTTTAAATTATTTTTAAGCCATTATTTATTATCTGGGCCCGGTCAAGCAGAAGTAAACAACAACAAGGCCGAAAATTCAAGTTAATGCATCTGATATAAAAATGTATTCAACAGATACATATGTACTCTAGTTTATGAAACTGTTTACCTTTTTTCTGTACCATTTTTGGTTGTAAAGTTCCATATGTTTTAAACAGACCATGTATGAAACATGGAACAAAAACTATTTCCCACATTTCAAAGACCTGCAAATCATGTAAATAAATGGATGTATTTCATCATATCTTGTGTTATTCCATCTTTGAACTGTTGATGAAGGTACATGATTTTTCAAAAAAAAAAATTATTTAAAATAATAAAAATTTGCTTGGAAGGACTGACATATTTTATAGAAATAGTTTCCTTTCATTTTGAAGTAATATTAAAGTATTCGGAAGAAAAAAGCTGAGAAATTATGTAAAATCATGCACCTTCTACTTGTTTGCACAATTTTCCCTCTGTTACTTTTCCCTCCGTTACCATGACCTTTCTTAATAAAAAAATCTAATTAGTCAAAAAGTAAGAGGTTTTTCAACCTAATCTTGTACCATATGGTAGAAAACTATATGAAGCAAATATTCAAACCAGTTTGTTAAGGATATGTAAGTGAGAACCAAGAGTTATCACTGTTTGGATTTATTGACCAAAAAGTGCTGCATATTTCATTCCCTCCGTTACTGACATGAGTTTTTTAATTTTTTGTCAACAACTTGTTAGAATATCACAGGTTTAACTTGACCCTGTTGGAGTGTAACTCTTTCCTACATTCTGATACTTTACTTATTTCAATAGTTCCTCTAGTTTCTGAATAAGAGACATTTGAATGTCAAAAATCTGCCCGTTTCCCTCCATTACCACTTGACCGGACCCATTAACACTCATATTTTACCCACAAGCTGCAAAATGAGTGAAAAAAACAGACGTCTTTGGAAACGTTTATTATTATATTTACAAAACACCGCAGTTTTTGTGTTGGTCGTATCATTTTATTCTGTCGCATTCATCCGCTAAACTTTAAAGGCTGGTCCGATTGTCTGAGATTAAACTGGTCCGTGGAGCAAAAAAGGTTAGGGACCAATGTTCTAGATAAATAATCGTGAATTTCAAGTTGTGCACCGCTAAAACTAATTCAGTAGAAGTTTCAAGTTCGGTTAGCGCAACAAGGAACACCCACCGCACCGTCCCCCTTTTCCAAATCCACAAATCTGATAAGACGCGAGCCGTAACAGCAACATTAACGAGTCCGTAACGCGAACATGGAACAACAAAGTGCCAGGAAAATTGACTTTTAACTTCTGACCAGAACACCGCGATTTCCAAGATTAGAGAAATTTGGAGAAAAAAAACGGATCCCGCCTCAGTAACAAAACCTTCCACGGTGTTTTAGCGTAAACACTTTGAACTTGGACCGAGCTCGTCAACAACAGTTCCCACAATGAGGATGTCCCACGCTCCCAGAAAAATTCCACAGATTCCCCGTAGTAGTAGTAGTAGTAGTAGTAGGAGGAGGAGGGTGTGTGGGGACGTGCGGGGGGACATCTGTTGCCTGAAATTACATCGAAAAAGTTTGTGTAATTTGAAGAAAGCGACGACAGAAGAATGATATCCAGCGGAGACTTCGACTGAGCAGACGGTGCAACATCTGAGTCACCGCAGCACCTGCCCCTCGCCTACGACGCGAGCTGAAAAGGCCGAGGAAGCCGGGACCGGTTCCGCCGCATGCTTTTATGCGCAAACAATAGGTCCCATCACACAAATGCAATGATTAGAATGCATTGTTCGTGTAAATCCGTGTGTTATTTTAGTTGCCGTGATGTTTTGAGAGCGCAGTGACACAGTTTAGAAGAAGGTTACCGGACCAAATGTCGTCTCAAGTCGGGCTGGTGATTTCGCTATTTCGATTTGTGTGTCAAAGTTTCTCCAAAACTCAAATAATCGAGTTGAAACGAAAGCTTAACATGGTCTATTTTGGGATCAGTGTTGTGAAGGTGACTTTTAAAATGTATTCCCCTACAGATTACAGACCTTAAAATGTAGTTTGTAACAGAATCCATTAAATTACTTAAAGTGAGTAACGTAATCTGAATACTTTGGATTACTTGATTTGCTGTAGAGAAGCAAAGACGAGGAAATCGTAACATAAGAAGTTTTGTCTGATAAAAGAAAATAAAAAGCCCAGACTTTACTGAACCAAATTAAAAATATTATTGATAGAAGACGAGGAGACATGTCCACACAGCAGGATTTAGTCCTGTTAAATCCTGGTTTAGACCTGGTTTAGACCTGGGTTTAGACCTGGTTTAGACCTGGTTTTAGATCTTGGTTTTAGACCTGGTTTAGTCCTGGTTTTAGACCTGGTTTAGACCTGGTTTAGGCCTAGTTTGGACCTGGGTTTAGACCTGGTTTAGACCTGGTTTTAGACCTGGTTTTTTTTAGACCTGGTTTAGACCTGGTTTTGGACCTGGGTTTAGACCTGGTTTTAGACCTGGTTTAGACCTGGTTTAGGCCTGGTTTAGACCTGGTTTTAGACCTGGTTTAGACCTGGTTTAGACCTGGTTTAGTGTCCGGCAATGAGTGGAATTACTGGGAAAAAAAACGTGATATAGCCCAAAATGTTAAAACAGGAAAATACCTCTGTGTAATCCATTTATTTCAACAAAGTAACTGTAATCTAATTACCACTCACTGAAACAGTAACTGTAACTGAATACAGTTACTCATAATTTGTACTCTGATTACGTAACTCTGGTACATGTAATCTGTTACTCATGTAACACTGTCGATCTGTAGGCACGATACGATACATTCCACGAAGTGAAACCGGCTGGTGAATCAGTCTAATAATGCTCCAGGGTATGACACTCAACTTATCTGCACGGACAATGTTCTCAGGTGTGGCTTTAACCTTCACATTTTTAAGACGATGTGCATCCTCCAGGAAGTTACGCAGCGCTGCTTTAAGTTCATAAGGTCAACTTCATCATTAACGTGCCCCAACACAAAGGAGCTATATGGATTACCAGCATAAAGATCGAGCTGAGGATAAGAAGACGTCAGCCTAAACACGCCAGGACACTCAAATACGGGCGCTTGAAACAAAACACAACTCCAGAATACTTTGTCGAAACTTTCTCGGGGCTATTACTGCCTGAACTGCACATCCAAACTTCGTCAAAACAAAAAGATTACGCTGTTATTTTTAGCCCGTCGATGTTTGCCTCCGCTTGCCGAGAACCTGCCTGGCTGCGCGGCGAAACGGTCCGAGCCGAGGCGCGCACACGTGAGAGGAAAAGTGGCTGGCAGGGCTGCTCTGTGAGAACATTTCATCCGCCTCACGTCACCTTTTTTCCCCCTGCGATCCACACCACGGCAATTACATAACAGTCCAAGCAGCAGCCGGGCTATCTACGGCCTCAAACGGCTGGAATTTTGCGGATTTTTCTTTTCTTTTTTTTTTTCTCAGCGCATTCCTGTCTCGTTTTTTTCCACGGAGAGGTGTCCGCGGTGCCGACGTGGTGTCAAAAGTCCAAACGGCGAGGAGAAGCGGAGGTGGAGGTGGAGGTGCGCGGAGGAGCTGGCCGGACGGCGAGGTTTCTTGGCCGGTGCGGTCTTCTATGATGTAATGGAGGAGACTTTAAGCTCGGTACAAAGTGTGGTTAGAAGCAACTTGTTAAACAGAGTGAAAGGAACAACATTGGAATTGGATACGAGCTGCGAAAGTGCCAGTACTACTTTGGGTTTCGTAAGTTTTTGCGATGACTTCAAAACGCTGAGACTTAAATGGTCGAAGAAAAATCGTTAAGGCCGTTCTTCTCACAGCGATAGAAAACATGCAGAGGCGAAAACAGACAATACTCCAGCTAGATACTCCTGATTTTTACAGTCTTAACCTTCTCAGGCTCAACTTAAATTTTAGTAACAGGAAAAAATCTGATATTTGGGGGAAAATGATCATATGGGGTAGTAATATACAATCCTGACTTTTTTTTTTGAGAGAGACGTTCACATCCAGTGTGTTCTGGGATGTTTCAGATTTTGCAGCATTGGTCCGGTGTGGTAAATTAACACTGAAGACTGAAAATGATATGAACACTAACTTTATGTGTAAACCACTTTTCATAACAATGAAAACATAAAACACAGTGTAACAGCTTTACAGTTTACAACATCACTTTTTCGTGTGGTTTTCCAAGAAACAATTTTTATCCTTTGTAAACAACAAAAGTACTTTGCACTTCTGCCAGGTCATTTGTGTGTAGTCATTCTTGCACAGTCTGCATCGCCCACGTTTATCAGCATGGACGGGAAAAAAGGCTCCTGAGTAAAAAAAGCTCATAAAATATTGATTTGGAGTGAGTAGGTAATTGGCATTTAGCTGTTGGAAATCTGCAACTCCTGCCTGGAGAGGGATAAAAACCTGAAGAACTTCAAACAGTTTGCAGTGGGCCAAAGTTATTCCTTTTTTAACATTTATGCATTCTGAGCGTCCAAATTATTCACCACGATGAGTTTATAAAAGCTTTTTACAACTTTCAGAGACCAGAGCAGAGTTTTGTTATCTGACCATCGTTGTTGGGAGTAATGCGTAATAAAATTAATGAATTACTATAACGCGTTGCTTTTTGCTGTAACGCAGTAATGTTCGGCATTACAGGGAAAAAATTGTCATATTTTACTCGGTACAAATGTGAGTAACACGCGTCACAATGCATTTTTAACCTGGATTGAAGTGGTGGGTTTTTCATTTTTCTTCATACAAATTTGTTAAAATCACCGCGATATCAGCAGCGGTGAAACAACATCGTTACGATTCCAAATGTCGGGACGGGCCCGGAGGTGCACCCGCGTAAACCGTCGTGTGACCGCAGGAGAAAGGACCGACGCAGACATCCACACTCCACGGGGCTAAACGCAGTCAACGCCCGATCTCGCTTTGAGAACATCCTGCTCCTCCAAGGGGTTCTCTCAGGAGCGGCCCTAGATTCCAAGTCCTAGTCCAAGATTAGTCCTGGTTTAGACCTGGTTTAGACCTGGTTTAGACCTGGTTTAGTCCTGGTTCAGTTTTGGTTCATTCCTGGTTCAGCTCTCGTTCAATAACCCAGTGGTTCTGGTAAATTATCAATAACAAAATATTTTTTTGAGAGAGAAATGCTGAATAAATATATTGTGTAACTAAAAATTAATCATTTGATCAATCGTGATTTCAATATTGACCAAAACAACTGTGATAATGCTTTTTTTTCTCCATAATCGAGCAGCCATAATTCAAACAGAGAAGACTTCCTGATTATAATACAATAAAATGCTGTACAATTATAAACAGACAGTACACAGCAGACTTATTTTGACCTCAAGAGCTGCTTATACATAATATCTGTACCGGAGAAAGACACTTTTTGCTCAAATATATAGCAAAAAAATCTAACATAGGGTCTTAAATTTCTCAAATGTGACCGATTTATTAATTTGTCAAAGTTTACAAAGGCCACAATATCAACTCAATGGAAATTCAATCAAAAGGAGATAATTTGAGTGTTAAGAGTTGGCGGAGTCCCTCATTTGTCCAGGAGTGGTCCACAGTAGAAAAGGTCAAGGCTACTCATCTGGACACAGTTTGTTTTGTTTTTTTAACTTTTTATTTATTCAGTTTTTCAAGTTTTGAGAAACAAATAAATACAAAAACTTGGGGCACTGTTCCGTTGTTATAAGGCTATAGAAGTCAAGTCTCTTTTTGTTTATATTTCAACCATTTTGTCCAGTGTTTAATGAAGAAATGTCCTTTGCGACGTAGAAAAAAAGTCAGTCGTTCCATGGCGTATATTTCTTCTATAACGTCGAGCCACTGGTTCACTGACGGCGGGTTCTTTTTAAACCAGCTTCTTGTTATCGCTTTTTTTGATGCTAAAGTCAGAATCTTAAAAATCTTATATATCTGTCCGCTTTTTCGATCACCTCTCCAGGCAGAAGGCTGAACAAAAACATCTTTGGGTCTTTGGGAACAACATAAGTCAAGATTTTTCCAAACACATTATCCCAGAATGATTTTAATTTTGTACATGTCCAAAAAATATGAGAGTTTGAGTGGCCAAACTGTCTCCAAAAATGAGAATCTAACCCTTGTACTCTGGCAGTAATTTGAGGAGTAATAAAGAATCTGGACACAGGTTTTTTAAGTCATTTCCACAAGTCATTTTCAAAATTTTCAATCTGAAAATGGTCTGAGAAGAATTTCTGCTGCTCTAAACTAAATGAGATTAAGGCAAGTCTAAAACAACTTGACGAGCGTCCGCTGTACAATCCTCGGTGTGTTTGGTCATAAAACCCAACAGAGAATTGACCAATCGGAGCAGAGAGCGCAGAAGTGCGGAGTGGCCTTGACGTCCGACTTAAATGTAACACGACGGAGGTGGCCCCTGATCAAAGCCCGGACAAATGGTGCCGGTGCAGGTGTGGGCCGTAAACAACTTTTACTGTGTGTGAGGCGGCCATGTGTAAAGAGACACGTGTCCGCCGCCCATGTGTCATCCAGCCCGGCGCACTTCGCTTTCAGAAACACATCTTCGAAACGACATACTTTTACGTGCTTTTGTCTGGTTTATACGCTGCCTGTCAAAAGTCTGGACACATCTTCTCGTGTTTATGACTTTTGACATTTTATACTGATACTATGCAGTCACATCACTCTGGGGGGGGTTCCACATGTACCTCTAATGGTGGAACGTTTAGGAGTTACCCATAGACTGCATAAAAGAAGTGAACTAAGGCTACGTTCAGACTGCAGCCTGAAGTGACCCAAATCCGATTTTTTTGGCCTCTATGTGACCTGTATCTGATCTTTTAATGACAGTCTGAACCACACAGATCCGATTTTTTTAAATGTGACCCAGGACACTTGGATATGTGCTCCTGAAACCGATACATATCTGATCTTTTGACATGCGACTTCAGTGTGAACGGCCAAAGCGCATTCATCCACCTACACATTATCAACAAGACACAAACGTCACTATTCTGCGCTGAAGTAGGCGAAAATTGTTAATGAACTCCGTGTCTCTGAAGTGAAGCACATCACCACTCACCACTCTTGGCCACGTCTCCACATCCACACGTTCCTTTCAACGGACGTCGCTGCCGCTGTCCCACAAAACGCCACGGTCAAAAACCTCGTCCTTCTCCTTCTCATTCTCCTCCTTAAAACAAGTAAGTTGTTCATGTTCTGGCTCCGGTACGAGAGGAACTTTAAAATCTCCAGGTGCTCAATGCTCACGTCCATGTTTGGACAACTTCCGTAAACACAGAGCACGCTCGCTGCGGTTGACGTCGTCGTGTCTCCAGTGTCACATGTGGGACACTTTCGGGCCGTTTACTGTTCACACTGGAGTCACATACAAGTCGCATTTAATTGGAAACGTGAACGACCTCGCAAAAACATCAGATTTCACAAAAAAATCGGAATTGAGCGTTAAGCCCTGCAGTCTGAACGTAGCCATCTTCTCATGTTTACAGCTTTTGACATTTTATATTGATACTGTGCAGTCACCTGATGCTGGGGGTGTTCTACATGTACCTCTAATGGTGGAATGTTTAGGAGTTACCCATAGACTGAGTTACCCATAGACAAAGTTCAGCGCCACTCAAATGAGGCTCAGTTACAGGAGCGAATTTGGAGCCAAACTGCATATTATGAATAGGATTTTTTGACGGACAAAATAGCGAAAAAAACTAAACAAAACAGAATCACGTAGAATGGGTTAATACCAAAATGACGAGGCTCACAGCAGCAGTCACGGAGCGAGAGGTGACAATATTCCAATGGAAGTCAATGGGTCAATGAACCAGTAGGAGCCAGAAGAGCCACATGTGAACTTCCTATTTTCTATTAGCTATGTCCATTAACTATGTCCATTTATATAAACAGTCTATGGAGTTACCATGGTGACACAATGCACACATTATCAAACACAGTCAAAAAAGTGAATGTTGATAACATCAGCTGCAAAGTATCAACACAATACATCAAATAGGTGAGTTTCAGCTGACGTCATTGTTATTAAAAGCCCGCGTTGCTGCTGGGAAATATTTTGGTCGGAGGCAAGAAACACGAAAGCGGTCAAACACAGTGCGTAACCTCGCGTATTTATCCCCAATAATGGTAAATTCCTGCTGCATTATCGGATGCACAAATAGAAGCACGGAAGAAGGAAAATGTCTTTTTCGTATTCTGAGTGAAAAGAACCGCTAACGGTGAATTAAACGACTTCAAACATCCGCAGAGCAAACGTAGAAGATCCTAACAAACCGTGGACTCCAACAAGTTCAACAACACATCGAGACTCTTGGAGGTTTTCATCTTTTCTGTTGTGAATGGCCCAGGAGTTTCCACCAAGTCATTGTGGATATCGCCCAAGTGAATATTTGTCCAGGTAGTTGGCGATTCTGACCAGAAATTTGGTTTGGTCCACCTTTTGTCGGGGTTGAAAAGGGTGATTTTGTCGTCCGTCGATGCTTATGACCAATTTCTGGTCAAATGGTCTTGGGTCCTCTGCCGTTAGAGTGGATAAATAACTGGGATCAATACCCTTTACGTGCTTTCTCGCTCCGTACGTCATGTTGAATTAGTGTTTCTTGCCGCGGACCAAAATAATTCCCAGCATGCAACGCGCGCTTTTGTCAACAATGAAACGCACCTATATGTGTGTACAATCCCTCAATCTTCCAGGTTGAATCCATGGAAAGGAAAGAAATTCTATTTGTCAACTGGACATACATTAATTTAGGTTGAAAACGTTTCGCAGCTCATCCAATCTGCTTTTCAGTTCTCTACTAATTAAACAAACATTTGTCCAGTTGACAAACTGAATTTCTCCTTTGCCAATTCATCAAATACACAATGCAAGACATCTGGAATTAAGTAGCAACAAAATAAAGTTTAATAACTCCTAAACCTAAAAAATATGCACCAGGGACGACGGGTGGAAATGAGCTCTAGTGCTACAACCTGGCACATTGCATCTCTCCTGTTAAAGTTCATGTATATTGTGCACAGTCTGTGTCTCAAAAATAAACTAAACATATAAAATGAAATAAATATTTGTTTGGATTTTATGTTGAAATCCTCAAAGCAGTCACCCTTTGCTTTGTTGACAGCGCTGCAAACCCTTGGCCTTCTCTCAGTGATTTTCATGATGAAATCTCCTGAAACAGTTTTCACTTCACACCTGCGCCATGTCAGGGTCAAGAAATGGCAAAAGTCCAAAGCAGTGATCAAAGCAAAGGGCGGCTATTTTTAAAAATGTAAAACAAGTTTGGAGTTGTTTTGAGTTTACTTTTTGTTTTCATTTGTCTCCATTCATAGTTGTGAGAATCTATAATGTTAATAAGCGTGAAAATAAAGAAGATATGAAAAAGTGTGTCCAAACTTTTGACACCCGTGGATCATTATTTTATATTTTGCTCATAATATTAACCTAAAACTACGTCATAAAAGAAACAACTGCAGTGCAAATCTACAGTCTGATCTCCACCTGCCTCTTTACGGGTACGTCACCGTAAATGTCATCAAAACAAAGTGCCGCGCTATCCAACCATGCCAGAAAAAAACCCAGAGAACAAAGAACAAAGTAAAAGCTGTGGGTGTCAATAGCGGAACACAAGAATTTTTGGGGTCAATAGCATCTTGCCCGTGGGAGAGTAAAGATTAACTCCATAAACATGCATGAAGACGACTTTAAAGCCTATTCATACTTCACAAGAACATAAGAACTTTGTTGACGTCATTTTGTTCTTGACACCTCATCTGAGCAGAACTTTGTTGGGCAGTTCAGCAGTACTGCTCACTGGTCTCACTGGTCTCTCCAAACGAGCTGTGAGACGCTGCAGAACATCCAGAACGCTGCAGCTCGGGTCCTTACTCGAACTAGGAAGTACGAGCACATAAGTCCTGTGCTCAGGTCTCTGCTCTGGCTCCTGTGCCTCAGAGACTTTAAAGCAGCTCTGCTTGTACAAGTGTCTCCATGGCCGAGCACCAAAGTCCATCTGTCACATGTTAGTGTCATATGAACCATCACACTCTGAGGAGCTCAGGGACCGACCTCCTGCTGGTGCCCAGAGTCACGACTAAACAAGGGGAGTCAGAGTTTCAGGTTCATGCAGCTAAAACCTGGAACAGTCTGAACATGTGAGACAGACTCTTCTGTGACGCTGTTTAAATCCAGACTCAAAACATTTCTGTTTAACTGTGCAAATGACTGAAAGGTTTTCATTCCGCACTCTTCTCTCCAATTTATGTCTCTCTTTTTTAATTTTAATCTTCATGATTATTTATGTTTTGATTTGTTTTTATTATGATTTTAATGTATTTCTTATTCTGTAAAGCACTTTGAATTACTTTGTGTACGAATTGTGCTGTACAAATAAACTTGCCTTGCCTTGCCTACTATCCGACATTTATGTGGCCTTGGTTTATTTGCTTCGTTGCCGGTGCTGAGCAAGAAAAAAATGGACAGTTTTGAGTCAAAGATGGAGGAAATGTTGAGAAAATATCTAAAAAATGTATACAACACAACGCTCAATGACTATAAAGACGCCAAATGGCAAGAAATTCATGGAGTAAGAGATCTCGGACATTTCAGGCTCGGATGAAAATCTGTGTAGAAATGTCTGACGTAAAATTAAGTAACAAAAAAAAAGAAAAGTCTGGCGTAATGTCTGTCACAAGTTTGCGAAAGCCAAAAAGCGGAACATCAAAAAAAGGATGAAAAGAATATCCTCGTTATAAACCTCCTTGCGCTGGCTGGACCTTCATCAAACACAGAGAAACGTCACCAATATGACTCCTGTTCCAAGTCAAACGGAGGTAAAATATTAATTCTTGGCTAATAGGAGCGAGGGGGCGGGGCAGTTCATCAGCAGAACATCTTTTGAAGTGGATCATCATGCTGAGATATCATAATTTCATTATTTCACTTTTTTGCATGGTCGCCGAATTTCAAATTGCATTTACTCAGCAACTACTGGTCCAATATCAAAAAAACAAGGTATTTCTGGAAAGGGGACATCATAAGGAATCCAAATCTGATGAATTAACTTTTGATCTATATTTTGAGCTTGAAATTGACAATAAAGGACACGCCCGACCTCGATGACATCAATAGAAAAAATGTCTTCTACAACATATAAAAAATCTAGAGGGGTTTTCTTTTTTATTTTCACACAAATTTACCTAGAAGTTGACTTACCCCCATCTTAAGACGTGGACATTTGGCAACGTCCATCCATCAGATTTGGGGGCCGTCCACACGACAACGTTTTTTGGTCAAAACGGAGAAATTCGTTTTGGCCTTTTGTCCACACGGAGCTGGAGTTGTGGGTGGGCGAGTTATTTGAGAACGGGTTCCGGAGTGGAGAAATCTGAGAACGCCGGCGTCGCGTTGTCGTGTGGACGAGCAAACGGCAGCTTTTGGTAAACAGTGACGTCATGATCCCGTTGTCGCCTGGGTCCTCCGATGCAGCGAACCCCGCAGCCCCTTGAACTCCACAGACCACTTCATTGTCGTGAATATTTACTGCCACAAACAAAAAAATCTAGGAGCGTTGTCATGTGGACGTAGCCTTGGATTCCTTATGATGTCCCCTTTCCTGAGATACCTTGGTTTTTGGTAGTAGTAGTTGCTGAGTAAATGCAATTTGAAATGCAGCGAACACGCAAAAAAGTGAACATATCTCAGAAACCGCTGGTCCGATCAAACTAAAATTTGAAATGTTGGCTTTTCTGTCTATGATTTACCTATAGGCGAGTTTCAGCTGACGTCATTGTTATTAAAAGCCTGCGTTGCATGCTGGGAAATATTTTGGTCGGAGGCAAGAAACACGATGCGTAACCTCGCGTGTTTATCCCCGATAATGGTAAATTCCTGCTGCATTATCGGATGCACACAAATAGAAGCACGGAAGAAGGAAAATGTCTTTTTCGTATTCTGAGTGAAAAGAACCACTAACGGTGAATTAAATGGTTTTCAAACATCCGCAGAGCAAACGTAGAAGATCCTAACAAACCGTGGACTCCAACAAGTTCAACAACACATCGAGACTCTTGGAGGTTTTCATCTTTTCTGCTGTGAATGGCCCAGGAGTTTCCACAAAATCATTGTGGATATCACCCAAGTGAATATTTGTCCAGGTAGTTGGCGATTCTGACCAGAAATTTAGTTTGGTCCAGGATTTGTCGGGGTTGAAAAGGGTGATTTGTCGTCCGTCGATGCTTATGACCAGTTTCTGGTCAAATGGTCTTGGGTCCTCTGCCGTTAGAGTGGATAAATAACCGGGATCAATACCCTTTACGTGCTTTCTCGCTCCGTCCATCATGTTGAATTAGTGTTTCTTGCCGCCGGCCAAAATAATTCCCAGCATGCAACGCGCGCTTTTGTCAACAATGAAACTCGCCTATACACCCAAGTCTCATCAAAATTTGACAAAGTAGGGTTTAACTCACTGGGTGAACTGAGGTGGACTGACCCAAATATGAAATGTCAGAGCCCAAACGAACTTTATTCACAGAGTTCTTGTGTTCTTATGAAGTACGAATAGGCCTTTAGAGGGTAAATGAGGTAAACGAGACGGTAAAAACTGGTTAACTGAAAACGTTAATGAATGTCTATGTAGAGTTAATACTGCAAACAATAAGCCAATGGAAAATCCAGCGCATTCCATTTCATAGCGATACTCGGGAGATTTCCACAGAAACAAGTATCAACCAGAACTGGTGTCAAACTGAAAGTAAAGTATGAAAGGAGATGCATTGAAAAAGCGAAAGTAAAAATGTTCTGAAGCACCACAGATGACGCGTGGTGTTAGTGTAAGGTCATCTCTGTCTGGAAAAAAGTTGGCAAGAGACAGTACTGTGGTCGGCTTTTAAGAGGAGTGAAAATGACTGTAATGTAAGATGTTATATTTCAGTACTTTTGAGTAGGTAATAAAATGCACTGGAGTTTCATAATCCGTGTATCATTTGTTCATTTGTTTTTCAATATAAAACCAAAAATAAGAAAACAAAAAAAACAACAATTTTCTTCATTATTTGTCTCCAAAACCAAAATGAAAAAACAGATAATGATTCGTTTTTTCAGTTTTCGATTTTGTGTTTAAATGAAAAATGGAAAAAACGGATAACGACCGTTTCCCGTTTACGTGACTTCCGTGACTGCGATGTTAGACTTTTGCACCTCATACGGACTGAACCAGGACTGATCCAGGTCAGGGACCCGACCGGACCCAGACCGAGACTGACACCAGGACCAGACCTTGTTTAGACTTGGTTTAGTCCTGGTTTAGTTGTGGTTTAGTCCTGTTTTAGTCCTGGTTTAGACCTGGTTTAGACCTGGTTTAGTCCTGGTTTAGACCTGGTTTAGACCTGGTTTAGACCTGTTTAGTCCTGGTTTAGTCCTGGTTTAGTTGGTTTGTGGTTTAGTCCTGTTTTAGTCCTGGTTTAGACTGGTTTAGGTTGGTTTAGCCTGGTTTAGTCCTGGTTTTAGTCCTGTTTTAGTTTAGACCTGGTTTAGTCCTGGTTTAGTCCTGGTTTAGTCCTGTTTAGTCCTGGTTTAGACCTGGTTTAGTCCTGTTTTAGTCCTGGTTTAGACCTGGTTTAGACCTGGTTTAGACTTGGTTTAGTCCTGGTTTAGTTGTGGTTTAGTCCTGGTTTTAGACCTGGTTTAGTCCTGGTTTTACCTGGTTTAGACCTGTTTAGACCTGGTTTAGTCCTGGTTTAGACCTGGTTTAGACCTGTTTAGACCTGGTTTTTAGTCCTGGTTTTAGTCCTGGTTTAGACCTGGTTTAGTCTGGTTTAGTCCTGGTTTAGTCCTGGTTTAGACCTGGTTTACCTGGTTGACCTGGTTTAGTCCTGGTTTAGTCCTGTTTTAGTCCTGGTTTAGACCTGGTTTAGTCCTGTTTTAGTCCTGGTTTAGACCTGGTTTAGTCCAGTTTTAGTCCTGGTTTAGACCTGGTTTAAACCTGGTTTAGACCTGGTTTAGACTTGGTTTAGTCCTGGTTTAGGTTGGTTTAGTCCTGTTTTTAGTCCTGGTTTAGTCCTGATTTAGTCCTTGTTTAGACCTGATTTAGACCTGGTTTAGTCCTGGTTTAGTCTTGGTTTAGACCTGATTTAGTCCTGGTTTTAAACCTGATTTAGTCCTGGTTTAGTTCTGGTTTAGATCTAGTTTAGACCTGATTTTGACCTGGTTTTAGTCCTGGTTTAGACCTGGTTTTCGTCTTGGTTTTAGTCCTGGTTTTAATCCTGATTTAGTCCTGGTTTAGATCTAGTTTAGACCTGGTTTTGGTCCTGATTTTAGTCCTGGTTTAGTCCTGGTTTAGATCTAGTTTAGACTGGTTTTAGTCCTGGTTTAGACCTGGTTTACCTGGTTTAGACCTGGTTTAGACCTGGTTTAGACCTGGTTTAGACCTGGTTTAGTGTCCGGCAATGAGCGGAATTACCAAAAAAAAAGAAAAAAAAAAAGGATATAGCCTGAAATGTGAAAAACAGGAAAATCCCGCCGTGTAATCCATTTATTTCAACGAAGTAACTGTAATCCAATTACCACTCACTGAAACAGCCACTGTAACCGAATACAGTTACTCATAATTTGTACTCTGATTACATAACTCCGGTACTTGTAATCTGTTACTCCCCGACACTGAATACGGGCCCTTTAATTATCAATCTCACGTGGCAATCAAATGCTTCTGAGTCACCGTTTATATTGCTGATTAGCTCATCAGTCACCACTTTTCTACCGTCTGCTGCTGGAAAAAAAAATAAAAAATCAGCACAGACACTCCCGTTTTTTGGAATCAGACGCTACTACAGTTCACTCTGAATTTCCTTCTAAACAACAAACGCGCCACGTGCTTTCTCAGCAGCCAGACGCTTCCACCTCAGCAGATCCCGCTCGGCGCTTTTCCCACTTTTCCCGAGCTCTACCTTCCTGCTCGTACCTCCCCCCCCCCCCCCTTCCCCTCTGCGCATGTTTGGGATTCTCCGACATCCACCCAGCGACCCCGGGGAGCCGCGTTGAAATATTCCATTTGCTCTGGACCGCCGTGCGTCGCGCTGGAATCCTGCGGCGTATTTGTACAACTTGGGCGCAGATGCCATTTTGAAAGGGGATCCGGTGCGAATATAAACAAGTCCTCCTGTGAAGCCGGCTCCTCTGAGGACCGGGGCGAGGGGCGGCGAGGGGCGGCAGGGGCGGCGGGGGGGTACGGACAGATGTCTGCAGTCAGCTGTTGGGCCCCGGTCGCGATGTCAAGTCGTATTTGAGTGTTATGATATTTGGGAGGAGAGTTATTCAGATTTTAAAGCAGCTGTGCCCGATTTTTTTATGTAATCGAAAGTATATGTTTGGCCTCAGAGCAGATATGTTAGTTGTCGTAAGCCATAAAAAAACGCTGATAAAGTCATCGCTGTGAATAATTACGATGCTCGGAATATGTTAGGAAAGTGAAGCTGCAAATCGTTTAAAATAACTTTATTTTCAGCGTTGGGGAGTAACAGATTACATGTACTGGAGTTATGTAATCAGAGTAGATGGACTAAACCAGGTCTAAACCAGGTCTAAATCAGGACTAAATCAGGACTAAACCAGGACTAAACCAGGTCTAAAACCAGGTCTAAAACCAGGTCTAAAACCAGGACTAAACCAGGTCCAAACCAGGTCTAAATCAGGACTAAATCAGGACTAAACCAGGACTAAACCAGGTCTAAACCAGGTCTAAACCAGGACTAAACCAGGTCTAAAACCAGGTCTAAACCAGGTCTAAAACCAGGTCTAAACCAGGTCTAAACCAGGTCTAAAACCAGGTCTAAACCAGGACAAAACCAGGTCTAAACAAGGACAAAACCAGGTCTAAACCAGGTCTAAAACCAGGTCTAAAACCAGGTCTAAACCAGGAGGTCTAAAACCAGGTCTAAACCAGGTCTAAAAACCAGGACTAAACCAGGTATAAAACCAGGTCTAAACAAAGTCTAAAACCAGGTCTAAACCAGGTCTAAACCATGTCTAAAACCAGGTCTAAATCAGGACTAAACCAGGTCTAAAACCAGGTCTAAACAAAGTCTAAAACCAGGTCTAAAACCAGGTCCAAACCAGGTCTAAACTAGGTCTAATCCAAGACTAAACCAGGTCTAAAACAGGATTAAACAGCACTAAATCATGCTGTGTGGACGTTTTCTTTACTCAGATAAAAAATCTTATGTGAAGATTTCCTCGTCTTTGTTTCTCTACAGCAAATCAAATAATCCAAAGTATTCAGATTACATTACTCACTTTAAGTAATTTAATGGATTACGTTACAAACTATATTTTGGGGTATGTAATCTGTAATCTGTAGGGGATTACATTTTAAAAGTCACCTTCCCAACACTGCCCGGTCGCGATGTCAAGTCATATTTGAGTGTTATGATATTTGGATATTTTAAGCATTAAAAAAACGCTTATAAAGTCATCGCTGTGAATAATTAGGATGATCGGAATATGTTAGGACAGTGAAGCTGCAAATCGTTTAAAATAACTTTATTTTACAGCTCTTTTTACTTCTTTTATTCACTTGTTAGGGGCAAAACAGGCACAGAGGGTAAGATTTTGACATGGCATGAAAATAGAACAGCAAAAAAACTGAGAGGCTGCAAAAAATATTTAAATTAGATGCCAAAACTATATAATAATTTAACAAACATATATGGTGGGCAAGCGCTGTATTAGATGCATGGGAGTTAAAAATCTTGAGTATTGATATATTCGCATAATATTGTCAACTAAAATCATAAACTCTGTCATTCGTAAATTTCATAAAGTTACTTAAGGTGAGTAATGTAATCTGAATACTTTGGATTACTTGATTTTCTGTAAAGAAGCAAAGATGAGGAAATCTTCACATAAGATGTTTTTTAGTCCTGTTAAATCCTGTTTTAGTCCTGGTTTAGTCCTCGTTTAGACCTGTTTTAGGTCTAATTTTGGTCTAATTTAGGTCTAGTTTAGATCTTGTTTAGACCTGGTTTAGGCCTGGTTTAGTCTTGGTTTAGTCTTGGTTTAGACCTGGATTAGTCTTGGTTTAGTCTTGGTTTAGACTTGGTTTAGTCCTGGTTTAGTCTTGGTTTAGACCTGGTTTAGTCTTGGTTTAGTCCTGGTTTAGTCTTGGTTTAGACCTGGTTTAGTCTTGGTTTAGACCCGGTTTAGTCTTGGTTTAGTCCTGGTTTAGTTTTGGTTTAGTCCTGGTTGAGACCTGGTTTAGTCTTGGTTTAGTCTTGGTTTAGACTTGGTTTAGTCTTGGTTTAGTCCTGGTTTAGTCCTGGTTTAGTCTTGGTTTAGTCCTTGGTTTAGTCCTGGTTGAGACCTGGTTTAGTCTTGGTTTTGTCTTGGTTTAGTCTTGGTTTAGACTTGGTTTTAGTCTTGGTTTAGTCTTGGTTTAGTCTTGTTTAGTCTTGGTTTAGTCCTGGTTTAGTCATGGTTGAGACCTGGTTTAGTCTTGGTTTAGACCTGATTTAGTCTTGGTTTAGTCTTGGTTTAGACCTGGTTTAGTCTTGGTTTAGTCCTGGTTGAGTCCTGATTTAGTCTTGGTTTAGTCTTGGTTTAGACCTGGTTTAGTCTTGGTTTAGTCCTGGTTTAGACTAGTACACGCCCATGGACCACTGTGGAACCTACCTGGACCACTGAGGGATCACACAGATATAAGGCAACATGGGAATAGAAAAGGAAGTACAATAATTTAATGTTGAAAACCACATATGTGCCACATTTTCATCGCGGCATGAGAGTTAGTATTGAGTATCAAGCCGATTTCTTGGCATCGAAATCGACTTTGAATTATTTGTATCTTCACACATTTTGATTTGGCTGTGGTTTGACGTTGCCTCGGTAGTAGAAGAAAGTATTACCATTTAATATCGAAAATCACATCTTATGTTTTTAAAAAATTGTCATCGTATTATCAGAATCAGTATCGAGTGTCTAGTCTATTCTTTAGCATCGAAATCGACTTTGAAGCTTTAGGATCTTAGAAAAAAATCCTGGACAAAGTCTTACTTGGAAATCGTGAAATTTATTAGGACATAAACAAAGTATTTTTTGCTCGATGAAGGCCCAGTGCCGAAACATTTATGTCCTAATAAATTTCACATTTTGCAAGTAAGACCGTGTGTGGGATTTTCTCTATGTTCTTGGGCTGCTCCTTCTCCTCCAACGCAGCCGCTTCAAGAAATTGATGTGCGAAGTTCATTTAAACTTGAGAATCTGTGTATCATTCGTTCATTCGTTTTTCAATATAAAACCAAAAATAAGAAAATGAAAAAATAAATAAATAAATGTTATTCATTATTTGTCTCCAAAACCAAAATGAAAAAACAGATAACAATTCGTTTTTTTTTTCAGTTTTCGATTTTGTGTTTAAATGAAAAATGAAAAAACGGCTCACGGTTGTTTCCCGTTTAGGTAAACTTAAAATTTTGCACCGCATACAGACTAAAACAGGTCTAACCAGTCTCAGTCCTGGTCTCAGTCCCCGTCTGGTCCCTTTCTCAGTCCTGGTCTGGTCCTGGTCTCAGTCTCCTAAACCAGGACTGAACCAGGTCTAAACCAGGACTGAACCAGGTCTAAACCAGGACTGAACCAGGTCTAAACCAGGACTGAACCAGGACTGAACCAGGAGGGTCGGGATGGGCCCGAACGTGCGCCCACGTAGACTGTCGGGTGATCAGGAAACCGGGACCAGACCGGGACCAGACCAGGACTGAGACTGGTTTAGACCTGGTTTAGACCTGGTTTAGTCCTGTTTTAGACCTGGTTTAGACCTGGTTTAGTCCTGTTTTAGACCTGGTTCAGTCCTGTTTTAGTCCTGTTTTGGTCCTGGTTTAGTCCTGTTTTAGACCTGGTTTAGGTCTGTTTTAGTCCTGTTTTAGTCCTGTTTTAGACCTGGTTTAGTTCTGTTTTAGTCCTGGTTTAGTCTTGGTTTAGTCCTGTTTTAGTCCTGGTTTAGACCTGTTTTAGGTCGAATCATTATCCTTTTTTTCATTTTGGTTTTGGAGACAAATAATGAAGAAAATAGATGTTTTTTCGTTTTCTTATTTTCGATTTTATTTTGAAAAGCGAATGAACGAACGCTACACGGATTCTTGAGGTTCTTCACATTTATTTTGATTCAATTGTGGTTTGATGTCGACTTGTTCTGGCCCTGTCCCAGTCCTGGTTCAGTCACACTCCAGTCCAGTCCAGTCCAGGTTTAGTTCCGCGCGTTACCACGTGTAACGCGCGTTCCTACGACGACGTTCCCCCCGATCTCCGGCGCCTTTTACCCCCCAAACCATCTGCTGGAGGTCGGCCCGGCGCTGGAGCTTTAACGGTACGGGAGCCGCGTCCGTGCAGGTTCGCAGTTAGAGGAATCCGTCTCAGGTTTCCCCTCCTGCGTCAGAGCGAGGGGGCAGAGGCGCAGAGGGGCAGCCCGGACCACCCGCCTCACCGCGCCGCCACCCCCGCCGCCACCTCTGCGGGAGAAAGGGAACGCCGGAGAGAAGCTTCGAGAGGTTCTCCCGAAACCAGAGTGCGTCAACGGATGGTGTGGAAGAGCATACCGCGCTGATTGCTTAAAGACGGGCTGTGTAAATGATAGATCTGCCTGTCAGAATCAAAACATGTTCAAATATAACACTGGGAACGGTTGCGAAGTTTCCCCGTGAATATGAACTAAGCTTTGAAAATTCGGGAGACGAGTTTGGTCAAGACTGGCTGACCACAGTCTGGCTTCGATTTCCAGAGTCTGGGAGTCGACTAGTGCAAATATAAATTAAAAAACGCGATGATTTGTAAAAGTATTTGTGATAATTTAGCTCTTCTAATTGAGTTACAGTCCAAGTTTAGTCTTTTAATTTGTCATTTAAGTGGGATATTGTTAAAAAAACGTCGAAGTTAAAGGTGCGGTATGTAGCTTTTCGGTTGGGGGTCCGTAATTTCTCGTTTCTGGATGGATGGACGTGTCATTTCTCTGTCTGCAATGTTCCGCAGTATGACTTTACACAGCTTTCTGCCTTCTATTTAGGTTTTATTGCTCAGAAATACAAAGAAAGGAGAGGAAGCATCTGAAAAGAGGAAGTATCTAACGCCTAGTGTTGTGCGAAGTTCATTTAAACTAGAAAATCTATTGTTTATTCATTTGTTTTTCAAAATAAAACCAAGAATAAGAAAACGACAAAACAACTATTTTCTTCATTATTTGTCTCCAAAAGGAAAATGAAAAAACGGATAATGATTTGTTTTTTCAGTTTTCGATATAACAGTCGTTTCCCGTTTCCGTGACTTAAACTGCGATACCGGAATTTGACTAAAACAGACTAAAACAGACTAAAACAGACTAAAACAGACTAAAACAGAACTAAAACAGAACTAAAACAGAACTAAAACAGGACTAAAACAGAACTAAAACAGGACTAAAACAGAACTAAAACAGAACTAAAACAGGACTAAAACAGGACTAAAACAGGACTAAAACAGAACTAAAACAGGACTAAAACAGAACTAAAACAGAACTAAAACAGGACTAAAACAGAACTAAAACAGAACTAAAACAGGACTAAAACAGGACTAAAACAGGAACTAAAACAGGAACTAAAACAGAACTAAAACAGGACTAAAACAGAACTAAAACAAAACAGGAACTAAAACAGGAACTAAAACAGAACTAAAACAGAACTAAAACAGGACTAAAACAGAACTAAAACAGGACTAAAACAGGACTAAAACAGAACTAAAACAGGACTAAAACAGAACTAAAACAGGACTAAAACAGAACTAAAACAGGACTAAAACAGGACTAAAACAACTAAAACAGAACTAAAACAGGACTAAAACAGGACTAAAACAGAACTAAAACAGGACTAAAACAGAACTAAAACAGGACTAAAACAGGACTAAAACAGATCTAAACCGGTCTTAGTCCTGGTCTCCATCCCTGTTTGGTCCCAGTCTGGTATTGGTCTCAGTCCTGGTCTCCGTTCTGTCTCAGTCCCGTCTCAGTCTCAGTCCTAAACCAGGACTAAACCAGAACTGAACCGGGACTAAACCAGGAGTGAACCAGGAGTGTCGGGACGGGCCTGGGCACTAAATCAGGACTAGACCATGACTAGACCAGTTACTAAATCAGGACTGAACCAGGACAAAACCAGGACTAAACCAAGTACTAAGTCAGGAGTAAACCAGGGCTAGACCAGGACTAGGCCAGGACTACGCCATGACTAGACCAGGCACTAAATCAGGACTGAACCAGGACCGAACCAGGACTGAACGAGGACAAAACCAGGACTAAATCAGGACTGAACCAGGACTAAATCAGGACTGAACCAGGAGTGTCGGGACGGGCCTGAAGGTGCGCCTGCGTAGACTGTCGGGTGATCAGGAAACTGGGACCAGACCGGGACTGAGAGCAGAATACACGTGGTTTATTGCTGGTTTAATTCGGGTTTAGACCTGGCTTAGTCCTGTTATAGTCCTGGCTTAGTCCGGCATTGTTTAAATCACGGAAACGGGAAACGGCCATTATTTTATTATTCATTTAAATACAAAATCAAAGACTGAAAAAATGAATTATCTGTTTTTTCATTTTGGTTTTGGAGACAAATAATGAAGAAAATTGTTGTTTTTTAGTTTTTCTTATTTTTGGTTTTATTTTCAAAAACGAATCAACGAACGACACACAGATTCTTGAGGATCTTCACATTTCGATTTGGTTGTGGTTTGAGAAAGGATCTGAAAAGAGGAAATATCTAACGCCTAACTTGTTTTTGCTCTCGCCAACTCTTTGGCACAAAAAATATTCCCACACATAAATTAAGAACTACTTTATTCGTATGGCGAAGTGAAAGTTGGTGAACTGCCAACACTCAGTCCACCCTAGGCTTTTACTTCTGGGTTAACGATGGACAAAATATTTGATTATTAGAAGTAGACAGTGCGCAGTCACAATGTATGTCATTTAAGTGGGATATTGTTAAAAAAACGTCGAAGTTAAAGGTGCGGTATGTAGCTTTTCGGTTGGGGGTCCGTAATTTCTCGTTTCTGGATGGATGGACGTGTCATTTCTCTGTCTGTAATGTTCCGCAGTATGACTTTACACAGCTTTCTGCCTTCTGTTTAGGTTTTATTGCTCAGAAATACAAAGAAAGGAGAGGAAGCATCTGAAAAGAGGAAGTATCTAACGCCTAGTGTTGTGCGAAGTTCATTTAAACTAGAAAATCCGTGTATTCATTTGTTTTTCAAAATAAAACCAAGAATAAGAAAACGACAAAACAACTATTTTCGTCATTATTTGTCTCCAAAAGGAAAATGAAAAAACGGATAATGATTTGTTTTTTCAGTTTTCAATATAACATCGTTTCCCGTTTCCGTGACTTAAACTGCGATACCAGAATTTTGCGCCGCATACGGACTAAAACAGAACTAAAACAGGACTAAAACAGGACTAAAACAGAACTAAAACACGACTAAAACAGGACTAAAACAGGACTAAAACTGAACTAAAACAGAACTAAAACAGGACTAAAACAGAACTAAAACAGGACTAAAACAGGACTAAAACAGAACTAAAACAGAACTAAAACAGGACTAAAACAGATCTAAACCAGGTCTAAACCGGTCTCAGTCCTGGTCTCCGTCCCAGTTTGGTCCCAGTCTGGTATTGGTCTCAGTCCTGGTCTCCGTTCCTGTCTCAGTCCCAGTCTCAGTCCTAAACCAGGACTAAACCAGAACTGAACCGGGACTAAACCAGGAGTGTCGGGATGGGCCTGAGCACTAAATCAGGACTAGACCAGGTACTAAATCAGGACTGAACCAGGACAAATCCAGGACTAAACCAGGTACTAAGTCAGGAGTAAACCGGGGCTAGACCAGGACTAGACCAGGACTATGCCAGGACTAGACCAGGCACTAAATCAGGACTGAACCAGGACCGAACCAGGACTGAACCAGGACAAAACCAGGACTAAATCAGGACTGAACCAGGACAAAACCAGGACTAAATCAGGACTGAACCAGGAGTGTCGGGACGGGCCTGAAGGTGCGCCTGCGTAGACTGTCACGTGATCAGGAAACCAGGACCAGACCGGGACTGAGAGCAGAATACACGTGGTTTATTGCTGGTTTAATTCAGGTTTAGACCTGGCTTAGTCCTGTTATAGTCCTGGCTTAGTCCGGCATTGTTTAAATCACGGAAACGGGAAACGGCCATTATTTAATTATTCATTTAAACACAAAATCAAAGACTGAAAAAATGAATCGTTATCTGTTTTTTCATTTTGGTTTTGGAGACAAATAATGAAGAAAATTGTTGTTTTTTCATTTTTCTTATTTTTGGTTTTATTTTCAAAAACGAATCAATGAACGATACACAGATTCTTGAGGATCTTCACATTTCGATTTGGTTGTGGTTTGAGAAAGGATCTGAAAAGAGGAAATATCTAACGCCTAACTTGTTTTTGCTCTCGCCAACTCTTTGGCACAAAAAATATTCCCACACATAAATTAAGAACTACTTTATTCGTATGGCGAAGTGAAAGTTGGTGAACTGCCAACACTCGGTCCATCCTAGGCTTTTACTTCTGGGTTAACGATGGACAAAATATTTGATTATTAGAAGTAGACAGTGCGCAGTCACAATGTATATCTTAAAAATATATTCTATGAGGGAAACATGAAATAAAGTAAATTAAAGTAGTAAAAAAAAGTAGTAAGTCCTATAGTAGTGAAGTAAAAAAAAAAAAAAAAAAACTACCACTAGGGCTGGGTATAATTAAGAAGATGGCGATACAATATGATATGTTTTTCGATATTGTCCACTTTCAATTCAATACAATTCCATACAAAATATTTCAAATTGATTCGATACGGTTCGATAAAATAGAAAAGGCAAAATCATGGCTGTGATACTAAAAGTTTACTAAGTCCATGATAAGTTAATATGAAAATCACCAATTTTACTCAAAGTATCGATATATCGTATCGTTTAACGTGATGATACAGTATTGATATCATGAGCTGCTATATCGATAAATCACCAAGAGTATTTTTTGGTATATTTTACTAAATTATTTTCATTTCATTTCATTTTAACTTTGCACAAGAAGTGGTTTAACAAAGATTTTAAGTATCACAGCCATTATTTTTTATTGAACCATATCGAATTGATTTAAAATATATTGTATTGAATCGTATCGAAGCGATGGCTTACTGTGTCGAGATATGTATCGTATCGTGGCCCGTGTATCGAGGTAAGTATCGTATCGTGGCCTGTGTATCGAGGTATGTATCGTATCGTGGCCTGTGTATCAAGATATGTATAGTATCATGGCCTGTGTATCGAGGTAAGTATCGTATCGTGGCCTGTGTATCGAGATATGTATCGTATCGTGGCCTGTGTATCGAGGTAAGTATCGTATCGTGGCCTGTGTATCGAGGTAAGTATCGTATCATGGCCTGTGTATCGAGGTATGTATCGTATCGTGGCCTGTGTATCGATGTATGTATCGTATCGTGGCCTATGTATCGAGGTAAGTATCATAACGCGGCCTGTGTATCGAGATATGTTTCATATCATGGCATGTGTATCGTATCGTGGCCCGTGTATCGAGATATGTATCTTGTCGTGGCCTGTGTATCAAGGTATGTATCGTATCGTATCGTGGCCTGTATCGAGATATGTATCGTATCGTGGCCTGTATCGAGGTATGTATCGTATCGTGGCCTGTGTATCGAGGTATTATCGTATGGCCTGTGTATGTGTATCGTATGTGTATCGGTATGTATCGTATCGTGGCCTGTGAATCGAGATATGTATCGTATCGTGGCCTGTGTATCAAGTGGCTTGTGTATCGAGATATGTATCGTATCGGCAACTTCTTAATGATCCCCGGCTCTACTCAAAACGGTGAAAATGTCAACAAAATTGTAGTTCTTACACAAAATAATTTTGTAAAATATACCAAAAAATACTCTTGGTGATATTACGATACAGCAGCCCACGATATCGAAGCAGTATATCGATATTTCAATATTTTTGCACACCCCTAGGTTCTACTTCAACATTATTTGGCCTTTTATGAGCGTAGTGTTGCCGGGTTTTACAGAGAACAATGTAAAAATGGAAGGTTTTAATAAGATCCTTCAGACCTAAAGCTCTCTCGGTTGTGGACCATTAACCATCAGAGCCGAGTTCAAAGAGGAGCCGCGGGAGCCGGGTTTCCTCTCGTCCACCCAGAGGGATTAACACCTCCACGAACCAACGCACTCGCTCACGACCAACCACCGAGAGACGCACGAAGACGGCTGCTGCAGGTCTGCGCTTTATATAGATCACCCGTTTTACAAGAGATGAACCCTGACCAGTTTAGAGATGGGTTTTTTTTTTTGTGATAATCATTCAAATAACTAAATTTTTTTTTTTTTTTTTTTGGTTTCTAGTCATAGATTTCATAGGCCACGTTTTTTTTAAATTCCGAATTAGTTATAGACCAGGACTAAACCAGGTACTAAACTAGGGCTAGACCAGGACCAAACCAGGACTAGGCCAGGACTAAACCAGGAGTCCAGGACTAAACCGGGGCTAGATCAGGACTAAACAGGTACTAAGTCAGGAATAAACCAGGGCTAGACCAGGATTAGGCCATGACTAGACCAGGCACTAAATCAGGACTGAACCAGGACCAAACCAGGACTGAACCAGGACAAAACCAGGTACTAAACCAGGTACTAACTAGGGCTAGACCAGGACCAAACCAGGACTAGACCAGGACTAAACCAGGAGTCCAGGACTAAACCAGGGCTAGATCAGGACTAAACTAGGACTTAACCAGGTATTAAATCAGGAGTAAATCAAGGCTAGACCAGGACTAGGCCGGGACTAGGCCATGACTAGACCAGGTACTAAATCAGGACTGAACCAGGACCGAACCAGGACTGGACCAGGACTAAACCAAGACTGAATCAGGACTAAACCATGACTAGACCAGGAACTAAATCAGGACTGAACCAGGACAAAACCACGCCTTTTCATTTGAGTTTAGACGCCCCCGACGCTTGTGTCTTTGACGCCGTGGACGAACGGGAGAAAAATACTTGACGCGCGTCCGTTTCCCTGGAAACAAGAGCCCGGTCCCGGTCTTTTCCCAAAACAATGTCAGACCAGACTGAGAGAGTGTTTTTATGACATAAAACATCAGCGGAGGAGATCGGGTCGACGACTGGGGCGTATATATATTTATACTCCGCTAATGACACTGGATCAGTCCCGGTCTAGTCCTGGTCTAATACCGGTCTAGTCCCAGTCTAGTCGTGGTTTAGTCCCGGTCTTGTCCTGGTTTAGTCCTGGTCCGGTCCTGGTGTATTCCTCGCAATCGGCTCGGTGATTGTGGCGTATATATTTATGTTCCGCTCATGTTTGTGGTTCTCGCTCTGGTTCTCGGGTTTTTCTTCCTGATAATAACGTCACTGCGTCACTGGATACTTGTCCCTGATTGGTTGACGCGGCGCGTCTGACGCGAAAAGTTCAGCATTTTCAACTTCTTGACGCTGACGCCTTGGACGCGCGTCTTGGCCGCTGACACCAAAACGCTCAAGACGTGCCGCGCTGACGCCAGATTCGCGCCGCGCTGACGCCGAAAACGCGCCGCAAAAACGCAGGACGCTCTAGTCACGCGTCCACATCGACTTTACATAGAAACTGGACGCTTTGACATTTTGGTGTGAACGGCCCTTTACTCCATAGCACAGGCCTGATATTTTGGATAGTTTGTCCAACCAGCTGCCAAAGAATATCTTTAAAGCTTTATTTCACTTTAAGATCACTTTAAGATGTAACTACACATGACTACTCTCGTGGGTTTGTAGTAAAAAAAGGACTGTGGGTGAGTTTGTAGTAAATTTAAATGACATACTTTGGGAAAAATAATCAGAACTATTTATCGGCGAACTTCAGCCATTGGTTTCTCTGGATTCTAAGCAATCATTGTCAGTATCGTCCATGAAAAACCCATAACGGTGGGTTTCTAGTAGTGTCACATTTTTGATTTGACCCAGCTGACCTGATTATTTTACCAACTCTACAAATCTGCAAGCTCGCTGCCCGGCAGAGGCGTGCTGCACTCTACCGTCGCCATATCATGTTCTCGCAGCGACCACCACCTTGTACTCTTTATTATTCCAGCGGAGCCTCAGACGGGAGAGGCCAGAGCGGCGTTGGAGTGTCCATCTGTCCGCGCTGACGTTTGGACAAGCGCTGGGGTCTGGGGGGCACTTCCTCTGGCTCTGCTCTCTGGTTCTGCTCCCGTCTGCACCTCCCAAACTCACCGGAGACCAGCTGAGGCAACAGGAAAACCCGCCCCGCTCGCTCGCTCGATCCCTGGAACTACGAATTTGTGGAAATAAGTGTTGGGATTAGGGTCTGATTTGCGATTTATGTTTTGATAGTACAAGAGTCTGTCAAAGTAAAACCGCAAATAATGATTCAAGCTACGTTTATACGATGACGGTCTGGACAGAAGACGCAAAAGTGGCGTCGCGTCTTCACTTTTTATTCCGCGTTTAGACGAGCGTTTGTGGAATTCGATTGGGTATGCATGCCAGGCAACTAGGTGGTGATGTATGCGACGTAAATCCGTACACGACGTGAGCAGATCTGACCAGAGTTTTGCGTCTTGGGCAGTGTAAACGGAAACGCTACGGCGGACTGTATTCAACTTTTCCACTCTGGAGAATGGATTCAGATTTTTGGTTTTTAAGCCCCAAAAACGCCATCACCGTCTAAACGAAAGGCACCTCCGATAAAATATTTTGTGTCGTTTTTGCCCGCAAGCGTTCTCGTGTGAACAGGCCCTCATTCTAATTCTATGGAGACTTTTCTACTAAACTAAAGATGTAACAATATCCAAATCTCTCGATATTTTCACGATGTGCATCTCTGCATTTATTGCAATATTTTGGGGAGGTTAACAAAATTGTGACTATGCTACCTTTTCTGTCATAATTAGGGATGTAACAATAACCGAAATATCATGATATCGTATCGTCAAAAGTCTCAAAAATATTGTGGGCTGACACAATATATTGAATTACAAGTCTCTTAATCTTAAGTTATAGTGCAGCAATATAGGTACAAAAACAAAGGGAACTACCTAGACCATGATCCTTTGCTCTGTCTCAGTCCAATCTACATGATGAAATAACTGTTAAGCACTTTTAAATCTTAATAGTTTGGATTATGACAGAACCAAAGTCTTCCATGTTAAAAGGAAAAAGTAACATTCACAGTTTTATCAGGCCCCATCCACACTGGTAGGTATTCGATTCGTTTTCGTTGTGGATGCAGTGTTCGTTCACACTAATCCGATTGAAAACGGCTCCAGAGACGGAACGATCTGGTGCCACCAGCTCCCACGAATTCATCTGATGTAGGCGAAGTAATTCACTGCCAAAATGCTAAGAGGCTAGAATATATGTCCATTCATATTTACAGTCTGTGTGTACGACCTGCAGACGTATAATCTCTGAAAAGTTTAACATCTCCAACGCGACAGAAACACAGAACAGACTCACCATCAGCAGAACACCCCTCTGTCACAGAAAGAAAGAACGCTCACATATTCCACTGAGTCGTGTCCTTTAGTCCGACAGAAACTGAACCGCATCAGCGCACGATAGCGAGCTGTTTTTTTGAGCGCTTAGTTTATGCAAATTAGCCATGCGGTTTTAAGTTTCGTTTCTGTAAAACGTAAACAAATATGTGCAAAGATGTGTGGATAGGCAAGGCTTGCGGACACAAATCGTTTCTGATACGGTGATTCGTTTCAGAGTAAACGTAGCCTTAGTCTCCACAAAATATCGCAATAAATATCGAACCGTGAGATGTACATCGTGAAAATATCGTACCGAGAGATTTGGATATTGTTACATCCCTAGTCACAATCCAAATAATTAAGATTTAAAAGCGCTTAATAATAGTTATTTCATCGTGTAGATTGGATTGAGACAGAGCAAAGGATCATGGTCTATGTAGTTCTCTGTTTTTTTAGCTGTTGCTGCACCGTAACAAGGAATTTAAGCAAAGAAACTTGTCAATCAATCAATTAAACTTTATTTATAGAGCGCTTTTCGTACAAAAAATCCAACACAAAGCGCTTCCAATCTGATATATCGTGTTACATCTCTACTTGAAACCACATAAAAGCTGAAATATGGCAACTGAAGGCTTCTAAAAATCAGAAATTATTTGTTCCTTTTTGACATTTTGATCTAATAACGCTTTTCTTTTTTTGTCTTTTTGCGTGTGTTATAGAGTCTGCACAGTCCAGATAACTATTCCAAATATCAAACGACGATTTTCTGGTCACGAATAGCTGATTCATTTTTGCAGCTCTGGTTCAAAGTGCACATTTTAACCCACTCCAGGTGCATTAACATTTGAGAGAAGAGTGAAATCTGAACTGCTAAACTAATCCAAGAATCCCATGCATTTCGGATCATGTTTTTAGCAGTCTGAAATACAGGGTTGGGTTAAGTATTTCACATATTTAGACGGGATAATTTGTTGTTTGCGAAGGAAATTGCGCGAGCGAAATAATTACACTCCTTGTGATTTATGTGATTCTTCAAATTGCAACTTCGATTTGGGATTAGATCGTAGGTTTGCGTTCAAAGTGCAAATGTATTTTAAAGCTATTCGGGAGCACTAACATTTGAGAGAAGACGGAAATCTGAACTGCTAAACTAATCCAAGAATCTCATGCATTTCGGATCAAGTTTGTAGAGGTCAAAGCTACTTCCCTGAGCAGCCAGTGACTTCTACACTCTGTCAGAATCCAGAAGGGACTGGAACTGGACCAAAGAGCGTGACAAACCTCTGTCCTAACTTGGGACAGTCCGACCACAGCTGCTAATTTGTGGCACGTGTCTCTCAAATGTAGAAGACAGTTCCTCTACAAAATTCTCGTAACGTTCGGAACAAAATATATAAAAGTTTGCAGTGTAAGTTAATGATTCTGCAAAGATCTGCGCTGTTTTCTTCAATTTTCTATCTTTTTTACGTGTTTTTTTGGACACAAGCACATCATGCATCTCTCTGATTGGTTCAAGGTTCCCGCTCTTTTTTTCCCGCTCTTCTGACAAAATTTCTAAACTTTTCCATGACTTTTTCGGGACCTGAAGTGAATTTTCCATGACTTTACGGCACCTATATGTGTAGAATTGAGCATATTTTTAAGGCTAAGTATGAAATGTTAACCCTTTTCACTCACCTTATGGTTTTCGATTATAGTTTTTTTAACATTCAAAATCCTGTCAGTGCATTTATTGTCGTCTCTTTTAAACAAAAGGCGCATAAGTTTGAAAATAATCATAACAGCCTCGTGATAACTTAAGAGAACACTGTAGTTGTGTGAAAGAGATACAAAAATTCCATGACTTTTCCAAAATTTTCATTGAATTTACAAAATTCCATGACTTTTTCAGGTCTGGAAAATGACATTTTCAATTTCTATGACTTTTCCAGGATTTCCATGACCGTGCGAAATACGCCTGTCAATCAAGCCCTCTGGAATTGGGAAGACAGGCCACAGTTCCAGACACACTTTTCTTCGTAAAATTTTGTCAAAGCGTGTGGTTCTGGCTGGATAGGTAACAAAACTAGATGGTTATTTTGTTTTACATATTAAGACAGGATAATTTCTTGTTTGTAGAGAAAATTATACTTGCTAAATATATGCACTGTTTGCGATTTTACAAGTATACCAATTGTGATTTGAATCTAGAACCAGGTACTGAGACCGAGACCAGACCGGGACCACCGGGACCAGACCGGACCAGACCAGGACCAGAGCTGACTCCGAGCTTTGACTCCGAGCCTCAGCTTCGAGCTCCAGCCCTGCCGTGGGCTCTGAGCCTCCGGTCTGGTCCCGGTCTGGTCTCTCGGTCTCAGTACCGGTCTCAGTCCCGGTCTCAGTCCCGGTCTGGTCCTGGTCTGGTCTCGGTCTCAGTCCCGGTCTGGTCCGGTCTGGTCCCGGACCTGGATCAGTCCTGGTTCAGTCCGTATGCAGTGCAAAAGTCCGGCATCGCAGTCACGGAAGTCACGTAAACAGGAAACGGCCATTATCCGTTTTTTCCATTCTTCATTTAAACACAAAACGGAAAACTGAAAAAAATGAATCATTATCTGTTTTCTCATTTTGGTTTTGGAGCAAATAATGAAGACAACAGTTGTTTTCGTTTTCTTATTTTTGGTTTTATAATGAAAAACGAATGATGGAATGATACACGGATTGCAGTCCTCTGTGGAAAGCTGAACAACCTGAGAACTCCGTTTACCAACCACAGCCAATAAAACCTTCTCCTCACCAGGCTCCACGCCCTGCTCTTTCTCCGCGTTCACTTGCGTTGATCTTGTGAAGGTGACGCGCGGAGATGGCTCGGGTGCCGGAGTCCGCCGTCGGAGCGGAGCACATGTGTCCAATCAGGGCGTGTTTACAGTGCATCCTGTCTGAGAACGCACATGACCCAAATCACTTCCATACCGCGGTCACCACATGAATGTATCCCGGCGCTGGCTCAGACCACATGAGACCCGGCCCGGTCCCCGCCGGTCCCGCCCCCGTCCCAGATCCCAGCTGTGGGGTCTGCGAATCGGGCTGCCCACATCCAAGACCCCCGGACATCTGCGGAGGAGACGCGCGGTGACGTGGAAGGACAGGATGGGTCTGGTTTGTTTGAGTACGGCGTGGCAAGGCAAACTCTCAATTACAGTACGTTGCTTTTTATTAGCGTTGTTCTGATACCATTAAAAAAAAATCTGATCCAACATTTGGCCAATACCGATACCAGTCCGATACAGCATAGAGTTAAGAGTTAGAGAGTTCTGTTACAGTGCAAGAACGAAAAAAAAATCTCCTAAAAGGCTTTCTCCAACGAATCTCCACAAGAATAAAAATGAGATTTTGAAAACTAATGTGTTAGAGTTAAAGGTTGTGTTGTGGGACTTTACCGCCGGACAGTACGCTACAGGCTTGTCTCCGTTAGAGCACGATAAGTCCTTCAGTCGACGGGTTTGGAAAAATATTTAGAACTTATGTTTGGGCTCGAATCGGACTCGGACACATCAGCACGTCAGCTGTTTCCTGTCTACAATAAAACCACTCGCTCTGAGACTCTTCAGTGTTCAGAAGATCAGAGCAGAGCACTTCTAGTTTAGATACAAGTCAGAACTGTGTTATTTCTGTTGCTTGGTGTAATTGACCCCGTTGTAAAAGATAAATATAATACAAAATTGTACAAGATGCTGACTTTTTGTGCCAGAAAAAGTCTACTAGTGATCTTAGAACAGAAAATTACCCTTATAGAATTTTTTTTTAAATGGGCAAGGTACAAACCCGAGGCACTTAATATATTAAAAGTCCTTGTAGCGTTTCGACGAGCAAGATGGTCTTCCTCAAAGTAGTAAAAACAAGACACACCGGGTGTCAATAAATACAATCAATTAATCACATGACCACATCAAATGACAGCAGGAAAAAGACAAACCCCAAAACAAGAAAAGGTTGGCCAATAATGAGGAATATATACGTGATGAGCAGCTTCACCAAACAACAACAAGAACAACAGGACATGTTGGAGGAAAGTAGGTGTGTCCATCACATATGAAATACATAGACAATTGACTATCACAAGTACAAAAATATCATTTACAATAAGAGATCACCCAAAAAGTTAACTTTCAGAGAAACATGGAATAATCCAAATCATCACTGAGACCCGAATGTTGTGTGGCCTTTAAGGTTGACGGAGTCTGTCTGTCAGAGACTGACTTTACATTGAGTGGAAGATTGAAAGTGTAGGGCCATTGGGTAATTAGGGTTTTTTGTTTGAATAGTGTTTTTATGTTCACAGAAGCGATCCTTAAGTCCTTGAGTTGAAGCGCTGTACCTCTCTTGTTTATCTAAAGTCTAATACTGAATTGGGTTTCTGACCAGACCCCCACTAAAACTCCATGGCAGAAGATGGTTCTTGGTTTTGTTTCTCTCGATTACCTGACATGTCGGCTTCATCATAAGGACAAAATATTTAAGAAGATTTGGGAACCATTTTTGATGTATACTGGACTTGAGATCTCAGCTCTTATGAATAAGGTATTTACATTTTGAAATGGGTGTATCTGTGTCTAATACACAAATGCCCCAATGTTTGTTTTGTTTTGTTTGTATTGCTTATATTGTTATTTTGTTGATTATTTTGTTTAAACTAAAAGGCAATAAATATATATGCAAAAAAAAAAATTGCTGCGCTATTATTATTTGTGAAATGCGGTGCAAAAGATTGGTGATAAAGTCCACAGGAAGTAGAGTCTCTATCGCGAATCTACAGCTTCACCTCGATCCTTGAGCTGTGTGGATGTAAACAGACACAAGTGAGGAACTACTCTTGCCTTTTTACTTTTAAAGAACTCATCAAACTGGATTAATAGCACAATTTTGTGGACTGGATGTCATTATCAGAGACTCACCCACACTCGTCATGTTTAAAAAAGCCCCGAAAGCCCATTTCTTTAAAAAAAAAAACTTTCATTAACGGTCTTTTTCTCTTGTTCGTCATTGTTTGTCTTCTCATGTAAAGCAACTTTGGGTATCTTGAAAAGCGCTATACGGGTGTTATTATTATTATTATTATCATATTTTTATTATTCGTTTCATCTACCCGAGGTCAAAGCATTGATTGACAGGTGGATTAGCCAATCAGGGACACAAATGGTCCATCAAAACAAATGTGGCTGTTCATGAGGAAAAACGAAAGGAACTGATGACTCAAACAAACAAAAACAACACTGACAAAAACAACACTGATGATTTCTGCAGAATCAGAATTTTGTGGTGAGGTGAGCAAAATGACCAATGAGCTCTATGGTTGCACATGTGTCACTGAAATAAACAAACCTGATTGGAGGTTCTGACTCAGTTTTCCAGAGACACAGAGGAGGAAGTGGTGACCAGACTGAGATATTCTGTTAGAAAATACACAGAGGGAACCTGTCTGGATCCAAGGACATGACTGAAAAGAAAACGTTGTGGACTTCTGCAGCATTAATGAAGCACTAAACTCATTAAGAGAAGTTTGATTTTGTTCTGAATGCTCGCTGGCCAATGAGCTCCTTCACCGCACACGCATCACTAAAATAAACAAATCTGATTGGACGGCTGTGTCTGAGTTTTATCTCGAAGAAAGAGGAGGATGTGGTGACCAGACTGAGAGATCTTCTGTAGAAAATGTTATCTTTATAAATACTTTTACATTTACATTTACAGCACACTGACAATAATAATTGTTGTGGACGCTCAATGGTTTATTCTATTCGACTGAATAAATGGTTTGTTTAATCAATTTAAATAGGTGAGTTACCATGGAAACAGAAGATTTTAGAGGTGCACTATGTCACTTTTTGGTTGGGGGTCCGTCACCTGCTTGTTTTTATGGATATGTCATTGCTCCACACTATGACATTTAACATCTAACCTTACATTTATGAAATTACGGGTGGTTTTGTAGGTAAAACAAATTGGATAAACAGGTTTTCTGACTGTGAGCAAGGTCGCCTCTCCACAGATCTGACCTGTAATTTGGCCTTCGAGTCCAGTGCAGTGACCAGGTGCAGGGCTGTGACAGAGGCCCATATGGAGCTGCAGCCTGGAGAAAGTCCGTGAGACCCAATAGACACATTCTCTATGAAAAAACGCCTCATAAATCTTATTGGATCACAGAGTAATATGTTTTTAGGAAATAATTTAAGAAAACATATAACCTACAATTACTGTTGGGCAAGTTACTTCAAAAACTGTAATGTGTTATTTATGACGTGTTACTGTGATTTCAAAGTAATTTGTTACATTACAATATTACTGTATTTAAAATGTAAAACATTACACGACTATTGCAGCACTTTTAAGTTACTCTCACCAAAATAACTGTGCGAAGATGCCGAACCTTTGCGCTGTATATGGACTGAACCAGGACTAAACCAGGACTGAATCAGGACTAAACCTGGTCTAAATCAGGACTGATCCAGGACTGAACCAGGACTGAACCAAGTCTAAACCAGAACCAAACCAGGACCAAACAAGGAACTAATCCTGGACTAGGACTTGGAATCTGAGAGAACCCCGAGCCCGTGGAGCAGGGTTCACAAAGCACGATCGGGCGTCGGCTGCGATTAGTCCCGTGGAGAGTGGAGTTCTGCACCAGTCCTTTTCGCCCGCGGTCACCCAACGGTCTACGCAGGCGCACCTCTGGGCCCATCCCGACATTCGAAGCCGTAACGATGGCATTTCACCGCTGCTGATATCGTGGCCATTTTAGCGAATTTCATATCAAGAAAAACGAAAAACCCACCACTTCAATCCAGGTTAAAAAAGCATTGTGATACGTGTTACTGACATTTGTACCGAGTAAAATATTACCATTTTTTTCCGTGTAATGCCGAACATTACTGCGTTACAGCAAAAAGCAACGCATTACAGTAATTTGTTACTTTTATAACACGTTACTCCCAACACTGCAGGAATTTGAATTTTTTGTTGCATTATCAGAGTAATAATATTCAGTAATAACAGCAGAATTTTTGTTCTTACAAGTGCTCCTGACTGTAAGTACAAATTTGTTCGTACGAATGTTTCATGAATGAGGCCCAATGTACGTGGAGCCAGATATGTTTAGTGACATTCTGTGGAAACTCACTACGATAGGACCAACATTTCCACGGAACCTGGAAAGAGAAGTCAGGTTTGTGGAGATGCAAACCACTCTGAGTGAGGAAGCATGTTTGTTTAATAAGTGCAATAAACAGCCAAAATGAAATCCTATTCGAGTCATTTTTCAGGCTAAAAGTGACAAACCGTGGCTTTAATTGGAAAAAAAGTCAATATTTTAAACATTACGACTACTTAATTTGAATGTTTGTGCTTGCGTTGTGGGGGAATAGGATGTGGCGTCTGATAGAAGTGTGAGTCATGAGGATAGGTGGGAATGTGAACGCAGAGGTCCAGGGAATCCCACTGAGAGAAGCTTCAGCACCGGCCACAGCCAAAGAATGCAGACGAGCAAAGCAGCTGCTACTACGCACACACACACGCACACACACACACACTTGTACACACACACACACGCAGAGGTACCACACTGCAGGCTGAACACACAAGAATGTCTCAGTTATGGAATATATGATGAGAACGCACCAAAAACGAGAAAACATAAACACACCGGCTCAATGTTTGACTACACTGACTGTGACAGGTTGGAATATTTAAGACTTTACTAAAAATATAAAACATGTTTTCCCAATTTGGCAATTTTTGGGGTTTCAGATTTTACTTCTTGAGCCAAAATTCTTCAGAACATATTTTTAGACGAATAAAAATGTAAGACAACACTCTAATTATGTTGAAATTATGTTTAAAATATTGGGAAAATGTGTTTGTTACGTGTAAATTATGTGGAACTTTTGGATAGTTTTGTCCCAGTGTGAGCTTGACACATGTTTTTCAACTTTTCCTCACAAATTGCTTCTTGATTTGTGTAAAATTATAATTTATAATACATTTTTTTAGAAAGTGGCAACCATTCGTTGACTTTTTTGAAACCCTACCACCCCCTTTTTTGTTATTTTTGTGATCTTTTTATATTTATTTAACTATTTATTTTGACTTTTTTCAATTCAGTTCAAAAAGTTTATTGTCAAATTTCCATAAGAATATATAAAAAATGTAAATTATGTTCTCACTCTCAATCTTCTAAATTACATAATAATAAAATAAAAGGAAAAGTCCAAAGATTCATAGTTTTCTGGCCGTCTGGTGGTTAGAGGGGAGAGAGTTCAGCATCCTAACAGCCTTTTTTTTTTAATTTATTAACTTTTTTAGATTTAATTTTACTATTAATAATAATAGAAGTAGTATATTTATTACCATTATTATTATATTGTGTGATGCGACTCATCTTTCTTTGTATTTACTCAAGGTTTAAATGATTTGTTTTTTTGTAAATGTTAGGTTTTTTCTGCATAAAAATGAAAAAGGTGTGTGTACATTTGTTCTGTTTACACATGAATAAAAAATATATGAAACCAAAAACTATCATTTATATTTACACACATTGATTTTAGCCTATTTTATTGTCAAAAAAGTTACACAGTGGGGTTTAAATGTTTTGTTTTAGCTAAAATTTGATACGAAAATGACAAATATTGTTTTATAATTGAATTTCAGTAAGCAAATATTATTACTTTTATCCAGTACCCCATTATATTTACCCTTGTATCATGTGGCCCACTGTGCCGCCGATGTCACGCACATACTTTTACATTACGACCTTACACTGCACCAAAATAGGACCCAGATATCGTCCATCGGCCCGTCATCACTCATGTTCCGTCGGGGAGAGGACGGCACCTCAGTGTGAGAACAAAGGTTACGGAGATAGCGACACAAAGCTAATGTAGTGCTAACTGCTGAGTCCATTGTCCAGCTCATTACCCTGTGCATCATCGTAAAACATCGGGCTAATCACAACACAACAGAACGACAGAGCGCGCTGAAGCTCTGAGCCCCGGGGAAAGAGGACTGTCCTTCACTATGTCCTGTCCAAACTCTATAATGGGTACATTTAAAAGCGCTGTACTTGATTTTTACTGTTTTAAAATCGTAATAAAGAGAAGAGGTCCAGCCTCACTTACCTTATGCTTTTCAAGCATTCTAATTATTCAATGATGAGTTTATACGCTTTTCACAACTTTCAAATATGTACCGTATTTTTCGGACTACAAGGCGCACTTAAAATCCTTTAATTTTCTCAAAAATCAACAGTGCGCCTTATGTATTAATTCTGGTGGTGCTTTCTGACCTCGGATTTTATGTGGCACACGGCGCTCAAAAATCTGTCAGAATGTTTTAGTAAAACTTTGGTAAACTACGAAGCTGCACCGCTTGATGGCTTGTTGAAGCATTACGGCTACTGTAGTCAGGAGCCTCGCGGAGTAAGTCCGACAGAAGCTGACCACATCAGTGCTATTTTTCAGCGCTTATAGTTTATGCAAATGAGCCATGTGGTTTTAAGTTTCATTTCTGTAAAATGTAAACAAATGTGCGCAAAGCTGAATTAAACACATTATTACTCAATGTATATTTGAGTCGCCCTTGTAGGAAATAAAAAAAACGAATGTAAATGATCCACCCACATTCACATTCATAATCCAGATTCACCAAGACGCCAGCAACGCCGGGCGAATTACACAACGATCTGCCAATGGATCGTTGGTACCTGGGCTAAAGGATCAGTCTCAAGTGTCGTCCGTTTGTATGAAAAAAGACAAGAGAATTCAACATTATAGATATTGTGCCTTATAATCCAGTGTGCATTATAGTCTGAAAAATACGGTAATGATATGTAACAAAAGTCTCTCTTTAGATTAATTTGCCATTGAAAATATAGTCAATATTCATCTAAAACGATTTCATAAATGAAACAAGTGCGCTGAACACCACGTTAGAAAACTGTGGGGCCCAAAGGGAGTAAACGTCATCACAACAAAGCGCAGTGAAGTTGTCAGCACCTCCGATGGATTGCTGGACATCACACATGCAGCAGATTTTTTTCATTTGCACCTAAATGACAACACAGTGACAACACAAATCCTATGTATGTCACTTATTAAGTAAATAAAATAGAACAACAAAGTAAGAATACATAGAATACTTCAATACTTTATGAAGTTGTGAGTCTGGTCACCGGTAAATCTCCCTGCGTGATTGACAGATGGACTAGTCAACCGGGGACACGCATCATCCGACCGTATTCAGAAAATAAAGGAAAAATCCCAGGGGACTGAAAAACATGGCAGATTTCTGTAGAGACACTGAGCTAAGCACTAAACTGCGTTCATCTGAGGTGAGAGAAATGTGGTTTTGTTTGTTAATGATATGTGACTAATGAGCTCCTTTGTTCCACAGGCATCACTGAAAAAAAAAAACAAGCTTGAGATTCAGCAAAGGGCGGCGGGACCAGTCTGATATTGATCTGTATTTAAAAAAAGATATCATTCTGTATTTCCAGGCAAGCTGGGTTGTGCTCGCGCTGAGGTAAATGAGAATTTGATTGTCAAAATGACGTCTTTAAAATAAGCAATTAAAGATCACTCAAACATGCATGAATCACTCCAAATACAACTTCAGAGGGTAAATGAGGAGGGGAAACAACTATAACACGGTTAAAAAGCTCTGAAATGTCAATTTTGCAGAACAGGTCTGCTTTAAGCTCGCAAAACTGACAGAAAAGCTGGAAAATCTGGAATAAAACTATCAGAAAAATGACAAACAGTCTTATTTTAGGTACAGCAATTTCAGTAAAGAGCGAAGTGAAATGTTTCTCCTCATAAAAATCAAAGCTCTTATATTAATATCCTCTTTCCAACAGTCTATATAATTAAAACTATGATGTGTTCCACTTTGAACATAGATGCAGTCCATTCATAGGCGGTTCATGTCAAAGCGTGGAGGTGCCAGACTGTTATAAAGTGACCATGTTCCACTATAAATGTTAGCACAATGTGGAGTGTGTCGGGAACAGCACTAACCACAGTCTGTGCACTGGAGCCAGACCTATCTGCTGTCAATATCATCAGGCTACAGCTGCAGACTACACACCAGAACACAGCCGGGGGGGAGGCAGGAATTATTTGGCTTAAAGGTCCTGGAGTTGTCAAAAGTACCGAAAAGCAAAAACTAAAACTAAAGCAGCGAAACTAGACGCGCATTTGAGCAAGTATCGATACTAAAAAAAGGTCAGAAATTAAAACTTTCCTCACTAATCTGCACTAATCGAGACCAAGACCAGTTCAAGACCACAGGATCCCGAGACCAGGACAAGACCAAGACCTCTGGGAGTCGAGACCGAGACAAGACCAAGACTTTTAAAGGTCAAGACAAGACCAAGGTTCACCAAGACGAAATCAAGACCGTCTTTGTCATTTCCAACATTTATTTGTCTTTTACAGTTATTTTGGCGCATTTATATCAATGTTTTTGTAATGTTTTTATAAATCAGATCGAGTCAGATCTCGAGTCCGAGACAAGACCGAGACCAAGCGCCATCAAGACCAAGACAAGACCGAGTCCAAATGAGTCTGAGATGAGACCAAGACCGTAAAAAAGTGGTCTAGAGGCTAGTCTCGAAATCAAGCACTAGTGACAGACCCATATTTTAAAGGTCCCGAGACCAGGACAAGACCAAGACCTCTGGGAGTCGAGTCCGAGACAAGACCGAGACTTTTAAAGGTCGAGACAAGACCACGGTTCACCAAGACCAAATCAAGACCGTCTTTCCAACATTTATTTATCTTTTACAGTTATTTTGGCGCATTTATATCAATGTTTTTGTAATGTTTTTATAAATCAGATCGAGTCAGACTCTGCGTATTTACCGGCCGTAGTGAAATACGATCGCGCTCCTCCAGTGTCAGACCTCGAGTCCGAGACAAGACCGAGACCAAGCGCCATCAAGACCGAGACAAGACCGAGTCCAAATGCGCTCGAGTCCAAGACCAAGACCATAAAAAAGCGGTCTCGAGGCCAGTCTCGAGACCAAAACACTAGTGACAGCTGCTAACCATGTTTAGACTACTACAATCTATGCACTGATAATGGTATCGTATATGGGCGCCGATATTTAAATATTACATGTACATCAATGTAATAAGACTATTTACAAGCTGTAGATAAGTGTTTCCCCAAATTTTTTTTTCTGGGGACCCATATTTTAAAAGTCACAAACCTTAGACATTATTCATAAATCACAAAATAAAAGTGGATTTGACCATTATTGAACATTAATGAGGATATTTTATTGTTGACTGAGTGACAATTAGTATTACTTAAGTTTTAAACAATGAAAAACAGTCCATAAGTCAGATCCATAAGTCGCCTATTTGGACATTAAACTTAGCCCATTTCTTTTTCTTTTCAACATTCAATTGAACCAGCAATACTGGAACAAAATAGTCAATAAATAAATACAAAAAGATTAGAAATTATACAAACTATGTCACCTACATGCAGATCGTGACAAGGCGACCAAAAAAAAACCTCTTGAGGGTCCTGAGGGTCGCAGTCTTTGGGAAACAATGCCACAGATTGCTCAGAAAGTCTCATAATGTTTGATTTTTTTGATACAAAAATGTTCTATAGTTACTCTTGGATCAAGCACATTAAGATCGGTTGAGTCTTATTATATTTTTGTTCGAAGGAAATAAATGCTGCTTTCAGTCTCCTCACTGGTATCGGTTGATATCGGGTATTGGCAGATACTTAAAGCTACAGTATCGGAATCAGTATCGAAACTGAAGAAGCCAGATTGGTGCTGGAACTTGGATTAGTTCAGCAGTTCAGATGTTCCTGGACATGTTTAAGATGCCTGCACTTCATAGAAACCTGATTTTCAAAAACCAATTTCAATCGCAACTGTCTGAAACTGCTTAAATGTTTCGAGTGTAGTCTATAATCTGAAATAAAAAGTAAAATGAGTCAAATTAAACAGAAATACTTGTGTAAAAATGTAAAATTGTGCGGTCCTTGAACCTCAAACATAACATTGGCACATTTCTGATGAATTTTCGTAATAATGTCCGATTGTTGCAACATTATCACCACAATCCAACATGTTTTCTTTTAGTTCTTCTTTTTATGATCACCAACTCCAAACCAGACGCCACCAGAAAAAGTCCGCGAACATTTTGAAAACCAGCACCAACTTCAACTTCATATCCGTCCTAAACCTCTGAAGTAGCGTCCACGGCGGCGTGAAAACCGACGAGAAATGACGAAAACGCCGCTCCCGAGTTCAAAGCGGCGTTATTCGGTTTGGACGGGTGTTTGTTGTCACTCGGCAACAAGGAGAAGTGTGGTCGGCTAGGTCCTTCGTTTTGCTATTTTTCACAGCGGACTCGCATTCTTAGCATTCCTCCAGGAGACCACGGCGCTCCATCTTAAAGTCGAGTCCACCACGCACAGAGCCATTCACAAAATCACAACGCCAAAGTCATTAAAGAAAGTAGGAAGTTAAAGGTTGACCGCGTAACTTTTCTGGAAGAAGGTCTGGGATTTGTTTTTCTCCGTGAGGTTACTGGTTTACCTGAAATGTTGCACAATGTTAGTGTTGTCAAGATAATTAAAATTTAAACTCCGTACGTAGACTTGATACTCAATACTGATTCTGATACTATGATGATAATAAAAAAACTGGGGGTGGGCAATTTTTTTCAATGAGGACACTTGAGAAACAGAAAATATTGTGCAGGGTCAGGCCAAAATCTTAATCTTAACTCAATTCTGAATATTATTACTTGTATTTCTTTATAAAAAATAGTAAATGGGATTGTTTTGATGAGCTGATAAGAGTTTGTGTTATGACTAAGCAATGAAAAAGTGAGGTTGATTTACAAAAAATGTCATTAAAAAACACCTCTAAAATAAAAGCAATGCAGCTTTGAGGCAAAATTAGAGGCAAAATTATAAAATCTGTTCATTTTGCCATTTAAAATTACATTAAATGGGACGGTCAGAGTCAACCAAAGAACCGTATGTGGTCTTGGAACTACAAAAACAAGATTCAAAAGTTGGGGTGACTGAACTTGTTCTGTGGTTAGTCCCAAACTTTGGTACACGTTTTCTCCTCACATTAAGACTTTTAACACGGCATGAGAATTGTGTGGTCATCTCGCTGTTTTTTATTGATTTAATTAGCTATTTTACTATTTATTTCATGTTTTATTTTATTGAATATGTTAATTTATATTGTGCCTACGCTGTGCAGCACTTTGGAGTTGGATTGGATTGGACAATGCCCGGGTCTGTTTAAACAGCAGAACGTGATTTTCAATTTAAATCAAAGTACTTTCTTTTGTATTCCCATGTCTGTGTAATCCTTAAGTAAGTCCAGGTAGGTTCCTCAGTGGTCCATGGGCGTATATTCATCTATGTGCTCTTATATTTGTTCTGCTACAGCTCCAGATCATTCTAAAGACATTCAAGAAAGGTTCATTTTTGTCCTGTGAACGTGACTTTTTTAGTATCGATACCTGCTCAAATGAGTATCTAGTTTTGGTAACAGTTATAGTTTTATCGATTAATATCTATCAGATTTTCGATACTTGTGACAACCCTACACAATATGCTGTTAAAGTCATCTATCTTCATGGAGACAAGAAGGCGATGCAAGCGATCAGATTTGTGGATAGGCGATCCCACTCACAATAAAAATGTTATTTAAAGGCGCTGGTTTAAAAATTCGAAAAACAGAACTAGTTCCTTTAAAACAGTTTACAAAAGTCTAAAGTTTTTCCTCACTTACCTCATGCACTCAGAGCATCCTAATTATTCACCATGATGAGTTTATATGCACCTTTCAGAGACCCGAGCGACGTTTTCACCGTCCACTGTCATACTAACAACAACTAGCATGTTAACAGTGCACCAGCTGTTTACCAGACAATTCAAACGCTTCATAATCAGACGCAGACAACACGCAGCAGACTCATTTTGACCTGAGGGACATTTAATCGAAGCAAAAATAAAGAAACGCTGGAAATGCACGAGGGTAAAACGACAGAAAAGGAGGAGGAGATGAAACGGAGCCAGACTGAAAATGCACGACTTGGCAGTATTCTAATCTGTTATTACTGAATACATACGACGTAATGGTGACCCAATAACAAACAATGAGGCACCTGCCAGTCCGTGTGTGCTCAGAGCGAGGCAGGGAGCGTTTGAGTTCTGATAACGAACTAGTCCGAGTTGAAAATAATAAGGTAAATCAATACATCTGTTCACTGGATCGTGTTGTTTTGGAAAAGTCGGTTATTTTTCAGACTAGACAGACAAGAATTTCTGTTGCAAATTTAGATTTTCTGAATATTTTTGAATACATGAAAGTAAAATAATGGTGACCGAAGGCTTGTACATAGAGAGAATTTGTGAATTTTGAGGATTAATAACAGAGGTGGGTAGTAAGTACTCTAGTTTATTTACTTGAGTAACTTTTTAAGAAGTGTTTTTCGAGCAGCATAGTTTTACTGCGACTTACGGTACTTGTGTTCCGCTTCCTTGAGTAAATGTTTTGTTTATTTTTCCCACTGTGAGGAAGTCTAAAGCGATAAAACCTTTACGTGAAAATGTGAAATGATTTGAACATTTGCGTTTCTTGCAGCTCATTTTCGAGTCTGTCCTTTAAAATGAAAATTATGATGAAAATATACCAGATTTTGTGCATTATTTATAGTTTTGGGCTTCAAATTGTAAATAAAGATGTTACAATCTCTTTAAGTTACTCTTCTTACTTGAGTATTACTTTTCCTGAATACTTTTTTTTCCTCTTATTTGAGTAGTGTAAGTTGTGACTACTCTACCGCCTCAGATTAATAAGTAACTGTTTATTACGTTTGTTTGTTTGTTTTTTTCCATGTTGATTTAATAATACCGCTATCTTTCATCACGTGTTTTAAGAGTGCTTCCTTAATCATTATGCATAGTTCACATAAATATTAGGCTAATGATTAATAAAATAGTTAATTATTGTTTTATTTTATGTGAAGAGGTTAATGATTAGTGATGTACTATTTATGTGTCTGTTGACAGTTTAGGTCATTATAAAGGACACTGTATTAACACAGTAGTAATATTTCTCCCTAAATTAAAAAACTATGCATAATAACATCAACTTTAACTAATTAAATTAAGTTAAAAAAAAAAATCCTCTTTTGTATTTACACAAAAATAATACTTCTCTCTATCTAATGAAAAAGTTATAAACAGTATCTGGTATTGTAATAACACGTTAATAACATCAACTTTAACTATGTAAATTAAGTCAAAATGTTCTCCTTTGTATTTACACGAAAATAATATGTGTCCTTAAATGAAAAAGTAAACTATGCATAAGTTATAAACAGTGTGTGGTTCTGTAATAACACTTTAATAACATCAACTTTAACTAATTAAATTAAGTAAATAGTTTCCTCCTTTGTATTTACACGAAAATAATATGTCTCCCTAAATAAAAAAGTAAACTATGCATGTCAAAATGTCTCCTTTTCTTCCTAAATAGAAAAGTAAACTATGGATAAGTTATAAACAGTGTCTGGTATTGTAATAACACGTTAATAACATCAACTTTAACTATTAAAATTACATCAAAAAGTCTCCTTTTTTCCCTAAATGGAAAAGTAAACTATGCATAGGTTATGAACAGTGTCTGGTATTGTAATAACACTTTAATAACATCAACTTTAACGATTAAAATTACGTCAAAAAGTCTCCTCTTTTCCCTGAATGGAAAGTAACCAATGCATAAGTTGTAAACAGTGTCTGGTATTGTAATAACACTGTAATAACATCACTTTCAACTATTAAAATGAAGTGAAAATGTTTCGTTTTCTCCCTAAATGGAAAAGTAAACTATGCATAAGTTATAAACAGTGTCTCGTTTTGTAATCACACTTTGATAACATCAGCTTTAACAATTAAAATTATGTCAAAATGTCTCCTTTTCTCTGTAAATGGGAAACTAAACTATGCTTAAGTAATAAACAGTGTCTGGTATTGTAATAACACTTTAATAACGTAAATTTTAACTATTAAAATTAATTCAAAATGTCTCCTTTTCTCCCTAAATGGAAAAGTAAACTATGGATAAGTTATAAACAGTGTCTGGTATTGTAATAACACTGTAATAACATCACTTTCAACTATTAAAATTAAGTCAAAATGTTTCCTTTTCTTCATAAATGGAAAAGTAAACTATGCTTAAGTTATAAACAGTGTCTGGTTTTGTAATAACGCTTTTATAACATCAACTTTAACTATTAAAATTAAGTAAATAGTTTCCTCCTTTGCATAAGTTATAAACAGTGCGTTAAAATAGCAGTTTTATTACAAAGATTTTTGCATAGTTATATTATTTTAAAAATCCTTCTCTATACATAAAAATATGCTTTGTCCACTTTTTAATAAAAAAAAAAAAAAGCGATCATATAATTATTAATTTAATATTTATTGTCTAAAAATGCTGTTAGCCTTGGAAGCTACCGCGAGCCTCTGTTATGAATCGCAGTAGCCATTTACTACTATCAGACGGTACGGGCTATTTCCAAGAACACCAAAATAGCTTCTTCACCATTGAAACGCGCTGCAAACGCAAATAACATAACTTGAGAGAGAAATGAATGCTTAGAATCTGTAAATTAGACATATGAAGTGAAAAGAGGCAAAGAAAATAGCCGAGAGACGAGCAGCTCCCGGGCGCTGAGCATTGGAGCCCGCCAGGAAATAGACGGCGCCTCGATAGCTCCGGTCTATGGGGAAATGCGAGGGGATTTAAAAAAAAAAAAAAAAAAAAAAAAAAAAGCTACCTGTGAGGCGCAGCTTCACCGGGCCGTTCCGCCGGATCCCCTGGTTCGACATGTCCAGATCTTCACGGCAGCCCGCAGAAACGTCTCTCCGAACGCGAAAAATCACCGGGTTTGTGCAGAAACTCCGTCAGATTTACACAATAATGGAGTCTGTGCATTGTGGCCCGGATGTGGAGTTGGAGCAGCGGCAGCGGCGGAGTGCCATAACGCGCCAGAAATCCCGAAAATCAAAAAGAAAAAGCAAAAGAAAAAAACCGCTGCAACGTGCATTTACCGCCCCCGAACGCCGTGCCGGAGTCCGAAGCGTGAGATGTGTGGGGAAGGAAAAGGAAAAAGCGGTGGAGATTGGAGATCGGGGTGTGGGTTCACATCTTCTTTCGTGCGCTCCGCGGGCCGTGCGTTTTTTGGGTTTGTGGAGCGGGTACCTCCTCTGCTCTGTGGCCCCGTCGGAGGAGAGCGGAGCCGTGGATTGGAGTCTGGAGGCGGCCGCTGGGAGATCACCGCTGACGAAAGCACGGTTTGGGGGAGTGAAAGATTTTTTTATTTTTTTTTTTTTTCTTCCTCTCTCTCTTTCTCTCTCTGTCTCTCTGTGTCTCTCTGTGTCTCTCTCGCAGCGAACATGTGGCACTGCAGTTTATACACAGACGGTGCAAGTGCAGAGAAGTGCGAGCAGGATTTCAACTTAAAAAAACAAAACGATGATGATGAAAATATAACAGATTTTGTGCATTAATTTATGTTTTGTGCTTCAAATTGTAAATAAAGATGTTAAAAGTCACATAGTGCACCTTTTATACAGATGGAGGCAGTTTAAATTAGTACATTTGGGAAGGTGACTTTTAAAGTGTATTCCCCTACAGATTACAGATTACATACACCAAAATGTAGTTTGTAACGTAATCCATTAAATTACTTAAAGTGAGTAACGTAATCTGAATACTTTGGATTACTTGATTTGCTGTAGAGAAGCAAAGACTCTTCACATAAGATGTTTTGTTTGCTAAAAGACAATAAAAAGCCCAGACTTTACTTAACTAAATTAAAAATATTATTGATAGAAGAGGAGGAGACATGGTTTAGTCCTGTTAAATCCTGTTTCAGTCCTGTTTTAGATCTGGTTTAGACCCGGTTTAGTCCTGGTTTAGTCCTGGTTTAGACCTGGTTTAGTCCTGGTTTAGACTGGTTTAGACCTGGTTTAGTCCTGGTTTAGACCTGGTTTCTGGTTTAGACCTGGTTTAGTCCTGGTTTAGTCCTGGTTTAGTTTAGACCTGGTTTAGTTTAGTCCTGGTTTGTTTAGTCTGGTTAGTCCTGGTTTAGACCTGGTTTAGTTTAGACCTGGTTTAGACCTGTTTAGACCTGGTTAGTCCTGTTTAGACCTGTTTAGACCTGGTTAGTCCTGGTTTAGTCCTGGTTTAGACCTGGTTTAGTCCTGGTTTAGTCCTGGTTTAGACCTGGTTTAGTCCTGTTTAGACCTGGTTTAGTTTAGACCTGGTTTAGTCCTGGTTTAGTTACCTGGTTTAGACCTGGTTTAGTCCTGGTTAGTCCTGGTTTAGACCTGGTTTACCTGGTTTATCCTGGTTTAGACCTGGTTTAGTCCTGGTTTAGTCCTGGTTAGACCTGTTTAGTTTAGTCCTGGTTTAGACCTGGTTTAGACCTGTTTAGTCCTGGTTTAGACCTGGTTTAGACCTGGTTTAGTCCTGGTTTAGCCCAAAATGTGAAAACAGGAAAATACCGAAGTGTAATCCAGTTATTTTAACAAAGTAACTGTAATCCAATTACCACTCACTGAAACAGTAACTGTAACTGAATACAGTTACTCATAATTTGTACTCTGATTACGTAACTCCGGTACATGTAATCTGTTACTCCCCAACACTGCTTTTATATTGTTAAAATGCTGTTTTTTATTGTAATTTAATGGGCCTAGTCACTAAATATCCATGTCCATAGTTTGCTACTACTACTACTTCAGTGATATTGTTATTGAAGTAACTGTACTTTACTGTGTTCCGTTTATTTAAGTAAAAGTTGTTCCCACTGTGAGTGAGTCTGAAGTGACAAAACCTGACAATATGAAATGATTTGAACATTTGTTTCAGATCTGATTTAGTTTGTCTCATTAGTTTGTCTCAAAATGATGATGAAAATAAAACAGATTTTGTGGTTTATTTAATGTTTTGTCCTTCAAATTATACATAAAGAAGTTAAAATCTCTTTAAGTTACTCTTCTTACTTGAATATTACATTTTCCAAACAGCAGAAATAAGCAGGTGACGGAATATTTACCAGAAAATTTACATAGTTCACCTTTTAATTTTTTACTTTGTACAGATGGGTGCAGGTCAAATTACTACATTTATGTTGTTAAAATGCAGGTTTCTATTGTAATTTAGTGTTTCTAGTCACTAAATATCCACGTTTAACATTTGTGTATTTGTCTTTTGGATGTGTCATGGTAAAATACAATGTTATCAGTGGGAAAATCAGCCTCTTGCCCCCATGTGGGCGCATGACATTATCACTGGAGAATCTGTGAAGCTCCAGTATCACAGGGACGAGCAGATGACATCACCGGCCCCTTACAGATTAGATCTGTGGAGAGACGAGTCTGCTCACAGAAAGAGCACGAGTTTGTGAACGAGCGGCACATTTACCTGTAAGTGAATAAATAAGCACATGTTAAATATTTAATGTTTAATGCTTGACTGTGGGACATTACAGGAAAATCACAGCCCAGACAGTTTTCAAGTCTCTTTCTTGTCTCCATGGAGATGTTATTGCTTTGCTTAGAAGTTTCGCAGTATTGCATTAAACACATCTTGCATTTATTCAGCTTTTGTTCAAGTTTTTCTTGCTCATACACACAAAAATATTGATACATCGATAAATCGTATAGTTTAATGTGATGTTACAGTATCGATATCGTGGGCTGCTCTATCGATATATCACCAAGAGTTTTATATATTTTACTAAATTATTTTGTTACAGAGCTACAGTTTTGTTGCTTGTTCAGTGGAAGGAAACTTATTTATGCGACACATTTGACATTTTTACTGTTTTCATGAATAAAATGTTTGTGTTTCATATGAAATTTGCACAAAAAGTGGTTTCACAAACACTTTTAGCATCACAGTCATGATTTAGCCTTTATTTTTTAGTGAACCGTGTCAAATCGATTTGAAATATATCGTATAAATATATATATGTGGCCATACCAGTTTGTCAAATCCTGATCCCGTCAGATCTCAGAGGCTCAGCAGGGTCGGGTCTGGTCAGGACTTGGGTGGGAGACACTGGGAAAATCAGGAGCCACAGTGGGAATAACTGTCAAGACACTTCACCCTCATTGCCCAGTATGAAAGTGGTGTGTGTGTGTGTGTGTGTGTGTGTGTGTGTGTGTGTGTGTGTGTGTGTGTGTGTGTGTGTGTGTGTGTGTGTGTGTGATGGTGGTGGTCGGAGGGAGGCCGACTGGCAGGGCAGCTGTGGCTACAATAGTATTTTACCATCACCAGATACAGAGTGAATGAATAATGCTGAGTAATGCTCTGTAAAGTGTCTTTGTGACATATGCAGTGTCGGGGAGTAACAGATTACATGTACTGACTGGAGTTATGTAATCAGAGTACAAATTATGAGTAACTGTATTCAGTTACAGTTACTGTTTCAGTGAGTGGTAATTGGATTACAGTTACTTGGTTGAAATAAATGGATTACACGGCGGTATTTTCCTGTTTTCACATTTTGGGCCCCTTTTTTTTTTTTTCTAGGTAATTCCACTCATTGCCGGACAGGACTAAAACCAGGTCTAAATTAAGACTAAACCAAGACTAAACCAGGTCTAAAACCAGGTCTAAACCAGGTCTAAACCAGGTCTAAACCAGGTCTAAAACAGGATTTAACAGGACTAAACCAGTTGGAGTAGACCGTGTCTCCTCGTCTTCTATCAATAATATTTTTAATTTGGTTCAGTAAAATCTGGACTTTTTATTTTCTTTTATCAGACAAAACTTCTTATGTTACGATTTCCTCGTCTTTGTTTCTCTACAGCAAATCAAGTAATCCAAAGTACTCAGATTACATTACTCACTTTAAGTAATTTAATGGATTACGTTACAAACTACATTTTGCTGTATGTAATCTGTAATCTGTAGGAGAATACATTTTAAAAGTCACCTTCAGCACTGGACATATGTCAGTGAAAAGCGCTGTATAAATAAAGACTTATTTACTTATTTACTTACGTATCAAATCGAAAGTTCACTGTATCGTATCAGCCACTTCTTAATGATACTTAAACCTATCACACACATTAAAAACATCTGTTCTTGTTAGTCTGAAGGGGTCATGACTCTCCACAGATCTGCCTTGTATCACCATCTTGCCAACAGTTTAATGCCGTACTGTGGGACATGCAGGTAAACCATTATATCTCTATGTTAGTTTGTAGTTTGTCTCCCTTTGCCGTGAAAAGTTACATAGTAAATACGCTTTTTTTTTCTGATCTGTGTTGTAATGTAGTTCCCTCATCATAAAAATACCTGGAAGTGTGTCGTGTTTTGTTTCGTTCACATGTTTAACACACAAACACTGCACATTTAGGCCGAGCTTTTCTCTGAAACACTGTTCCACCTTGTGATGTCATGTGGTAATGCAAAACTCTGTGTCCTCTTTATCATTATTATTAGTTTGTGCGGTCATAAACGAAAATATTTTTGTGCATGTGTGTATGTGTATATACATTTATATTGAATACATGTACTGGATATTTTAGATGCATAAGTGTATGTATGTATGTATGTATATGTGTGTGTGTGTGTGTGTATGTTTATTAGGGGTGTAACAATATCCAAGTCTCACGATACGATATCGTCACGATATGAACCTCACAGTACGATATTTATTGTGATATTTTGTGGAGCCAAACAAAACTGTTAATATGTTACTTTTTCCTCTTAAAATGCCTCGACAAGACTTAATCCAAAGAACTAAGACTTAAAAGTGTTAAAACTGTCATTTCTTCTTGTCGTCTGCACTGAAACGGAGCAAAGGATCATGGTCTATGTAGTTCCCTCTGTCTTTTTTTTTTAGCTGTTGCTGCACCATAAAGATAAATTTGTAATTCGGTCCACGATATTATTATTGTGAGAACTTTGGGGATACGATATCACAATATTTTGGTTATTTTTACATCTCTAATACGACAGGTAAGCACTCCAAAGGTGTAAAAAAAAAAAAAAAAAGTGTTAACCACATGATTATGTAAAACAACTGGGGAAGGACACCATGTTTTATAAAACTTCATCCCGCTCCTTTTGAGCACCAGGTTCCAAATATGTACATGAATGTACATATCCTTGTTCTTTGTTATTGTTGTACTTTGCTCAAACAAATAAAATGAACACAGGAAGTGCTCTAGTGTGTTTTTGAACTCCATACACCTTCACTAGAATCATTTGGGTAATTTCAGAGTCAGACCTTTTCTCTCTCAAGTCAGTGCACAGATTTTAATACATGCTTTTATTACAAATCGTGTTGATTACTGCAATGCTTTCCTTTCTGGTCTTCCAAAGAAAACTACATACAGCTCCACTGCAGCTCCTCCAAAACTCTGCAGCACGACTGCTGACGAGGACCAGGAAGCGAGAGCACATCACCCCAGTACTGAAGTCTCTGCACTGGCTCCTGTGAGCTTCAGGAGAGATTTTAAAGTTCTTCTATTGGTTTATAAAGCTCTTAATGGTCTTAGTTCTATTTATTTATCTGATCTGTTTTTATCATATGAGCCTCTTGGACTCTCAGGTCCTCAGGTAGTCGTCCCAAGAGTCCAAACTAAAACTAACGATGAGGCGTCATTCAGTTTTTACAGCCCCCGTTTGTGGAACAGTCGACCTGAGGATCTGAGGTCTGCTGACAGTGATCATGTTTTTAAAAGTAAACTCAAAACATATTTTTAATTTAGCTTTTAATTGAAACTTTGACCTGTTTTAACTTATTGTTACTACAGTTGTTTTAAATTATTACTTTTTTAGTCTCCATCTGATCTTAGCTCTCAATTTTCATTTTTACTAGAACTTTTAAGAGCTTTATATTTAAATTGTATATATGGGGGGTAATTAATATATTGAAATTTTTACTTAGTGCTACATTTCAAATGTATGAAGTGCTATACAAATAGTTTGATTTCCAATCTCTACTGAATTTAAGGTAAAAGGAGCCGTTAACGTGAAAACTACCACTTCATGACATCACGAGATGCACAACAGAGCATTTTGAGCTTTAGAGATGTAAACAGACTAATAAAGGATATTCAAATATGTGAACAAACACAAAAAGAGATGTAACATGGATTAAAACTCACAAAAGTCAGTTTTGAGTAATAGGATCATTAACTTTGATTATCCAGTGGTCATTATGTTAAAGGGTTAGAACTTAATATATTTCCTCTTTCACTGCAAGCCAAGTTTAAGTACAGCTAGACACGAGATTACAAATCACGTGGATTGAATATTTGATCATGAAAACGCCCACAGTCAGTACACATGAGCTGAACTTTATTTACACTTATATTTTCCTCAGTCATGTTAAAATAGTTTATTGTACATCACAAACAGAACAAGAGCCACATGTAAAAAAAAAAGACAAACAGGAGAGCCGTACAGTTGCTTCAAGAATAGAGTTTAGAAAGTGAAAGTGCTTTGGTTTTCGTTGATCTGGAAGGCGTAACCGTCTGTGGTGACTTCTGGGGCCACGCTCGGAACCACCTCCTCCTGAAATGACACAGACCGGGGCGAGTCAGTGACCAGCGGAAAGATAATGGTTTGGATTTGTTAAAAAAAAATGTATTGTGTAAATTTTCTGGTCGAGGGTCTAGACCGTTTGTCTGGCTTTGCTCTAAATATTCCATCGTTTGGCTTTAAACTTATTTGTTTAAAGTAGATTTGAGCAATAAAAGCTTTTTTTTCAGTTCAATAAATATCCATAGAAGAGTTGTGTAGGTATTTTTATTTATCCGTAAAACAACAGGATTCCAGGGCACTCCAAAGAAGTAAAAAAAGTTAAATCACACGAGGAAAAATACAGTTAAAAGGCCTTTATTTAAATGGCCAAAGCCAACACGTTTCGACTTTAGTCTTCATCAGGGCTTAGTATGATTAGATTTTTTACTTTTTTTACTTCTTTGGAGCGCCTGGAGTCCTGTTGTGTTTTAGTTTTGATTGTTTTTCCAAGAGCACCCTCTACCTGCTCCCACTGCCTGGAACACCTGCAGCAAACAGCCACACTTTTGTTCTTTCTGTACTATTTATCCGTCTTTGGATTATCTGCTGTTTTTTCATTTGTTATTATTGTTATAATACTTTAATTTTTCAGTTTTAGCTTTTATTGTTGGTATTTATTTGTTTGGTATACATATTTTCAAAAGAAAAAACATTTTTGTAGAGGTGCAAATGCAAGGAGCAGCCAGACAAGAGTGAAAAAAATGCATAGTGTGGTCCAAAGCAAGAAAAATATCTGATGAAGGCTTTTTTTTTGCCGAAACGTTATTTTGAAAACAAATAAGCTTTTGGACATCGGCCATCTGAGTGCTACGCATTTTTTCCACGCTTGTCTGGTAAACATATTTTGTCATTTGCCATCGAAATGTATAAATAAAAAAATATATATAACCATAAGAAAAAAAGTATGTTTTTTTATTTTAGTCTATTTTTTGACAAAAATAAGTTAATGGGGCTTTAATAAAATATAAAATAAAAAATGGAGCAAATTAACAAAATATGGATATTGTATATAGTGTTGAGTTGCTGGATAATATTCAATAACTTAAAAAAAAAAACTACAAAAAGTACCTTGTAAACTTGATAATAATGGTATGGTAAGTGATATTTCCGCACTAATCAAAACCTCAACTGATACTCTAAATAAATGTTAAAGTGTAAATGTGATAGAATATTGAACATCTGTAATTGCTAGGAAAAAATAAAAAAATAGATTTTAATTTGTCAGTCTTTTCCAGTCCTAGTCAAAATGGACAATACTTGAAACTTTACAGAGGAAGTAACTGAGACAAGTCGGTGGAGGAATCCTACCGGAAAAGTTCCCTAGCGTTCCTTTATGACACCCACCTCTCCAGAGAAGTACTTTTCGATGATGTTCAGAGCGGCTTTGTAGACCATCTCGTTCTCGTGCGACTGCAGCGCCTCGATCCGGTCCAGCCCTCCGCACTCCTCAATCATTAAACTCAACTTATCAGACTCGTTAATCTTATCTCCAGCCTGGAAAGAAAAACCACACACATGAACATCCAAAAACTACAGAACGATGAGAGAAGAGCAGAGAAGATTTGAGGTTCTGACCATGAAGATGTTGGTGATGGCGTCCAGGATGACCAGCACGATTTTGCTGTCCTTGGAGGAGAGCAGGTTGAGCAGAGGCTCCAGCACGTTGGCCTGGACGAGGTAAACCACCTGCTGAATATTGCCCCCGCTGGTGAAGTTTGTCACGGCCCAGACCGCCTCCTTCTGGGTTTTGTAGTCGCCCTGGAGAGAAAAACCAAGATTAGAAAACACATCAAATCGTCTAGTATCTGTAGGTTATTAAATTATCTGACATGAAGTGTACGATTAACAACAGGCAAATAAATGAGAAAATATGCACAATTTTACACTGACAAGTTCTTAAAAGTGTAGATTCAAGGCAAAAAATATTGAATTTAATTGTTTATATTTTAGTAAAACAGCAAAAATAATGATTTAATTGGCGTTTCAATACATTTTAGTAGAATATACATTTGTTTTGGATCATTAAGATCTTTTTATTATGTAATAGTTAGTATAAATGTTGGATTTAGGTAAAGTTTTGGATTTAAATAAAGTTGTATGTGTGTGGATTTAAGTTTTGTTTTTTTTACTTCAATGAGACTTTTCCTGGGTAAAAAAAAAAAAGGGGAAAAGTATTGCCCATTTTCTTTTCTAATAAATGTTTTAGATTTGAAATACATTCTTTAAAAAAATAAAATAATTTCTACTTTTTTTCAACTGTATAAACATTGATGTGTGTCTCAGGTTTGCGTTTCAACAACATGCTAAGCTGGAAAAAAAAAAAAAAATTATAAATATAATAAAAAAAAAAAAGTAAAAAAATAATAAAAAAATTAAAAATCATTATTTTTGTAACTTATATTTATTATTACTATTAAATTATTTATTTATTTGTAGTAGTATTAGTTTTAATAATAATAATAATAATAATAATAATCCATAAAAACTAGACATTTTGGTGAATTAGAACTGAAAATCCCCTCAACACCATCGGCGGGGCAGACTGACCTTGTGCAGGACCTCCACCAGGTAGGGCACCACCCCAGAGTCGATGACCTCCTGGATCTGGGAGTCTTTTCCTGCGGTGATGTTGGAGAGGGTCCAGGCGGCCTCCTTCTGGATGTTGGCCTTGTTGTGGCGCAGCAGCTGGGGGAACATGGGCAGAGCTCCGGCGTCCAGCACGGCCTGAGTCTGCTCGTCTGTGCCCGTGACGATGTTCCCGATGGCGCGCAGGGAGGGAGTCTGGAGAGGAAGAAGGGAAGAGTGAGGATGAGAAGAAATATAAATGACTGAGACTATTGACTGGTCTCTTCTGTGGACACCAACTCTTTCCCCCATGAAGACGACATTTGACGACCGCCCTTGTTTTTTTAATGACGTCTTTTGACACATCCGCTGTGTCACTAAAGACGTGATTTAACGACCATTAGAAACGGCTCCTGTTTTTCACATGTAAAACAGACTGCGATAGACAGAAGCACTACAACCAGTGTTGGGGAGTAACAGATTACATGTACTGGAGTTATGTAATCAGTACAAATTATGAGTAACTGTATTCAGTTACAGTTACAGTGAGTGGTAATTGGATTACAGTTACTTTGTTGAAATAAATGGATTACACGGCAGGATTTTCCTGCTTTCCTGTTTTCGCATTTTGGACTATATCCCTTTTTTCTTTTTTTCAGTAATTCCACTCATTGCCAGAAACTAAACCAGGACTAAAACTAGACCTAAAACCAGGTCTAAAAGAGAATTTAACAGGACTAAATCATTCTGTGTGGACGTGTCTCCTCGTCTTCTATCAATAATATTTTTTATTTGGTTCAGTAAAGTCTGGGCTTTTTTTTTAAATTTTCTTTCAGCAGACAAAACATCTTATGTTACGATTTCCTCGTCTTTGCTTCTCTACAGCAAATCAAGTAATCCAAAGTATTCAGATTATGTTACTCAATTTAAGTAATTTAACAGATTACGTTACAAACTACATTTTGGGGTATGTAAACTGTAATCTGTAGGGGAATACATTTTAAAAGTCACCTTCCCAACGCTGACTACAACCTATACTAGACTGACCAATAGGATTCCAGGATATGTTCGCCGATTTTTCCATCGAAGTAGTGATGATTGTAGCTTCCGGAAAAAAACACAACACAAAACACGTGCAACGCAAAGATTGCGGAGCTGCGGCGCAGTTTTAGAAATGATGAGGAGTGGTCAGTTTTTCTTGGAGGCGTCCACTTTTCTCATTTTGGACGTTTTGCTGACGAGGGTGTCACGGTCAACAGTCAAAACGATCGTCCTTTAAGAGCGTTTGGAAAGAGACAAGTCTTCATTTGTGCTGCTCTGGTGGGAGGGGCCACGTACAGAGACACGGGAGACACTGCTGACGCTGCTGTGATAAACACCACAGAAAATTAATATTTTAATCGAAAATATAATTAAAATATTTTAGTAGAAAATCAGCCAAGGGCCAGATTAAAGGTCTTGGAGGGCCGGATCTGGCCCCCGGGCCATATGTTTGACACCTGTGGTCTAAGGTTTCCAGAGATACCAAATATGTCTTTCAGTAAAGTTCAGTGTGAAAATCATTTATAAATCACTTGTGGAAGTCTGTTTTCTTTTATGCAGTTCTGCAGCCCAGTCATATGTGTGAGGGTTGTTCCTAGTCCAAGGGGGAAAGAGTTAAAACAGAGTGCCAAAAATAAAAAGATGATTTAAGCCAACAATACAAAGTTGAGAGCGTAAATGAAAAAGGGGAAAAAACAACTTTAAAACTAGTATCTATCTTGTATCATATCCATTAGGACCAGAGTTTACATTTTTTTGGCACCATTACTATTAAATGAGATTAACAACAACAACTCCTCTGACATCTCTGGAGGTGACATGTCACGTAAACGATTCCACGGAAAAGGAACTGGAACATTCTCCACGGAGAGAAACATGTTTTCTGCCTGAAACGAGCAGCAGGAGGCCGTGGTCCGGGCCAAGAGTCGGAGTCAAAACATTTCAGATGTTTTTATTGCACTGAAAAAACATTTGACTTTAGTCTGTTGGAATTATGATTTCATTAAAATTTAATTTGCGACATTAGCCAAAAGTGAATTATCGTATTTTTCGGACTACAAGTCACTTTTGGCATGGTTTGGGTGGTCCTGCGACTTCTACTCCAGTGAGAGTTGCATTTTAAAATATATAAATATCCGCGAGAGGGCGCTCTAGGTCTGTGTGCCAGTATCTGCTACAACTCCTGCACATGGATCTATAAAAAGGTAAGGCAAGAATTTTAATAAACAAATTAAATAATAACATAATTAAAATTAAAAAGACATTAATTACATAAATTAGAGAGAAGAGTGCGGAATGAAAACCTTTCAGTCATATGCACAGTTAAATAGAACCGGTTTGAGCCTGGATTTAAACAGTCAAAGTAGAGTTTTGTCTCACATCTTCAGACTGTTCCAGGTTTTAGCTTCATAAATCTGAAATTCTGACTCTCCCCGTGTTTAGTCCCGACTGAGGAGCTCAGGGACCAGAGTGTGAGATGGTTCATGTGGCACTAACATGTCACAGATGTAGTTTGGTGCTCGACCTTGTACAAGCAGAGCTGCTTTTAAGTCTCTGAGCCACAGGAAGCCAGTGCAGAGACCTGAGCACAGGATTTATGTGCTCGTACTTTCTAGTTCGAGTCAGGACCTGAGCTGCAGTGTTCTGCTCACTGGCCTCTCCAAACGAGCTGAGAGACGCTGCAGAACATTACAGTAGTCTAACCTAAAACGCATGTAGAAGTCCCTCATATGATTATAATCCTATGCTCCTGTACCAATGTCACTTCACGCTCCATTTTATAAAATTAATTTCCACCCAAAAATACAACTTAGACTTCCTTCATAATTTTTCTTTAAAGGTTTTCACTCCGCACTCTTCTCTCTAATTTATGTAATGTCCCTCTCTGTTTTAATTTTATGATAATTATTCATGTTTTGATTTGTTTTTATTGTGATTTTAATGTATTTCTTATTCTGTAAACCACTTTGAATTACACTATACAAATACACTTGCCTTGCTTTTTTTTTGCTGGTGCGATTTATAGTCGGGAGAGCAGCTTTCTGTAAATCAATGAACTTTGTAAGGCTCAACGGCTTGGGAAAAAATATCCAGTTATAGTTTCCTGGCAAGAGTTGCAATTAGATTTGAGATTTAAGTTTTAATATTGGATTCTGTTCAAAGTTCAGTTTAAGATTTGTTCAGAAGAATAAAGAAAAAAAATTGAAAATCTGAACTGACAAACGAACACAAGACTCACATTTCACGACATGTTTGTGTAGATTTTATAAAGATTAAGACAGGAGATTTTGTCGAGGAAATTATGGTATTTTAAAAATTGTGATTTAGCAGATTCATTTAAATTACAATTCCATTTATAGTCTGGAAAATACGGTAGATTAATTTATGTTGGGAGTGTAGGCAACCATGTGTTCATCTTTTCCCCACATCTATAACTACAAAACCTTCAGTTAAAAGTAAACTAAATGTATAAATGTGTGTCAGTTCTGGACCCTGTGTACGTACGATGACGGTGAGCTCTCCGGAGCCGAGCAGCTTGACGAGGCGGGTGACGATGCCGGTCTGCACCACCACCTCGATGCGGTCGTTGGTGCCGTCGGTGAGGTAGGACAGGGCCCAGCAGGCGTCGGCCAGCACCTCCTTATCGTCGTGGTGGAGCAGACGCACCAGCGACGGCAGGATCTGCTGCACGGCGCTAATGGGCGGAGACGGGTTCTTGTTTCGGCACAGGTTCGACAGGGTCCAGGTCACGTTCCTCAGGTAGTCCCTCTGTGGAAGATGTGTGGAAAAAAACTTTAGGTTACAGCACCCCCTAGTGGACAAAGTGGGGAAAAGCACTGGACACGCAGAAATAAACCACATGGCAAGTGATAAATTTGAATTTGATTATGGGAAATGGAGGAAGGACATTTTAGTGAATGAGTTTAGGATGATAATTTAACTTTTACCCTCTTTTAAAATAAACTAAACTGTTTAATTCCACTGAGTGACTTCAAGCATTACTTTCCAATCTTCTCAGAAATTTATATACATTTCCTGGAATAACAAATGTATTTCATGTACATTTTGGAGCTGCACCGAACAATTCATTTAGTAATCGACTAGTCAGCAATATATATATTTTTTTTATTTAGTCAAAAATATATTTCCATTGTACACTGAGACTTTAAATAAAAGTTCAAATATGGAGAGTGTGGGCTTCTAAATGGAGAATATGTACAAGAAAATAATGGCAGTTTGTCATAAAACGTGTTTGAGTCTGTGTAGTCCAGATAACCATTATCATACAACTACGGTTAAATACTTGACTTTTTACAATTCATTGTTGCAGCGCCATTAGATTTTATTAAAGTATGCCTGGATTTTAAATGGTTTCGTACTCATTATTTCCTTGAAAGTGAGATGCTAGTCTCATAAGGACTTAAAATATTATTGTTAACTGTTGTAGTAAGTGCTTTTTAAAATTTTTTTTTGCAAATGCATCGTCTATTGGAGGATTTAGCCAAAAAAATTACTGTATTTTTTGGAGTACAAGTTGCACTTTTTTCCATGGTTTGGGTGTTTCCTGCGACTTGTATATTAAAATTTTCACACTGAAGCCACAAGAGGCTCTAGTCTTGTTTGTCAGTATCTGCTGCTCCTGTTCCTCCTGTACCACTGTCACTTCACTCCCTACTGTGCATGTCTCCTGCATAAAAAGCCGCCATCTTGCTGCAAATGGTGAAATATTCAGCCGAAAACGGTAATTGAGCAGCAGAAAGTTGGAATGAGCGAGAAACTTGCGGCAACCAGGAGGACGCACCATGAAACTTTCCTGAAGTCACTGGATGAATTAAAGTCTGGACTTCAATGACACTGAAATCATCGTGTCGGGATTCAGAAAGGCCGGAAAAATTCTAACTGGAACTGATGCAGAGTCTGATGACAGCGACACAGAAGAGGAAGCGGTGCTCCGTTTACATCATGGATCTATGGTTTATCTCCGAAGGTTGCGCAGAAGTGACACCGAGGATGAAGAATTGAATGGATTTAGTGATTTGGAGCGAGATGGAGAGTTTGTTAAACTTGTTCCGTTTTGTTTTTTACGTTATAGTTTATCTGACGAACTGCTCATATGTGACGTTAACAGTCTGTTGTTCTCTCTTCTATTGTTTTTACTAGAACTTGCCTTTTAAGATGAAATGTCGGTTCCTGTCGGTCTCTGATTTATAAAATACATTTCCCCAAAAAGCGAGACTTATGTTTTTTTCTTTTTCATTGCGAATTTTTTGGCTGGTGCGACTTATACTCCGGAAAATACGGTACTCACATTAACATCATTGAGGTCTGGAACGGCCAAGAGCGAGAGCAGAGGACCCACAGCTCCGTGTTTGATAACCCGGTCTCTGAGGGCTGAACCGTCACCTAAAACAAAACAACAGTCACAATATTTAACCATCACATTTTACTACTATTTAACCATTTATTAAAAACCCCGTCCAACTCACCGGCTATGTTCCCCAGCGCCCACACGGCCTGCTCGCTGATGTGCCTGTGCGGGGAGGTGACCAGGCTGATGAAGGCCGGCACGGCTCCTCCCTCCACCACGGCGGCCGTCTGGTCCGAGGTCCCGGAGGCGATGTTGGTCAGGGCCCAGGACGCCTCGAACTGGATGGGAGGGCAGTCGGACAGGCCCAGGAACGACACGAACTTGGGGATGAGTCCGGCGCTGATCATCTGGTTGATGGGAGGGTTGCGGTCGCGGGAGAGCAGCTTTCTGGAAATCACAATGAACTTTGTAAGGCTCAACGATTCGGGAAAAATGTCCAGTTATAGTTTCCTGGCAAGCTTCGCAATTAGATTTAAGATTTATGTTTTAATATTGGGATTTTCAAAGTTCAGTTTAAGATTTGTTCAGAACAATTGACAAAAAATACTAAATCTGAACTGTCAAACAAACAATCACATTTCAGAACATGTTTGTGCAGATTTTATAGAGATTAAGACAGGAGATTTTGTCGTTTGTCGAGGAAATTATAGTACTTTAAAAATTGTGATTTGGCAGATTCTTTAAAATTACAATTCTACAGCAACACAGTAAACTAAAAATAATAAAAGTGTTGAATTTCCAGATCAGTAGTTGCAGTTTTACCTTGCGGCTTGTGTGGCCTGGAGCTGTGTATCGATGTTGCCGCTGTTGACCCCAGCAACGATCTCTTCAACTGTCCACTGTCGGGTCGTCTGCAGAACGAGAAAATATTAATAAATACAAAAAGATGAAACGAAAAAAAAAAAAAACAAAAATAATAAAAATCATAATAATAAATTAAAATATTTATAAAATAAAATAAAATAATAAAATGTATAAAATAAAAAAATAAAAATACAAAATAAATAAAATACAAAATAAAAATAATAATAATAATAAGTCTATTCATGGATTTCAGTAACATGGACCTTACAATTCAACTACTACTGACCAAGATTTAGTTTTGTACGGTCATAATTATTCATTCATTAAAAACAAAAAAACAGGTAAGTACATACTGGTCCTTGTCACGAATATAAAATGGGAACCTGATTTTGCAGCTTGTTACGAAAGTTATGAAAACACTAAAGAAAAGATGACCCCTGTCCAATCTAGATTATCCGTGAGTTTCGGAATCAAGGTTGGGACAGTTGCCACGGGAATTGATTCGAAACTGTCCAAATGTCCCTATTTACCCCGGACAGTCCCAGTTTTGAGCCCTGTGTCCTGTGTCCCAGTAGATTTATACAAAACCACTGATTTGTCCTAGTTTTATTCAAGAAATGTCTCAGGTTAATAAGGGAATGGATTTTGCAGTTTGCTATAAAAGTTATGAAAACACTAACGAAAAGCTCCAATCTAGATTATCCATGAGTTTCAGAATCATGGTTGGGACAGCTGCCATGGGAATCAATTCAAAACTACATATTGCACATGTCCAAAAGTCCTCAAAATGGCACCTATAAACAAACCTGATAAACAAAAAACCCCACAAGAACTATGATGATTCTGATTACCAGGGTTCCCATTCTCTCACTGACAAAATTTCAAAACGTTTCCATAAATACGCTCCGATATAAAGTCTATAAGGTTGATTATTGCAAGGGTTCAAACTCTCAAAATTTCAAAACTTTTCTATGACCTAAAGTGAATTTTCCATGACTTTACAGCACCTACATGTGTGAAATTTATCATATTTTTAGGGCTAAATATGAAATGTTAACGGTTTCCACTCACTTTATGGTTTGGTATTATAGTTTTTTAACATTCAAAATACTGTCAGTGCATTTATTGTCATCTCTTTTAAACAAAAAGGCGCAAACGTTCGGAAATAATCATAATAGTCTAATGAGAACTTAACAGAACGCTGGAGTTATACTAAAATTCCATGACTTTTCCTGGATTTCCATGACCGTGGGAACACTAGATTAGATTTTATCATAAGAAACATCTGAATACAGTATCCCTTTTCAAAATTCAGACCACATTTTCAATTAAAATTAAGTATAAGTAAGTAAAAACACATGATCCAGCTGAGCGACCATTTTAAGAAGGGTGGGGCTTGCAGTTCCATAACACGTTTTAGGAATGCACAAACACATCCAAAATACACTTCTGCACTTCCATAAAACGTACAAAAGTCTGATAATAGTGAGATAAACGCTGACCTGAACATTCTGGCTCTTTTCTTGCAGAGGAGAAGTGGCCTCGTCAGGAAATGAAGCCACATTTCTCCTTTTGAACATCTGATCATCCTTCTTCGCCTTACGCAGCTCCACGTTGCCCTCGACTCTCCTGCGACGAAGCTCCTGCAAAAAAAACGATAATAAAACAATTCAAGATGACAAAAAAACTACGATAAATGCGCAAAAATCACATTAAAAATAAGTTTAAACACACTTACCGCGACATCTTTGCCTTTGTTCTTGAACTGGGTGAGGCGCTGCGCGTTTTCAGACATTTTTGAAGAGGTTAAAATTGGATCTTGAGGTAATGGTTCTGTAAAAAAATAAAAATTTAATTGAAAAAGTTTAGAAAAATGGTGAAAAATGAGCTCGCGCGATCGGTGACACCCGTCAAAAAAAGGCGAGGGCAACGTCGGATTTCACACTAAAACACGCTAAAAATAAACTAATTTGTACTTCTATAAGCAAATCCAACATGCAAAACAGTATCTACACGTATATTTTTAAAGATGCCTTAATATTAAGCTTTAAAAACACGTACAAACAGATTTAAAATGGTCTTACCCTGGCTCAGGCTAAATGCAGTGGTGTGCAGAAAGAGCCGCACAGACCTTTAAATTCCTGCAACGCTGCGCTCCGATTGGTCCGTTCGAGTCAAAACGTCCGAACGCGCGCGCTGATTGGCCCGTTCAAAAGATTCACGCGGCCGACGGGATTCTCGCAGTCACATCGCGGGAACTCGGCGTGTTTACGTAAATCTGACCCAGGATCAGTTTGTACGCAGCCGTGTGGGTTTAGCTGTGATATACCGAGCGGGGAAAAGGCTGGTCCCGGGTCAGTTTGGTGTTACAGCGTAGTGTACAACGTGGTGTGGCTTTGTAGTTCAAAAAAATATGCATCCTGGTCATAAAGTTTTAGCAGTAAAGCGAATATATAACATGATATTTAGCGCATAAAACAACCTTTGCCTTATATTATTAGTTTATGTGATTTAAATGACACCGTAGGCTACAAATTTAAAACTTATTTATATCATAAACTGTAAAAAGAAGGAATGAAACTGGAATGTCTGGGAAACCTATGCAGAGTAGTTTTGGAATATTTGATGTTTTCTTGCATATTTTCTTGCATTTTTCTAGCATTTTTGGTTTTCTGAATAACAAAATGACAGGTCAAAACTTCCTGGTCTAGTGTGTTTAAGGTCAAACCAGATTTTCAACATCAAAAACTGGGACACCATCAGTTTGTGGTGGCTGGTAATAATAAAATTGTGAAACGATTGCATAATTAAAGAAATTTGTTATGCGTTGTGTCAGTATAATCACGTTTTCTTTGTGTTTTGCTCATTTTTAGCATGTTTTTTTCTGTATTTCACCTAAAGAAATGACCATTTATGTCTTTCTTTACTGTTGGCAGGGTTCAGATTGGTCAAAAATGGAGACACCAAGGACATTTCTTGTGTAAAACTGAGACAAATCGGTGGTTTTGTATAAATCTGCTGGGGCAGGGAACACGGGGCTCAAAACTGGGACTGTCCCGGGTAAACAGGGACGTCTGGTCACTCCAAGTGTGTCATTACTGAGTCAAACTATTGTTATTCAAATAGTTGCCTTATTTCTTGCTGTCTGAGACATATTATTGTGAAGCCCTCAAAATGAAAACTGGTACAACTCACTGAAGTCATTTTACGTATTCTAGTCCACGTGCTGTAGTGAAAATAAACAGCATAGGCAACCTGTTTATGGTGACCAGACGTCCCTATTTATCTGGGACAGTCCCAGTTTTGAATCCTGTGTCCCGTGTCCCAGCAGATTTATACAAAACCACTGATTTGTCCCAATTTTATACAAGAAATGTCCCAGGTGTCCCTATTTTCGACCAATTTGAAATCCAGCCACTGTAAAGAGATGAACAAAATGCAACAACAAAAGTCCCTCAGATTTTATATTAACCCACAAGTGAGTCGAGATTGGACAATTTTACACAATCTTATCTGTTTTAATTGTTGTTTATTTTTTACATTTTGTTTATTACTTTTCCTATACATTGAGCTTTCATGTCTTGTTATTGTTTGTGAGAAGTTTATGTATTATTCAATAAAACGTGTGTAATGAATTTGAGGAGACCCCAGGAAGAATAACTACTGATATTTCAATAGCTAATGGGGATCTTAATAAACAAACAAGTTTATTTATACCAACCATCCCAACCTGGGTGTGTCCCAATTTAAAACTATGAAAATCTGGTCACACTAAACCTGTTGTAGTCTCTATCTACATGTTGTTGTTAGATTTAAGCCCATTTCTTCTTTATTGATCTTAATTTTACATGCAAATAAGTATTTACTTCCTCCCACTCCTTTTTCGGACACAAGGAAAATTCTGCGTAACATTTATTTTGCCTGTTATTATAGAATAGAAATAGTTACTTTTTGTGTTATATCTATGTATTTAAGTTTTTTTTTTTTTATTTATGTTCTATGTATTACTGTCCAAATAAATATTCATTCATTTTGCATATTTCTGTTCTGCTGCTGCTACTGGACTGTGTTGCAACCCTGCAATTTCCCCAAATTCTCTGATCTTTTATATCATTATATATCATATCCTCAGCAAAATATAATTCTCAAACTGATGTTATAGCCCACTATCAATGATCTATTAGCCAATTAATTAAAGGGCCCATATCATGCTACTTTCTGACCAATATTTCTCATTAAAAGGCCTGAAGGGACTCAGTGCAATAATCTATTTTATTTATTAAATGTTTTTTTTAATTGGTATGGATGTGAGGATGTGTCTGTTCGTTCATTTTTACTGCTACAGATTTGCTCTGTCGATGTTTCGTTGTATTTTATACAATGACAATAAATAAATCTAATCTAAAAACAAACCTGAACTTTTGTTTTCATTCACACGTTTAACACGCAAACGCTGCATTTAGGCCGAGTTCTTCTCTGTTCCACCTTGTGATGTCGTGCGGTAAAACAGGAAGTGCTCTGCTGTGTTTTTAAACTCCACACACCTTCACTAGAATCATTTGGATAATTTCTCAAGAATTGTCAACGCTCTACTGAACTAAAAAAGTAGCTGAAAACTCCCACAAGATGACATCACAAGGTGGAATAGAGCATTTTTAGCTTTAGAGATGTAGACAGACTAAAAATAAAGTGTTATTTAAATGTGTGAATGAAACAAAACACAACTCCAGGTCTGTTTTCGAGGACATAACATTCTACAGTGGCTTAAACCTCACAAATAATATAGGACTTTTAATATTACCATAAATTTATAACAACTACAGGCTTGTACTACTGAATAGGTACCAGTTTTACTCTGTATTTTTACTTTTTGCTGTTATTAAATCCTGAATATAGAAAAAAAGACACCTGAGAATAAGTGCGTACATTTATAGACATATTTTAATTTATAAACCAAAGAGTTGTAGCCATAGAAAATGAGTGAACTGTACAGTCTGTGTCCAACAGGTTTTGAAATGGATGGTTGTCGTAATGTCACAAAAAAGTGTGTATTTTTTACACGTATTCAGTTCCATTATATACATCAATATTTCTTCAGCGGTGATACAAAAAGAGAGAGTCATTTTAACAACTTCAGATGGCCTTCTCGAGCCTGCCCCTACTGCAAAAACTATTCTTTCACGATAGCTTATTTTAGTGCTTTCTTTCAGTCTTTTGGAGTCTACAAGTGCCGCTTCTTGATTCCCGTTTTGAACATGACCACCACAAAAATGACGCGAAAATGAGTCTTCTTCCACGATGGAGATTCAGGTTCAATACATTAGCTCCAAAAAGAAAAAAAAAAAAAAAAAAAAGAAAAGGTCCCGAGGCGTGCTCAGAGCAGACGGGGGCTTAGGGGTCCGTAAAAAGTTCACGGCCGTATTACGTTTGAGCAGAAGACTGGAGCTTGTTGTTATGGGACCTACAGAGTGTGGAGAGAGGGAGAGTTGAGGGTTTTGAGTGAATCGCTCACACCTCGCAATGCAGAGACAAGAAAAATATATAGATACGAGAGAAAAGCTGTAATTTGGCAACAGAAGTAGTAGAAAGAACGACGGGTGTTGGTTAAACGGATGCTCATATCAATCGTCTGTAATTTGACTGGCTGTATCGATGAATCAAGAATTTCTGACTTCCGGTCATCGCGCAATCCACACTGGGAGGGATTTTACGAAAAAGTGAGCATCAAACCGCCACGTTTTGATTTCCCAGTGAGATGCGTCGATCTTTTCAAGTCTTCTGAACCATATCGCTTTTGTTTCTGGTTCTGATATCGTCATATTTTAGTTTTGGGATTCAGACATCGTTAATTGTGTGGTTGTTGGATCCTAACAGCGGAAAACGGCTCGAGAAATGTTTGTGAACTCCATAAAAGCAAAAGGGAATCAGATGTGTGTGACTGCAAACCTCCGTTCAAACTGTTTCTCTTCCCAACGGAATTGAAAAATAGTGAAAGGCGAAGGTGATGGGCAGGATTGATCCACAGGAAGGACGAAAAGAAATCATTACGAGTTTACAGCGAACATTTTGTATGTGGAGCGCCAACAAAGCGGAATCCCGATCCCTCGTTCCACCTTGGTTATGAATTTAAAAAGTCAACGCCAAAGTGAAAGTCACCAACTGTTCGCCAAGAAACACCTTCCACTGCAAAGAGACCAAGACGTGATGTTGCTGTAAAACCACAAGAACAAGAAAGTGCAGCTCAGTCTGTTTGTCTTCTGCACCTCTACATTAACAGACGGGATTTTGCTTTGATGACACTCCACATACAACTGCAAACTCGGGATGATTTAGGCAGTCAAAGGTTTAATTTTTCGTCCTTCCTGTGGATCAATCCTGCCCATCGCCTTCATCTTTCACTATTTTTCAATTCCGTTGGGAAGAGAAACAGTTTGAACAGAGGTTTGCAGTCACACACATCTGATTCCCTTTTGCATTTACAAATTTCTCGAGCCGTTTTCCGCTGTTAGAACATCCAACAACCACATAATTACGATGTCCGAATCCCAAAACTAAAATGTGACAATATCAGAACCAGAAACAAAACTGATATGGTTCAAAAGACTTGAAAAGATCGACTTTGTCAATAGACACATCCCACTGGGAAAACAAACATGGAGGTTTGACACTCACTTTTTTGGATAATTCCTTCCCAGTATGCATTGCGTAATGACCGGAAGTCCGAAATTCTTGATGCATGTATTCTCAAATATCACCACTAGATGCTGCCAATGTTACTGCTATTTGATTGAATACCAGCTTTAGCCTTGCAGAAGCAAACCAGAGAGCACAGGTGAGTCTGAACAGGTTTCAAATCTATCATCTACTGGTAAATACAAATAAATAAAACATACAGTTGGTAGGCTTTACATAAATGTATAATTATATATAATTTTTTGCTCTTTTTTTCAGTCTAAAACTGTGCACTTTGTAACTTCTGGTAGATTCCAGCACCAACTTGAACATAAAATTTCATGGAAATTATTACTTTGCCTGGAATGTACCACAGTATCCACAGTCTGGTGAAAACAAATCAATAATCTTTGTTTATTACAGCTCTAATGTAAATCTATGACACTCATGAATCATTATGTTAATAAGTCAAAATGTTAATAATTTAAAGAGCTGCAGCTGGAGCTAAAAAACACGTCGGAGCGTTTCCTTACAAACCTGAAGAGCAGAAGTTCAAAACTAATGTGTACAACCATCGTGTCCTTGGGTTAGATCCTTCCAGTTCTTTCTATGTATGAACATGAAGAGCAAAGAAAAGCGACTGAGATGTTGGGCCATGCTTCTTTACAGCCACTGAAAAGCTTCAACCAAATGAGGAGTGAATGAAAATCCGTGAATCATTCGTTCATTTGTTTTTCAAAATAAAACCAAAAATAAGAAAACCAAAATGAAAAAAAAAAAACGGATAATGATTTGTTTCCCGTTTCCGTGGCTTAAACTGCGATGCCAGACTGAAACAGGACTTAACGAGGACTAAACCGGTCTCAGTCCCGGTCTGAGTTCTGAGCACCTCCGGGCTTGTCCTGACACTCCTGGATCAGTCCTGGTTTTGGACTCAGACCGGGACCAGACCTGAGCTGAGACCAGGACCAGACCGGGACCAAGACCGGGACCAAGACCCGGACCCAGACCGGGACCCAGACCGGGACCCAGACCAGGACTGAGACCGGTTTAGTCCTGATTTGGGACTGAGACCGGGACTCAGAGCGGGACTCAGAGCGGGACTCAGAGCGGGACTCAGAGCGGGACTCAGAGCGGGACTCAGAGCAGGACTCAGAGCGGGATTGAGACCGTTTTGGTCCTGGTTTGGTCCTGGTTTAGTCCTGGTTTAGTCCTGGTTTAGTCCTGGTTTAGTCCTGGTTTAGACCTGGTTTGGGACTCAGACCGGGGACTCAGACCGGGGACTCAGACCGGGGACTCAGACCGGGGACTCAGACCGGGGACTCAGACCGGGGACTCAGACCGGGGACTCAGACCGTTTTGGTCCTGGTTTAGTCCTGGTTTAGTCCTGGTTTGGGACTCAGACCGGGGACTCAGACCGGGGACTCAGACCGGGGACTCAGACCGGGGACTCAGACCGGGGACTCAGACCGGGGACTCAGACCGTTTTGGTCCTGGTTTAGTCCTGGTTCAGTCCGGCATTGCAGTTTAAGTCACGGAAGCTGGAAAATGAAAAAACAAATCATTATCATTTTTTTTGTTTTTTTTGGTTTTGGGACAAATAATGACGAGAATTGTTGTTTTTTCATTTTCTTATTTCTGTTTTTATTTTGAAAAACGCATGAACGAACGACACACGGATTAAAGAACCACACACAAGACTGTAAATCATCCGTTTAACTCCCATGCAGTCCACACCTCTGTTGCCAAATTGTTCCCGATGTTATAAAAAAAATCCATATATAACGTTAAATATTCCGGTCAGATCTTACAGCCATGTCGGAGAAACTTCAGGGAATGCCTTTATTAAATCTGAAACGAAGTTAGGTCCAATTCTTCTGTCAAGTTTTCTTCTAATTCTTTTTTTTTTAAAACATTCAAATACACAGTCAAACATGATAAAAACTATGTACATTTTTTACTACTTAAGTAAACAGGACGTACAAAATCATGTATCATAAATAGCTCTCTTTAATAAAAAAAAAGAAATCTGTAGCTCGGTATTTATATTAATACAACATAATGCATGAAGATCCGTCAAAATAAATACAAACGAGGGTCTAAAATGGTCTAGTTTTGGAGTTGTGCGATGGAAAAAAGCGCGTCCCTGGATGGAGATGGAGCTGTACATGGCTGTTTGGGTTTGAGAATTTGGATAATTCTTTGTCTTAAGAGTTAGAGAGAGAAACAGAGAGAGAGACCCCCGACATCCAGTCCAGACTTCTGCTAGACTGGCCCACCTTAATCAGAATCTGACAATCTGCAACACACAGAAATGGGATGGCGTAAATGAAAGGCATGCAGTACCAGAGAACAAGCACAAGGTGGCGGACTTCCAACGAGAGGAGGTAAATGCGGCGGCGTTCGGTCGGCTCTGGGGGGACGACGGCGCGCGGCTGCTTCTGTTCACGGGGAGCGTCGACACATGTAAAGTCTGTGAGGTTGATTACTGCAAGGGTTCACACTGTTTTTCAAAATTTTTTTAATTTTCCATGAGTTTTGCATGACCTAACGTGAATTTTTCATGACTTTACGGCACCTACATATAGAAGTGTATAGTGTAGAATTTATCAGACTTTTATGCTCAATTCTACACATCAATTTGTATTTTTTCAATTTAGCTTTTAATTGAAACTTTGACTTAAAATTTAATTATTATCATTATTACTATTGGTATTATTATTACTAGTATTACTAGTAGTAGTACAGTATACGACTACTACTACTACTACTACTACTACTACTACTACTACTACTACTACTACTACTACTACTACTACTACTACTACTACTACTACTACTACTACTGTTACTGCTGCTACTACTATTATATTTGTTTTAATGAAATTATTATTACTATTTTACTTAGTCTCCAGCTGATTTTAGCTCTCCATTTTAAGTTTTACTATAACCTTTAGGAGCTTTATGTTTATGTTTTATGTTTCTGTTTAAATTGTCATTAGCATTTTATCTGTTGCACTTTTTAAATGTATGAAAAGTGCTGTACAAATAAAGTTTGATTGATTGATTGATTCTTTTAGGGCTAAATATGAAATGTGAACCTTTTCCACTCACCTTATGGTTTGATATTATAGTTTTTTAACATTTCTTGTCAGTGCATTTATTGTCGTCTCTTTTACACAAAAGTGCAGGCGTTTGGAAATAATCATAATGTTTAAGTCTGTGCAATTAATCGAATTTTGATTGATTTTGATGATTCGTGATTTTGATTTGAGTGGCAAACAATCTCCAAACTCACATAATCAACTTGAAATGATTTAAAGCTTAACAAAGTTTATTTGGGGTATAATATATATAAGTATATTTATTTATTTATTTATTTAAATATAGAGATTGTAAAACTGCAGGATATATAGTTTAAAACAAAACAACCACTGGGGGCAGACACGCCCGTATCATTTGTTTTTCATAATGAAACCAAAAATAAGAAAACGAAAACTCTTCATTATGTGTCTCCAAAACTAAAATGAAAAAATAGATTTTCAGTTTGATCTTGTGTTTAAATGAATAATGGAAAAAACAGATAAAGTCCTGGTTAAGTCCAGATGCGGCGCAAAAGTATCGCAGTTTAAGTCACGGAAACAGGAAACGGCCGTTATCTGTTTTTTCCATTATTCATTTAAAAACGAAAAAATGTTAAACTGAAAAAATGAATATTTGTTAATAAATAAATTATTTTTGTTTTATTTTGAAAAACAAATGAATGAACGATACACGGATTCAGAAATCCTCCTTGCGCGCGAGCAAACAGAAAACAACTTTCAGAGAGCTCCTTGTCTTTTTGAGGATGCGTCTGACCCCCAGTGGTTGTTTTGTGCGCAGAACACAGATTTCTCCTCGAGTGCAGTTAGTATCTACAAGCGTGAAATAATAAAATACGCCTGAATTCATCTTTTATTGTGAGTGTGAGGACTATTTTGACGCCATATTCATTAGGCTCTGAAATCATCATTAGCACGGACACACAGATTTACACAGACATTTCTAAAAACAGAAGAGTCCGGCTGTGAAGTTTTCCTCTCATTTGTAAAGTTTTACCATATTTTCTGCTCCCATCGCTCCCTCATCTGTCAGGATTTAGTGATTTTAGTCCGACAGTACAGCGAAAATGGCTGAAATGACCTCCCTTTGACCAGAAGCAGCCGTGTGCCGTTGTGTACAGAGTCTACTCTACAGGTAAAGCCAAAACTGAAACAAAAACAACATAATGGACATGCGTATGGGATGAAAAATGCTCAATACATTCATTAACAACCTTGTAATAAAGTTTGGAATTGTGTGAATTAGTGAATAGATAGACCTTTGTTTGTGCTAGTAACAAGTGAGTCACATAACATCATAGTGAGCGGAGAAGAGTGAAAGCAAAAATACTAATAATAAATACAGAAAACATTACAAAATAGTGCATGTTATAAGATCGTTATCAAGTACAGTTCATGCACAAAGCCCAAGGGAGAGCCCATTTTGTTGTGTTGTATTTACAAGTTGAATTTCTAGGGAGCTGGACTTTTCACAGTTAAAATTTCAAACTTTTCTGTAACAAAAATGTTTTAATAAAAATCGTATACTGTCAAAATGTCTACATAAACAAAAACCCATGACTTTTCTTATCTGTAGATAAGACTTAAAGACCTTGTAGACTTTTTGCCATGTACAAAGTGTCCCAAAAAATTCGATTTCACAGGTCAAGAATTTAGGCAATTATTTTTGAAATAACCTTAAATTTTCACAGAATGTATCAAGATTTTATATATAATGTAGGGCTGGACAAAAATAAAAAATATTAATCGCATGTTATACGCAAAACCAATTCATGAATTAAAAAGTAGTGTATAGCGACTTTTATAGGAAATATAAATGAAAGAGCCAAACATTTGTTGTGTAAACAGCATTTCTTTCAGAGTTGAACCCCCAGAGTCTTCAAGGTATTCTGAAGGCTCAAGAAAAAATATTGAATGATTTTTTGTAAAACTAATATATTTTTTCAAAATTTTTTATTCAGTGAGTAATAAACATGACACTAGTAATAATTTCGAGATCATTGCCATAAATTTGGACTGACAAACTAACAAAGGGTTAATATAATGGAATGGAAATGGACCAATCACAGTTTTTCTTCTAACAGTATCTGGGTAAATCAGTGACTGAGTTATGGACGGGATCATATCACGAAATCTTCTGGACCTTCGTGAATACCCTGTAATAGCATAACGTAAACGAGACTGCAGCAACGAAAACTGCACTGGACACCTCTGTTTGGACGCCTTAGGGGCGTTTGGAAGAAGAAGAAGAAAGAGAAAGACCGAAGCTCGCGGCCCGGTCGGAAATAGGAGCCCGCGGAAGCTCAGAGCCCACGGCTGGTCCAGCACGGTCGGAGCTAGGAGCCTACGGCCTCGCGGAGTCTTGGACACGTTGCATCTCACGTGGTCAGAAAAAAGTGAAAAAAGTGTAAAGAAAAGATGTCAAACGTTTCAATTTTAAGATTATTTCAACAAGAAGTGCAAAAATTATTGGCCTGCGAAATGATGTCGAATTTTTGGGACACCCTGTATTTTAGCAGCTCTTGAGGTCAAAATAAGTCTGCTGTGTGCTTCTGTATCCAATAATAAAGCTTCTTACTGATCAGGACATGCATGTTAGCATGCTAGTTGCTCTGCTCTGGTCTCTGAAAGTTGTGAAAAGTAAAATGTATAGAATTAGGATCCTCAGAACACCGTTAACATTTACTAGTTCTGTTTTTCACGGTTTTAAGACAAAAATCTGGTACTTTAAGGTTACAGAACTGTGATTTGTATTAACTAAACCACATTCCCATTCCCGATACCGGCCTGTTTTTAAGCGTGTGCGTCCGTGGTTACCTGCTGGCCTTGAAGCCTTTGAGTTTCTGCACGAAGAAGGCCTCCAGGACCTCGGCGCACTGGAAGAAGGGCGTGTCGTTGGGGTTGTAGTAGCGGCAGTTGTCGAAGATTTTGGTCACGTCGGCCACAAACTCGGTCAGCTTGTGGTAGTGTCTCTTCTGCAGACGAGTTTCCATGGTGGCGAAATCTGAAAGAAACGACGAAGATGTGGATGAATTCGGCGTTTTGTTCGGTTTATTCCGTAACCGTGCCAAAGATCGAAAGGCAGGAAAGACGAGCAGTACCCATCGGTTCCTTGATGACTCTGTAATAGTCGGGCGCGTCGTGTGGATCCACTGGTTCTAGGAAAGGCCAGGCCATCTTGTGCGACTGGGGATGATATTAAAAAGTACAATTAAACATTTTTTATTTGACAAATCTTTCCGGTTTTCAAATTCCATGGTTAAAGAAGCTAATAATCTGCCCCCTTTCCACCCAAGAATAAATATTTGCTGGTGTAGTTGCACAAAATACACTAAAAAAACAACCATTCCACTGTTTGGCCATCATGAGTATGTGACATTATTTTATGCACGTTAATTCAATTCAAAAATATTATGTAAATTATGAAAAGTGCAAATGTTGTAGAGTAAATTATATGAGCCCAAGAGCTGAAGAAGAGACACGACGCTGGAGTTGAAATCCAGGACCCAGCATCAGAGACAAAAACCTTCTGCATACTGTGTTATATCTGTTCAATTCAAGTCTGACTATGCGTCTACCGTATTTTTCAGACTATAAGTGGCACTTTTTTTCATGGTTTTGGTGTTTCCTGTGACTTATACTCCAGTGTGACTTATATATTAAAATTTTCACACTGACAACCGCAAGAGGGTCTAGGTTTGTGTGTCAGAATCTGCTACTCCTGTTCCTCCTGTACCACTGTCACTTGGCTCTACTGTGCATGTCTCCTGCAGAAAGAGCCTCTGTCCTGCTGCAAGTCGTGAAATATGCAGCCGAAAACAGTAATCGAGCAGCAGAAAGAAAGTTTGGAGTGAGCAAGAAACTTGTGAGGGACTGAAGGTAAGCTGGCAGCTTCATGAGAACCGGGAGGATGCACCATGAAACTTTCCTGAAGTCACTGGATGAATCGACAAAGCCTGTACTTCAGTGACACCGAAACCATCCTGTCTGGATTCAGAAAGGCCGGAATAATTCTAACTGGAACTGATGCTGAGTCTGACGACAGCGACACAGAAGAGGAAGCGGCGCTCTGTTTACCTCCCGAGGTCCAGGAGTTGTTCAGGAGTTGTTCAGAAGTGACACCGAGGATGAAGAATTGAATGGATTTAGTGATTTGGAGTGAGATGGAGAGTTTGTTAAACTTGTTCTGTTCTGTTGTTTATGTTATAGTTTATCTGAAGAACTGTTCATATGTGACGTTAACAGTCTGTTGTTCTCTGTTCTGTTATTATTACTAGAACTTGACTTTCAAGATGAAATGTCGATTCCTCGTTTCTGATTTTACTTATAGTCTGGCACAACATACATGTTTTTTTCTTCTTCATTGCTCATTTTATGGCTGGTGCGACTTATACTCGAGAGCTACTTACAGTCTGAAAAACACAGTAATATTGAATATTGTGTTAATACCAGTGTCCTGTTACCTGTAGGGACCGTAGTATTCTCTTGAGCCCCTCGCAGTCTTTGTCTGTGAGTGGAGAGAGAACAGTCATGGCGTCCTCGGTAGACTGGCACTGCGGGCACACGTACACGTCGATGTGGTTGGCCTCGCTCTGGAGGATGCCCACACAGCGCCCGTGGTACCAGTTCTGACAGCGGTCACAGCCGATGTAAAACCTGCAACACAGCACAGGAAGTCAGCTCCAGCAGAGACGGACGACGGTCTAAAGACGGGACACACGACAGCTCAAATGTTTATACTAACTGATTACAGTTGCTACAATTAAAATAACAATAACACATAACACTTGTATAGCGCTTATCAAGACACTAAAAGACACTTTACATGAACAGACAAACAAAAGCAAACAAAAGAAATAAGAAAGTTAATGAAAGGTGGTTTTACAGACATGGTTTTTAGGGCTTTTTTAAACATGGGGAGTGAGGATGTGGTTTGTGATGTAAGCGTGAATAGAGCCTATACCTAAAGTTTTAATGAATTTTAACGCCATGTATTTTAGCAGGTCTTGAGGTCAAAATAAGCCCAAATAATTCAATTATAAAGCTTCTTATTGACTGATAATCAGGACAAGTGTGTTAGCCTTATGGTCAAAACTCTGCTCTCTGAATGTTGTTTCTATGGAGAAGTTTAATGCCATACTGTGGAATATTCCAGGTAAAGTGTTAACACATCCAAGGAGACATGTCAATAAATATGAAACAGAATATAATTGTGAATCTATTTTGTCTAGATCTTTGGTAACGTACTGTGATTCGTCGTACGGGGTCCGGCAGATGCAGTAGAGTTCTTCGTTGCTGCTGCTGCCCCCTCCTGTCTCCTGGCCGCGTTTACAGTCGTTACACACAAAGTCCTCCAGCTTCTTGGCCTCCTTCTCCGTGATGCCCACACACGCTCCGTGGAACCAGTTTGAACACAGGTCACAGCCAATGTAAAACCTGCACGAAACACAACACACATGTTATTCATTCACTCCTCAATTAGACATGTAGATACTTTTATTAGTCTTTTGTCCTGAGGGCAGTTCCTCTCCTCAAACTGCCTCACCTGGCTGTTACTCTCCTCACTTTCCTGTTAAGCTGCACTGATACCTTCGACTGAGGCAACAATCTAGTCCAGAGTCCTGCACCAGGTCGGGTACCCGCAAATAGTTGCTGAAACGGGCGGGTTTTAACGTTCTGGAAATTTACAGACTGGTAACGATTACGCACGGGCGAGTGAGATGAATCAAATGAACGATGAACGGGAGAAAACTAACTGATGCGTGTCCAGGACGTCCGATGGCCTGGAAACAACTGACATTTCCCGGTCTGAGGCTGAGAAAGACTTTAGTGTATTTATTACATAAAACCATCAGGGGATGCGATTTAGACCTGATTTAGATCTGGTTTAGTCCTGTTTCAGTGCTGGTACAGACCTGGTTTAGACCTGGTTTAGACCTGGTTTAGACCTGGTTTAGACCTGGTTTAGTCCTGGTACAGTCCTGGTACAGTCCTGGTTTAGACCTGGTTTAGACCTGGTACCTGGTACAGACCTGGTACAGACCTGGTTTAGTCCTGGTTTAGTCCTGGTACAGACCTGGTACAGTCCTGGTTTAGACCTGGTACAGACCTGGTTTAGACCTGGTACAGACCTGGTACAGACCTGGTACAGACCTGGTTTAGACCTGGTACAGACCTGGTTACAGACCTGGTTTAGTCCTGGTTTAGTCCTGGTTTAGTCCTGGTTTAGACCTGGTTCAGACCTGGTTAAACTTGGTCCAGTCCTGTTGTAGTCCTGGCGATCGGCTCGGCGGTTTGTGGCGTGTATATATTTATAATCCACTAATGACACGGCGTAGGTTTAGTCCTGGTTCAGTTCTGGAATAATGGGCTAACCCCAATTTATCACGGGCGGGTAACGGGTGGAATGTTAACAGGTCCGGGCGGGTGCGGATTTAACTTTGATATAAACACGGGTTAACGGACGGGTGTGGGTCTCCAAAAATGGACCAGTGCAGCACTCTGATCTAGTCCCACATGCCTAAAGAGTCAGACCAAAACATTCAAAATCACTTTCAGTTTTTACCATGGATTTTGAAAGCTATTGTCTAAAGTCAAAGCCAAATTAACATTATTCTAAATTTGCCAGTATAATTAAATTTGTTTGTTCTAGTTTGAATCCCTCTGGCACGAAAAAGCGTCTCTTACTTGGACTCGTCGTAGGGAGTCTTGCAGATACAGTACAGCTTGTTGTCCTTCTTGTGCTCCTTTGAGGTAGACGACTGCTTCTTCTTCTTCTTGTGTTTGGACGAGCCGTGGTCGTGGTCCCGGTGCTTGTCTCTGTCCCTGTCCCTGTCTCGGTCCCTGTCTCTGTGTTTGTCCCTGTCTTTGTCCCGGTCTCGTTTCTTGTCCTTGTCGTGGTGCCTGTACTTGTCCCGGCTCCGGTCCCTGTCCCTCTCCTCCTCCCGCTTGCGTTTGTGCGGCGAGGACGACGACGACGAGGAGGAGGAGGGCGGAGGGGGCGGGTGCGGGGCGGCGTGGGGGGAGGGGTGCGTGGGGGGCGCGGGGTGGGCGGACGGGTGCGAGGGGTGTGAAGGGTGAGAGGGGTGGGAGGAGGCTGTCGCTTTGACGGTGGCGGCGGCGGCCTGGGCGATGGCGGCTCGGGCCTTCTCGCGTTCTCTCTGGAGACGAGCGATGTCCCGACGGAGCTCCTCCTGAAAACAAACACGAAAGAAGAACCATGTGAGGAGAAAGTTCAATCTGGTCCAACTTCAACCACCAATATTGTTTATGGTTAAACGGGAATCCCAGTCATGTCAAAGAACAATTTAGGAAACATTTTGCATCTTAGATATGACAAAGTTGGTTTATTTGTCTAGAACGTTCATGTCACACTTTAGCATTTTTCTGGGAAGCTTTAAAATGGCTTTATCGTCCATACACAGAATAAAAATACAGACATACAGTTCAGACGCTCTGGTGAGTGGTACCTGGACTTGCAGCTGCAGCTCCTTGTCCAGCAGAGCTCTCTTCTTGAGGATCTCGGCCTTGAGCTGCTCCTTGTGCTTGTACAGTAGTGCCGTCAGTTTGGAGGCGTTCTGCTTGGACCTCTTCTGCTCCACCACCTCCTCCTTCTTCCTCTTCTTAGCTGCCTGCTTCTCGTCCTTCTCGATCTTGTCCAGGAGGAACTTCATCACCTGGTTGCACACGATCATCCTGCAGACGCACCAGAATAAAGTTAGTATGAAAGATCTCGCACTGTTACATATTTTTTAAAGAATGTAGATTGATGTTTGTGTTATTATAATATTTTTATATGAGCTTATGTTTTGAAAAATAAAAGGTACTATGTATATTAGGGTGAATTATTTGCCCCAGTGTCAGAAATTTAACTTGTACCCAATTTTAAAATGTGACAAAACCAATTAAAAGAAAATCTGTGGAATATTTGCTCAATTTAATAAAATCTACTGGGTCCACCCAGACTCTCAAGTTCCATCCTAACAGTGTCCATAAGGCTCTGGCAGAAAAATCTGTTTTTCTCAAATAACTTTAAAAATAATAATTTAGGGCCATGGTGTCACTGAAAGTTGAAAATAAATGTTGCTATTTTAAATCTCTATCTTCATAACTTTCTAAGATATGACAATTTTTTCATACTTATCTAATATCCACAAAGGCCAAAGATGAAATGAGAGACAAAGTTTATTCTTTCTGTAGTGATCGTAGACTGTATAAAAAAGTGGAGTAAGTGAGTGCGACATCACCCAGAGCATCTCAATGACAGGTACGGCTCAGGGTTTGGTAAACCTAAGTTTCCAGAAAGGATAAAGATGTTATTAAAGAAAAACTGATTTTTCAGCTCAGATTGAAGGCTTCCACAGGCACTAAATTTCAGAGGCTTGGTGGACCCAGTAAACATCATTTTCCGGTCAAGCGGTAACAGAGGGAAAACAGGGGCAGATTTTTTACATTCAAATGTCTCTTATTCAGAAACTAGAGGGACTATTGAAATAAGTAAAGTATCAGAATGTAGGAAAGAGTTACACTCCAACAGGGTCAAGTTAAACCTGTGATATTCTTTCAAGTTGTTGACAAAAAATTTAAAAACTCATGTCGGTAACAGAGGGAATGAAATATGCAGCACTTTTTGGGCAATAAATACAAACAGTGATAACTCTTGGTTCTCACTTACATATTCCTTAACAAACTGGTTTGAATATTTGCTTCATATAGTTTTCTACCATATGGTACAAGATTAGGTTGAAAAACCTCTTACTTTTTGAGTAATGAGATTTTTTATTAAGAAAGGTCATGGTAACGGAGGGAAAAGTAACGGAGGGAAAATTGTGCAAACAAGTAGAAGGTGCATGATTTTGCATAATTTGTCAACTTTTTTGTTTTCCGAAAACTTTATTACTACTTCAAAATGAAAGGAAACTATTTCTATAAAATATGTCAGTCCTTCCAAGCAAATTTTTATCATTTTAAATACATTTAAAAAAAAAATCATGTACCTTCATCAACAGTTCAAAGATATGATGAAATACATCCATTTATTTACATGATTTGCAGGTCTTTGAAATTTGGGAAATAATTTTTGTTCCATGTTTCATACATGGTCTGTTAAAAACGTATGAAACTTTAGAACCAAAAATGGTACAGAAAAAAGGTAAACAGTTTCATAAACTAGAGCACATATGTATCTGTTGAATACATTTTTATATCAGATGCATTAACTTGAATTTTTGGCCTTGCTGTTTACTTCTGCTTGACCGGGCCCATCAACAGAATTTCATGAAATTTCTCATGGAAGTTTACTTGCAAATGATGCAACTTAATGTCTATGCCATGATACAAGTGAAAGTATAATGATTATAGGAGCACCTACCTCTGGTTCTCTTCTCGCTCAGCAGCAGCCAGAGATTTCTTTTGCTTCAACAGCTCTGCAGCAGAGTTCTTGAAGGCCACCTGAAGGAAATTAATTCATATGGAATTTACTGTCTCTCTGCTGAAATAATTTTTATTGTAAATCACCTGTAAATAATGCATGGAATAATTCTCGGGTAACTAGTCGTGTACTCTCCAACTGCAAACTGTACAATAGTGGTGACACAGACCCGACCAGCAAAATGGGTCCTTCAAATGGTGAGCAAATCAAATCAAATTTTTGCAAAGCTTCATGCAAATGTCCAAAAAACGAAGAGCATGTAAATGCCTTAGTTTAAAGAAATGCCTAAAGAGCAGTGCTGGGAATCATTAAAAAAGCCTATTATGTTATTTTTTTTATTATTATTATTTATTTATTATTATTTTTTTTTCTCTTTTTTTTAATGTACCTTTTACATTTATATGAATTTTATGTGTGGAAAAAAAAAACCTTGGCATTTATATTATGACTTAAATGGAGAAAAAAAAGCACTGACTATATTCCAAATTAAAGAAAAAAAGTTGACAATGAGATACATATCTCGATACATTGAGCTTTCGATTCGATACGATATATTTTAAATTGCTTCGATACAGTTCAATAAAAAATAAAGGCTAAATCATGTATGTGATAAAAGTAAAAGTCTTTGTTAAAACCTTTCTTGTGCAAAGTTCATATGAAACACAAACATTTTAATCATCAAAACAGTGAAAATGTCAAATGTGTCGCATAAACGAGTTTCCTTCCTCTAAACAAGCAACAAAACTGTAGCGCTGTTTCAAAATAATTTAGTAAAATATGCCAAAAAATACTCATGGCATTACATCGACACAGCAGTCCCTGATATTGATACCGGATCATCAAATTAAACGCTAAGATATATCGATATTTTGATATTTTTGCACATCCTACTAAAGAGTGACTGTAAAACTAATTGCAAACTAAAAGATTACACTGATTGTTTGTGGAAAGCATCAATTTCGTCGACCTAAACCACCAAACTACTGCGCAAGATTTAAAAACATGATTTTCTGAATGATCCATGAACTTCTTCAGTCCTGATAACAACAACAATGATACTTTGACTTTAAATATCTGCCATTATCTGCGTCTGTCAGAGTCGGTCTCACCTTGTTGTGAAGCCCGTCCCTGTTTCCAGCTGCCTGTAGGTGGTGCTCTTTGTCCCTTTTGCTCTCGCTGTGTTTCTTCTTCTTTGGCGGCGTGGGCGTTTGCTGCTGGACCGGCTGCTGTTGCTGCTGTTGTTGTTGTTGTTGTTGTTGCTGCTGCTGGTGCATCCTCTGTAACTGCTCCTGCACTGTGGGCGGGGCCTGGATCGTCACCATGTTCTGAATAGCGCCCCCCGCCGTCTGGATCTGTATGGGCAGCTGTAGTTTGATCTGCTGCGGCACCGCCCCGCCCTGCTGCTGCGCCTGCGCCTGGATCTGAGCCTGGATCTGGGCGGCCACGTGGGGGGGCAGGGCCGACAGGAGCTGCACGGGCTGCTGGAGGCCCGGGACCGTGATGAGCTGGTGCCGGATGGGGGACTGCACCTGGATCTGGCCTGGGACTCCCGGGGGACTCTGGGGCTGGAACTGCACCTGGAGCTTAGCCTGGACGGGGGGAGACTGGGGGAGGACCTGGGGGGAGGTGGGTGGCTGTGCTTGGCCCGGTTGTTGCTGCTGTTGCGGTTGCTGTTGGGGTTGCTGTTGGAAGTGGACTTGGACTGGCCCGTGAAGCTGCGTCTGGAGCTGGGGGGTCTGAGCGGGGACCTGGGATGCGGACTGGACCCGGGTGGGACTCTGGACCAGAGGGAGGGTTTGATTTTGGAACTGCACCTGAGAGAAAGACCAACACAAAACACTTTTAATACTTTTGATTTTGTTGCTGCTTTTGTCTTTTAAAACTGTCTGTGCTTCTAGGATAGTCCTGAGGTAGCTTAGATCTTCTAGTCTAGTCCTGGTTCAGTTACAGGTTTTGTATCGGTTTAGTCCAAATTTTGATATGATGTGAACACAGCCTTTTGAGTAAAATATTAGATGTCATTTCAACTTCAGTATAAAAAGAAAAACCTTCACACTTTGATTATTTACAATAATATGAAAAATGTTTAAAAGGGTCCTTTCACACCGACAGCAGTTGGTGCACCAAACGTTCCATTTGAATTAAAAACTCTTAGTTCAGTTCATTTTCGTTGGTGTGAAAGCAACCATCACACTCTGATCTGCACTAAATCAAGCGAACCGAGAGCTCAGAAAAGAGGTGGTCTCGGTCCGCTCGACTCCGCTCCAAATGCCAAACTCTGGTGCGGTCCCTCTGGTATGAATGCAAACATGGGTCATAGACAGTTTCTCCAAACTAATTATGGGATGCGTCATGGAAGGGCAGGCTCAGACTCTCAAACTGAGAGCGCCAACCCCTCCCCGGTCCTCATTTTCCACCATCCCAAACTGAGTGTGCGGTGGCGAACCCTTGTGCCCCAATAAAGGGGTGTGACAGGGGTAAGGGTTGGGTCTGGACGCACGCACTGTGGCTGGCGGTAAGTAGGTCTGTGAGTCCAGGCTCCCCGGGCCCAGGGAGCTGGAGGCCAGCTTCCGCTTGGGAGGATAGGGACTGACCCACGGCATCAGTACCCTGTGGAGGGGCGCCATGGAAAGGCCACAGGGTGAGATGGTGCGTCTCGGCCTCGCCTGACATATGGAATAGCCTCAACATCTCTGAGCCATGTGCAGTCGAACCCGCTGTGTGCAGGAGCCTTGGATATACAGTACATCAATTGGACCAATTTTGGTTGGTTTGCAGGTGTGAAAGCGAAACACACTGAAGTCTATATGCTACAGAAGAACTATTTTATTCTCTGGTGTGGACCAAATAACCAAACTAGAGGTGTGAAAAGATGATGAAGATTTTATTAATGAAGTAACACTGTTAACTGCTCGAAAAACCTGATTTTGGAAAACATACTGTTCAAATTCCTCCCTTCTGATTGGGTAGTTATTTTAAGTAACTCTTGTATTAGGTCTACAGTAAGTCATGTATGTAAAAAACTAAAATAATTAACTGAATACAAAAGGAAACCCCAAAGAAAGTAATAAAGTCATACCTGAGGATGGACTTGTGTCTGGACCTGCGTGGTCTGCTGCAGCTGTGGTCTTGGTTGAAACTGCACTCGGACCTGCTGCGGGTGGATCTGCCCTGGTTGTGCTTGGTTCTGCAGCTGTTGGATTTGCTGAACTTGGCCGAAATTCTGCACCTGGATCTGAGCTCGGATCTGGGCCGGACCCTGAGCCAGACCCTGAGGCGGGAGGGAGGGGCTGGTCTGGACTTGGAGGTGAGTTTGCCCGACCGTCGTCATGACCGTGGACACCGGTATACCCTTTATGTGCAGCGCGACCGAGGAAGCTGGAATTTGTGCGGAAGAAGTCTGAACGGGAATTTGAGAAGTCTGGATGTGGGAAAGCTGAGAGATTGGAATTTTGGCGATTTGGCTTTGCGTGGGCGAAATCTGGGCAACGGAAATTTGGGTAGGAGCTTGAGTTTGCGATACCGGGATGTGAGAAACTGGAATTTGGGTTACGGCAAGTTGCGACGTCGGAATTTGCGTAACGGATAACTGGGACGTGGGAACTAATCCGCCTTGAATTTGGGATACGGGAAGCTGAGAAGACTGGATTTGAGCAGTGGCAACTTTGGAAACTTGAGAAATTTGCGAAGACGGAATTTGATGTGCTTGAATTTGGGATACTGGAATTTGCGAAACCGGAATTCTGGACACGGAAAGGGGAGAGGTAGGAATTACTGCTCCTTGAATAGGGGACACAGGAAGCTGAGGCGATTGGATTTGCGAAGGAAGTTGAGAAGTTTGAATTTGCGTCGTCGTGACTTGGGAAACTTGGGAGATTTGTGAATGCGGAATTTGCTGTTGAATTTGGGATACGGGAAGCGGAGAAGCTTGGAGCTGAGAGCTGGGAATTAACGCCCGTTGAATTGGCGATACAGGAAGCTGAGAAGTTTGAATCTGCGTGGTCGCCGCTTGGGAAATTTGCGAGATTTGCGAATGCGGAATTTGAAGCGGGGAAAGGGGAAGCTGCGAGGTCGGAATTTGGGTGACTTGCTGCATGGAGACCGGAGTGGGAGATTGTACTTTAGGCTGAGGAGCGAGCGAGTGCGTGGAGGTGGGGACGGGGGCGGGGACGGGGGCAGGAGACGGGAGAGACGCCTGAAGAGGGGGCAGGTTGGCGGGCTGAGCGGAGACGACGGCCTGCTGGACCGGCTGGAGCGCTGGAGCCTGAGGTTGGGCGGCGGTCCAGGCTTGAGGCGGAGGTGGCGCTCTCTGTCCCGTCAACACTGCAATGAGATAAAAAGAAATAAATCAGGTTAATTAAACGCACTAAATATTTTTTAGACTTATGTAATCACCAGGTTGTCCAGGTAGCTTCTACAAGTGGATAAATATTTTTAGAGCACTGCGTAACTTTTCTGGAAGAACGTCCAAAAGTAAGTAAGTAAAGTTTATTTATATAGCACTTTTCACAGACATAGACCACAAAGTGCTTCACATTCAAAAGATAAAGAAACATTCATAATAAAATCAGTCATAGCAGCTCTAAACCTGAGAGGGTGGGTACGCTTGTTCAAAGAGAAACGTTTTTAGTTGCTTTTTAAATGCATCTACACCAGGGGTCACCCAACTTTTTTCTCTGGGGGCCACATTATCGCACCTGACTGTGATGCACTACACTACTCTGCCCTACACAACTCTGCACTACACAACTCTGCACTACACGACTCTGCACTACAGTACTCTGCACTACACAACTCTGCACTACACAACTCTGCACTACACAACTCTACACAACTCTGCACTACACAACTCTGCACTACTACTCTGCACTACAGTACTCTGCACTACAGTACTCTGCACTACACACTACACTCTGCACTACACAACTCTGCACTACACACTCTGCACTACACAACTCTGCACTACACAACTCTGCACTACACTCTGCACTACTCTGCACTACACTCTGACTCTGCACTACACGACTCTGCACTACACGACTCTGCACTACACGACTCTGCACTACACGACTCTGCACTACACGACTCTGCACTACGACTCTGCACTACACGACTCTGCACTCTGCACTACGACTCTGCACTACACGACTGACTCTGCACTACACGACTCTGCACTACACGACTCTGCACTACACGACTCTGCACTACACGACTCTGCACTACACTACTCTGCACTACACGACTCTGCACTACACGACTCTGCACTACACGACTCTGCACTACACGACTCTGCACTACACGACTCTGCACTACACGACTCTGCACTACACTGACTCTCTGCACTACACGACTCTGCACTACACGACTCTGCACTACACGACTCTGCACTACTACACGACTCTGCACTACACGACTCTGCACTACACGACTCTGCACTACACGACTCTGCACTACACGACTCTGCACTACACGACTCTGCACTACACGACTCTGCACTACACGACTCTGCACTACACGACTCTGCACTACACAACTCTGCACTACACGACTCTGCACTACACAATTATGCACTACAGTACTCTGCACTACAACAACTCTGCACTACACAACTCTGCACTACACAACTCTGCACTACACAACTCTGACACTCTGCACTACACACTCTGCACTACAACAACTCTGCACTACACAATTATGCACTACAGTACTCTGCACTACACAACTCTGCACTACACAACTCTGCACTACACAACTCTGCACTACACAACTCTGCACTACACACTCTGCACTACACAACTCTGCACTACACAACTCTGCACTACACAACTCTGCACTACAGTACTCTGCACTACAGGACTCTGCACTACAGGACTCTGCACTACAACGACTCTGCACTACACAACTCTGCACTACACTACTCTGCACTACACGACTCTCTGACTCTGCACTACACGACTCTGCACTGACTCTGCACTACACGACTCTGCACTACACGACTCTGCACTACACGACTACACGACTCTGCACTACACGACTCTGCACTACACGACTCTGCACTACACTCTGCACTACTCTGCACTACACGACTCTGCACTACACGACTCTGCACTACACGACTCTGCACTACACAACTCTGCACTACACAACTCTGCACTACACAACTCTGCACTACACAACTCTGCACTACACTACTCTGCACTACACTACTCTGCACTACACTACTCTGCACTACACTACTCTGCACTACACATACTCTGCACTACAGTACTCTGCACTACAGTACTCTGCACTACACAACTCTGCACTACACAACTCTGCACTACACAACTCTGCACTACACAACTCTGCACTACACAACTCTGCACTACACAACTCTGCACTACACAACTCTGCACTACACAACTCTGCACTACAGTACTCTGCACTACAGTACTCTGCACTACAGTACTCTGCACTACACAATTATGCACTACACAATTATGCACTACACAATTATGCACTACACAACTCTGTCACTGTTTGATCTCGAGCTTGTCACGTGATGAACATTTGGCTGCAAGTGTAAATATGTCATGTAATTATTTAAATATAAATACTAATAAATAAATAATCATATAAATATATTTTTAATTGAAAAAAAGTTATATATATGTATGCATACACAAGACGCAGATGTGTTATTATTTGCCAAAAAGTAGTTAAAAATAATAGGCCATGACAACTTTTGAGTATTGCCTCATAGGGCTGGGGGTGGGGAGTTTAAAGGAGCGTGAAGAGCCCCTTTAGTTGATCTACACTATCTAGAGAGTGAAGGTAAGGAGGCAGTTCATTCCAAAGTTTAGGTTGAGACGGCTTGAAAGGCTCTGTTGCGTTTTAAAACTTGTCCAATGGACCATTAGCAGATTTTGGCTGGTAGACCTCAGGCTACGGGCGGAGGTGTACGGCTTTATCAGATCTGTGATGTAAGCAGGAGCCCGGCCTTGCAGAGCCCTAAACGTCAGCACCAGGATCTCAAAGTGGTGGTCTCCATGAAGATGTTACTACTTTCCCTGTAATCTTAAATGAACGCAAGATAGAGACGTTTATTTGCCATAAACGTGAAACATTCCTAGCAGCCCCTCCCATAAGAAAAGTTACATTAATTTAACCGTTTGCTATGTTGAAAAAGTAACAGTAAAAGAATGAATATAAACTGTGAGGGATGTCAAACTGTAACAGATTTTGTGATAAGTAACATCAAAATCTGTGCCACTCACTATAAATTACACAACAGTGGGCATTTTAAAGTCACAAAAATTCTCAAGCAAAGTCTGGAATTGATCTCAGAGCCTTCAGTGTGAGAGGCGAGCGCACGAACCACTGAGCTATGAAATCAGATCGTGGGATAGTGTAAAGGCCGTACACAGCGGAGCAGTTTTATCGGCCAAATGCCATCACAGCAGATAAAGCTTTGGGGTTGTGTAATCATTGCATCACCGTTAAAAATGCTCCATCAGCTTTTATGTTTTATTTTTGTATTTGATGCTCTAGGTGGGTTTATTTATACTCTTTACAGAAATGAGGAAACGCCAATCTATTTACTTGTACTAGTTTTATTGACTTAACGAGTAGAGCTTTATTTATACTTCAGGTGGATCTGTTTTATTTGTATTGTGCAGTACTTTTTGAAACTGTTTTGTTTATGAAATGTGCTATGTAAATAAAGTGTACTGGATTGGATTGGAATAATCAAATAATTACATTACTAGGGCTGAAGTTAAAACAGAAAGTGAGCAAGCAAAATACGTGGATCTTACATAATCACACCCACTTCCCCGTTTTTTTGGTTTTTTTTGGCCGATAGCTGTTGACATTTTATTAAACACGCCCGATATTTCTGATAACAGAGAAACAATAGTGGAGAAAAACCTGACAAATGAGATGAAAATGAAGAAAATGAGTTTATTGGAGCAGAGACAAACGCTTGGCTCACAGTTCGTATCTGATCATGATTCATATAAACCTGGTAACATTACATTTAAAGGCACACTACGCAACTTTTCTGGTGTATGCAACCTGCTCTTCTCTTCTCAGATCTACAGAGAAGCATCCCTACTCACGGTCAGAGCAGCATGTTTTTCATTGTGTTTTTATTTATCAGTAAAAACAAATAAATAAAATGTGATGGATAAATTAAACGTGGAACATTCAAGTCTAAGCAAAAGTATTTAGTGCATGTTTAGGACGTAACTTTTTTTCCAGATCAGACCAGTTTAGAACATCGTCATAAGAGTCATATCACCATTTCATATAACACTTAATAGGCGCGTTTCAGCTGACGTCATTGTTATTAAAAGCCCACGTTGCATGCTGGGAAATATTTTGGTCGGAGGCAAGAAACACGGTAGTGGTCAAACACAGTGCGTAACCTTGCGTATTTATCCCCGATAATGGTAAATTCCTGCTGCATTATCGGATGCACAAATAGAAGCACGGAAGAAGGAAAATGTCTTTTTCATATTCCGAGTGAAAAGAACCGCTAACGGTGAATTAAACGGCTTTCAAACATCCGCAGAGCAAACGTAGAAGATCCAAACCGTGGACTCCAACAAGTTCAACAACACATCGAGACTCTTGGAGGTTTTCATCTTTTCTGCTGTGAATGGCCCAGGAGTTTTCACCAAGTTATTGTGGATATCGCCCAAGTGAATATTTGTCCAGGTAGTTGGCGATTCTGACCAGAAATTTGGTTTGTTCCACCTTTTGTCGGGGTTGAAAAGGGTGATTTGGCTCCGTCGATGCTTATGACCAATTTCTGGTCAAATCGTCTTGGGTCCTCTGCCATTAAATGGGCCAATAACCGGGATCAATACCCTTTACGTGCTTTCTCGCTCCGTCCGTCATGTTGAATTAGTGTTTCTTGCCGCCGACCAAAATAATTCCCAGCATGCAACGCGCGCTTTTGTCAACAATGAAACTTGCCTATAGGGACGCAACGATACATTTTTCCCACGATTTCCACGATTCGATTTTGATATATTTTAAGACACACACACAAAAAAAAAATCTCAAGTAACTATTTTCTGCTAATGATTATAATATAACACGGTGATATTATCGTGATCACGTGACTGAAAACCTCCTATTACTAATATCATTTTGTTTCAGTCAATAAGTAAGAATATTTAAATCTAATAATAAGTTAAACATTAGTATTCCAAAGTCCACAGCACTTTACCTGGCACTGAGGGCGTTGTGGACGTGGCGGTGACCGGGGTGACCACAGCGCTGGCCGCGACGGCGTGAAGCGGGGCCCGGACGGCGGCTTGCACCTGCGCTCGGGCGGGAGACGGCACCGATACCTGCGTCACGCCCATGACCGGAGCAGACACCGGGGCCAGAGCCGGGGTGGGGACGGGGGGCACGTTCACCGGGACCGTGGCCGTGGCCGCCGGCGACGCTACGACCTGGGTGGGACTCTTCACGGCGAGGGCTGGCGGTCTCACGGTGGGTAATTGGGGTGTGATTTGGGCGGGGTGTACCGGTTGTAAAAGTTCCTGCGGCGGCGTTAGGAGCTGGGCTGGGAGCTGGTGCTGAGGTCTGGCGGGCGTCGACGTGGCGGTGGGCGACGGTTGCGTGAAGGCCTGGGTGAGATTCGCGGGTTGAGTCGCGACGGGGGACACGGCGGGTCCGAGTTGCGAGCTCGGGGTCAAAACCTGCGTCGTCACGGGCAGCTGGGCGACCGTCTGGATCGGGTTGAGCAAAGGAGCGGGGAGCGCCCTCTGCAGCTGCGGTGGCGTGGTGACGGACGGGGGCGAAATCGAAGGGGCAGTGGGTAAAATTTGCGGGGCGATTTTCGGTAGAATTGGGGTTGAAGTGATCGGAGGTTGAGCCGGTTGGACTGGACTCGAGATCGGGGTCGGTAGAGGAGCGACCATTTGCATTTGGGCCAGGGAGGAGGGCGTGGTCTGGACGGGAGCGGGTGGGCGTGGCTGTATGGGCGTGGGGGTTTGGGGGGCGGGTCTGGCGGGCATCGCTGCTGCGGTCGGGGCGGTTGTGGTGGCGGGCAGAGACGAGGAGGAGGAGGAGGAAGGGGGCAGGGGCGTGAAGAGGAAGCGCTGCACTTGGCCGTTGGGCATGGCGGCCTGCATGAGCTGCTGTCCCGGCCCGGGGATGACGGTCACTCCCTGGGGTACGATCTGCAGCTGGCCCTGGGTCTGGCCCTGGCCCTGGATCACCACGGTCAGGCCGGGGTTTCCTTCCTGAAGAGAAAAGGAGGCAACAGAAGAGGTTATAGGTAAAATGTTTTATCAAATGTTTCTTCAGTGTCAACATTTGGGCAGCAATATAAGAAAAATACATTTGTGAAGTATTTGTTAAGTATTTCTGGGTCTGGGTGATACTTTTTTCCCCCAAAACACTGATTTTTCACAAGCTTTTGTCTTATTTCCTGCACATAATTAAGACTAACTTTTAAAACCCTTCAAGATCTCAAGGCAATTTTAGTACCTCGCCTGGCTTTTTTTTCTTTAATTTTGCTATTAAAACTCCCACGTTTACCCTCTAATGAAGTGTTATACATCTTTTTTTTTCAGTACAACCTGTTAGTTGTGTCATATGGCTGTAATAAAAGCTACAGGACCAGAAATACAAATGAAAACAAAAACAAAACAATAGAAAATTCACAATCTTTTACACATAAAACACAGCAAATATGTATAAACAACTTTTTGGACATAAAAAATGCTTAATTTAGGGTCTTAGTGCAAACTATCAAGTCTGTAAATAAACTAAAAATATCCTTATTGCCTCAAAACAAGACAAAAGAGTGCAATTGCCCCATGACTTTCCTGGTGTCAGTCATGGAAACGGCTCGTGTCAGGTCCAGGCCACAGTGTCACATCACTTCCTGCATTTCCATGGTGTTTATTACATTTGGATTTGCACATTTTGAGTGACATAAACCTTTCAAACTAAAAATATTGAGGGATGAGCAATTACGCAGACCAAGATGCGTAATTTGCCATTTGTTTGAGAAGTAACTGCACTTAGAGCGGCTCTTTGGCTAAGTCTGAGCCAATCAAAATGGACGGAGCGTATTAGTTTGGCGAAAATCAAAGTTCCTACTGGACACTCGCTTTCACTACGTCATCATGCAGCGTGTGTGTGATGTAGGATAATGCCGGAAATATGCTCAGAATGCCACTTTTCTCAGCCTTTCAAGGAAAAAAGTAAGTGTCTTTGTTTTATGGTTGGAAAGTTATGTTATAAAAAATACATTCCCAGGTATCGTATACTATCCCGTTGGTCTGGAAAGGTTAATAATATCAAAAAATCCTACCCCCAAGTATGTTAACTCTTTCCCCTCTGGACGCCTACTAGGAACAACCCATACATATGTTACTAGGGCTACACCCATAGAGCATCACTGCATAAAAGAAAACAGACTTCCACGAGTGATTATAAATGATTTTTACACTCATGAACTTAATTGTAACACAGACATATTTGTATCTCTGGAAACCTTAGACTCTGAACTCTTCATTTATGGATGTTTAAATGTGATTCAACTCATTTATAGGTGTATAACAGCTCACTGAAAATGAGAGTTTACCTGGTCAGGTGCAAACTCGAAAACAAAAAACTACATTCAGCATCTGATATCTGCATGTTCTGAGTACTATATTCATAAAAAAATAAAAAAATATACTTTGTCAAAGTATTTAAACAGATTTCATATCACCAGATACAGTATAGCCAAGTGTACATCTGTTTTTACCTGTTGTTCACCTGTGTGCACCCAATTAATTTTTTTCCATTTAACTTATTCAACTTATTTTATTTATTCAACTCATTTAACTTATTCAACTAATTTAGCTTATTATAATATAATAATATAAGAATAAAACTCTTCCCCGTCAGTGTGTGTTCAGTATTTGTCATCTTGGTTATTTTCTCGTGTGCAGAGCTCCTGCATAAGCGTTTTTTCTGTAGCGATTCTGTCAAACATCGCATCTTGGAAAAAAAGACTGAAATATTTTAAAGGACTGGCCTGGGCAACATCCAGATTTCAGGGCAATTTTGGTTCATAATCGAGTATAAAGCTCAGATAGTTTGTTGGGATATCGCAGGACTCCACACAGACGCATCAGCGGCATTCTCACCTTCTCCCCGAAAGTCCGTCGCTATCGCTGTTTTCCACTTTATAATCAACTTCAACATCATCACTTTGAAATCTATAAAAGTCACTTTCTCTAAACTTATCCATAAAATACGTCCGCTCCTCATTATTTCTAAAACTGTGCGCCGCAGCGCCGCGATCTTTCCATTGCACGTGTTTCGTGTTGTGTTTTTTCCGGAAGCTACCATCGTCACTATTTCGATTAACTTCAGTAAAAATCGGCGAAAACATATCCTTGAATCCTATTGGTCAGTCTAGTGTGGGTTGTAGTGGCCCCCACCTATCACAGTCTCTGTTTAAATGTAAAAAACCGAGCCGTTTCTAAAGGTCGTCAAATCTCGTCTTTAGTGAAACAGCGGAGGTGTTAAAAGTCGTCATTAAGGAAACAGGGGGGTCGTCAAATGTCGTCTTCATGGGGGAAAGAGTTAAAGAAAATTAAAACTATTTACAAATATAAACTAAAGTAAAAGTGGGACTAAATATCAGTTTTATCAAATTTTCAGATTAGTCTTCACAAGGGAAAAAAAAAATATAAAAAATCACTTAATAGTAAAATTTTTGAGCTCCTGCAGTGAGTTTACCTGAGCGCTCTGAGTGAGCTGCATGAGCTGGGCCATGGTGAGTTTGACCTGACCCTGCTGAGGCCTGGGGGTCTGAGGGGCCGCGGGGGTCTGTCCTGCAGCCGGGGCGGGGGAGGCAGAGGGAGGAGCTGCCGCCGCCAGAGGTTGACCTGGAGGAGAACAATTTCATTTTAGTACATGTATAAATAAAGAGTGTAAAGGCCGCCACACACTACAGGATTTTTTGGACTTAAATGATTTTTAAACGCACACCAGACACGAGGAGAATCTTATGAGACTTAAAATCTGCAATTGAACGACTCCAGCTGGATATGGCTACGTACCACTGGTTATAAAGTTGTGAGCACGATTGCGTCAGCTGTTTCCCGATCGCTTTGAGACTCTTAAGTGTTCAAAAGATCAAAGCTCTGCACTTCTAATTTAGATACAAGCCTAAACTGTCTTATTATTATTTGTGAAATGTGCTGCAATACTTCAGATACATGATTTTATTGCTCAGAAGGTTGGGAGAAGTAGGAAGTAGAGTCAGTATCGCTTATTTGCAGCTTCACCTCGATCCGTGCGCTGTGTGGAAGTAAACAAACGCACATGAGGAACTACTCCCACCTTTTTACTTTTAAAGAACAACTCAAACTAGATTAATATTGTGATTTTGTAGACTGGGGTCATTATTTGCGGACGACAAATTCTGTGGATAATGCGGATGAGACGCTGCACTTTAAATTTACAACTTTACAAGAGAGGAATAAAGTCGCCTCATTATTTTCGTTATTTCCTGAGTCTGTAACTTGCCTCAGTTTCCGTCACTCCTCTGTTTTTACTTTAGTGTAGCTGATGTTTTTACTTTAGTGTAGCTGATGTTTGGTGGTTACGATAGGACACCACACACACGAGGAGCGCAGTGGCCTCAAAACAAAGTCGGGTCACGCCTCCTCGAACTCGGGAAGAAGCAAATCGCAGCCAATATCGGGCAAATTCTACTGTAGTGTGTGGCGTCCTAAAATGTTAATTATTATGAGCTGTGAGTCAGAAATGTGTTTTAGTTTGAGGTTTTAGCACCGCCCACTTAGTCCTATCTACTATTCTGACATTTCAAATAGGAAAGACCGTTTAGTTTGTGTTTTTTCTTTCTCTCTCTCAGGGAATCAACTGTCTAGGACGGTGTCAGGCAGTTGTTTTCCCATGATTCTCCGCCAACTGCGTGCGTCTGAGTTCTCTATCAGCTATTAAAAATGCATAGGTCTCCAAGTCTCCGTTTACTTTTCTTCACGAAGCTTAATAGTTCCGTGTTCTTCGACTCCTGCTGCTGTTCCGGGAGCAAATTTCCTCCTTGATTTTTCCCCTCAATCTGTTGACTTTTGCGTGGATATTCCAAGTGAAGTTGATTGTCAAACGATAATAAAACAATACTTCTCGTTTATCATAACCAGAAGAAATGTAAAATCAAGTACAGGCCCTTTACGCATGTATTGTACTGTTAATAAATCAAATAAAATCCAGACCTGGCTGACTCTTGAGCGCCCCTGCAACCGTGGGAGCAGCTTGAGCGGGGGGCAGGGTGGGCGCGCCGGCCGGGGTTGGACCTGCGGCAGTAACGGCCTGGAAACACAGCAGAGGAACTTTAGAGAGGTACATTTGATGGGGGAAGAAAAATGATGCATAAATTAGGCAAATAAAAGACAGAAACCTGAGGCTGAGCAGTTGAAGAGGCGCTGGCTCGGAGGTTCAGGTTTCCAGTTGTAGGGTGTAAGGTGCTGTAGGTTCTCAGGTTGGCAGGAGGTCCGGATGGGAAAATACTAGTGACTTTCTGGTTATCTGCACAGAACAAAGACAACGTTTACATCATGTTTTGTAATTCCGTATTAATTGTTCTGACTTAAAATATTCTCCTTCGAGTTTACATGAAAAACACGTTAAATCGCCTTTGTTTAATTCTGCTCAACGTCTGGGGGTCGGAAACGATTCTGATTGGACAGAGACACGAATGTTTTTACGTCGACTGGAAGAAAACACACACTTCAGCTGCTACCGGCTTTTCTGTCATCTCGGTTTGTCGTTACGCCACGGACACAAACACGATACGAACTTTCTGTCATCACGCTTTACGTCTGTCGGCTGAGGGGGAGAAGGGAAGAGTGTCGGAGAAGGGAGGAAGAAGACAAACCGAGTCGACGGCTGCTGCTCTACCTCAGCCCACTCCCGCATCCCGCTCGCAAATCCAAAGAGACGTGGATGAAAGTCCGAAGTAGAGCCCTGCCTTGCACCCGTGGGACCCGACGCCACGAGACCCGACGAACAGTGTGGCACGGGACACATTTTGAAAGCTCATTGTGGGCTCAACTGCAGTCCCGCAAACTATATATGAGTGTAAAGTACAATACATAAACGATGAATGTGTGCCTTATCATACATAATTTGTGGTGGATATTTTATTTGGCATTAATTAAAACATTATAAGTAGCCTGAACTTGTGGACGTGGTCTAATCTCGCACACATTTTAGACAGTTCCTTTCCCTTCTCCGTGTTTGATAGAGCTTAAGAAAGGCGAACATCCCCATCTTGCAGGCGGGAGCGGGACAAAATATTGCAGATGTAGGCGGGAAATTCAGTCGCGCACAGACCTCTAGATCGAAGCGAGAACTGGTGGATCCCGTCTGTTCGGATCGTGTCTGAAGGGCGACCCAACGAGCATCCACTGAACGACTCCAATTATTTTTAAGAAGAATAAACATTTACATGATCGAGGAATAAATTAAATCAGCTTTAAAATCGGAATAAACCACCCACTTACTTCAGAATTAAGTTTAATTCTGAATAATAATTTTCATTGGGAATTAAGTGTTTACATGATCTTTTTAAAGGTTGTATAGAGGATTTTTTTTAAGGGAAGAGAAATACAGCGACAGTCCTTGTGCGCATTCAGAATTAGTGTTGAAGTGACTTGTTTAGAAGTAATTCAGCGACCGACGCGTCAGTTTTTAGACCCTTCGTCTGCTTCGGTCGCGCCATCGCTGGACAAGATCTCCAAGAATCACCTCAGTTTGGCTTTGCTCCTTTTCCCCTTCTCTTCTTCTTTCAGTGACCTCAAAAAACTGACTTTCTTTTTGGGCGAACCGGTCGTGGATTCTCGTCCGCCGTCACGATAAACTTTGTGTGAAATGCGAGGAAGCGACAGTTCGAAAAAGCCTCTAAGAACCGCTGCGTAAACCACGTAATCCCCGCACTCCGACGAGTCAGTTACACTAGGGAGTTTGATTGACAACTAACAGCCAATAGAAAATGAGGGAGCCTCGTTTTCTATTGGCTGATGTTTATCTGGCCTCAACACGTCCACAGTTGATAGATTTTCTTTTTTTTTTTTTTTTTGGTCATAATTACAAAGCTGCTGCGTCTCTGTAATGATATTTTAATCTTTCACTGACAGTTTGAAACAAAAAAAAATCCTCCATACAACCTTTAAGCGGAATATATTTTTACTCAGAATTAAATGATTTTTTATTCAGAATTAAAGCTCTCATGCAAACATAGCAAATGAGAAATTATATAAGTGTATCCCATTATTAGGGCTGGGGATCATTAAGAAGTTGCCAATACGATACATATCTCGATACACGCTTTCGAATCGATACGATATATTTCAAATCGATTCGATACGGTTCAATAAAATCATGGCTGTGATACTAAAAGTCTTTGTTAAACCACTTCTTGTGCAAAGTGAATATGTCAAAGGTGTTGCATAAAAGTTTCCTTCCTCTAAACAAGCAACAAAACTGTAGCTCTGTAACAAAATGAGTTAATAAAATTTACCAAAAAATACTCTTGGCGATATATCGATACAGCAGCCCACGATATCAATACTGTATCATCACATTAAATGATACGATATATTGATATTTCAATATTTTTTTCACACCTTTAAACATCATAACAATATGATGCTCTCCAAAGACTAAAGTTCTCCCCCAAAGTCTAAAAACAACCTGAAAAAAATTTAATTCTATCCACTGGAGAAATGTTTTGGCACTCACCCAAGCTCCTTTAGTTCTGACAGTGTTTTATAAGTCACTGTCTTATAACTTTGTGATGTGAGGAGCCAACTACCCTGAAAACAGCACATCCTAGTTCAGGGGAGTCAAACTCAAATTCCCAAAATTAAAAAATGGGACTAAATCGTGAGCCAAACTAAATATTTATTAAAAAAATTTCAACAACATCTGCCTGTTTTCTTTTTTTCTGAGATACGTAATGTTAAACCTTTTCTTATTAAAATAAATCTTAATAATCGTTTTGCTTAAACACAGAATCCAGAACAAGCAAAATATAAAATAATAACAACATTTAAAATAAATAAGGTCTCTATAGTCTATCTGTAGCCGGCGGGCAGCTCTAATACATATCTGATATGATCTCGTGGGCCAAATATAATTATATCGTGGGCAAATTTGGACTCCGGGCCTGAGTTTGACATGTCTGTCCTAGTTGTTTACGGTAAGGAGAATATGTTAAGAGTTAAAGGTTGTATAGAGGATTTTTTAAAAGGAAAAGAAATACAGTGACAGTCCTTTGTCCTCCTCCACAGCTCCCTCAGTAGAAACACCTCCTCCCGCCTCCTTAATCTAGAAATCATGTTTGTTTACACCTGTGCGCGCGTTCAGAATTACTGTTGAAGTGACCTGTCTAGAAATAATTCAGTGACCGACATGTCAGTCTCTTTTAGACCCTTCGTCTGCTTGATTCACGCAATCGCTGGAAAAGATCTCCAAGAATCACCTCAGTTTGGCTTTGCTCCTTTTCCCCTTCTCTTCGTCTTTCAGTGACCTCAAAAACGGACTTTCTTTCGCGGCGAACTGGTCATGGATTCTCGTCCACCATCGCAACAAATATTGTGTGAACTGCGAGGAAGCGACAGTTTAAAAAAGCCTCTAAGAACCGCTGCATAAACCACGTAATCCCCGCGCGCCGGCGAGTCAGTTACTCTAGAAACGTAGGAAGTTTAATTGACAACCTAACAGCCAACAGAAAACGACGCTACCTCGTTTTCTATTGGCTGATGTTTATCTGGCCTCACTACGTCCACAGTTGATAGATTTTCATTCTTTTTTTTTGGTCATCATAATTACAAAGCTGCTGCGTCTCTGTAATGGTGTTTTAAACTTTAACTGACAATTTGAAACTAAAAAAAAAAAAAATAATAATCCTCCATACAACCTTTAAGGCCAATGAAGAACCCTTAGGTGTGAACAATCCGTGTATCATTCGTTCATTTGTTTTTCAATATAAAACCAAAAATAAGAAAACGAAAAAACAACAGTTTTCTTCATTATTTGTCTCCAAAACCAAAATGAAAAAACAGATAATGATTCGTTTTTTTTTCAGTTTTCGTTTACGTGACTTCCGTGACTGTGATGCAGGACTTTTGCACCGCATACGGACTGAACCAGGACTGATCCAGGTCCGAGACCTGACCGGGACCAGAGCGAGACTGAGACCGGGACCAGGACGGACTCCGAGCTTTGACTCCGAGCCTCCGCGGGGTCCGAGCCTCAGCTTCGAGCTCCGGCCCTGCCGTGGGCTCTGAGCCTCTGGTCTGGTCCCGGTCTGGTCCCAGTCTCAGTAGCGCTCTGGTCCCGCTCTGGTCCCGGACCTGGTCCATTTGAACCAAAAGCTCTTAGTTCGGTTCGTTTTCGTTGGTGTGAAGCGTCAGTTGGATGCTTTGCACCACCTCGGAACCAGCCGCGGTTCTTGAGCGCGGAGGACCGGAGCAGCCCGTCCGGACCTGTAGTCCACAGCGCATTCTCACTTTCCCCGCACGGAACCAGCGCGCAGATGATGACACCGAACCGCTCGGACTGCTGATCCCGGTCTCAGTTCCGCTCTGGTCCCGGTCTGGTCTCGGACCTGGATCAGTCCTGGTTCAGTCCGTACGCGGTGCAAAAGTTCGGCATCGCAGTCACGGAAGTCACATAAACGGGAAACGGCCGTTATCAGTTTTTTCCATTTTTCATTTAAACATAAAATCAAAAACTGAAAAAACGAATCATTATCTGTTTTTTCATTTTGGTTTTGGAGACAAATAATGAAGAAAACTGTTGTTTTTTCGTTTTCTTATTTTTGGTTTTATATTGAAAAACGAGTGAACGAATGATACACGGATTGTGAATGATCAATTTTGCTGCGAACTTGGATTGGAGTGTCAGAAAGTATTCAGTCTTAGTTGACAGAAAGGATTCAATTCACTTTTGTGATTAAATTATTCAAACAGAAAGTATTAGTTCCACCCTAATCTCCCCGTAATCTATGAGAAACAATGAAATCAGTATGTGCGTCTCCCATGAAGAAAAAACTCATTATTTAGACACAAAGACTTTGCTGTACCTGTGCCACTGCTGTTATTCTGCCCCTGCTTGACCCAGGACATGTAGGACTGCTCAAAGTTCTTGTCCTGCTGGAAGGGCGCAGGAGAGCCCAGTTTGGAGGCCAGGACCATCTTAGTCCCGGGCGTGACCAGGCCCGTCCTCTGGCCCGTGGACAGAGGGGTGGAGGGGGTGGAGAGCGTGGAGGGGGCAGGGGTGGAGGACGGGGAGGCGGTGGCTGTGGTCGGGGTGTTTGTGGTGGTTAGAAGCTTCTGCTGCTCCAGACGTTTCTACAACACAAAAAAAATATCATTAAATATTTTGAACAGGAACATGTACTTCAATATAAAATAAAACACGATGAAAACATGAGATTCTAAAGGCAATAATCTTTAACTGAACCTTTGTTTAATCTGCAAAAACAGTATGATATTGTGTAGTAATGATCTATAAATAATCAATAATGTTTCCCTTGTATATACTCGATAAATGAGAAACACAAATTGAGTCCTGCACGGGTCCAGTTTTGGAGACCCACACCCGCGCAGTCCAGCACTGCACCCGCCTGTTAACCCGTGATTATATCAAAGTTAAATCTGCACCTGCCTAGTCCCGTTAACATTCCACCTGTTACCCGTCCGTGCCCGTGATAAATCGGGGTCAGCCCATTAGTCCAGGACTAAACCAGGACTTAACCTACGTCGTGTCATTAGGGGATTATAAACATATACAAGCCGGAAACCGCAGAGCGATTGCCAGGGCCATGCCAGGATCTCACCAGGATCTCGCCAGGATCTCGCCAGGACTCGCCAGGACTACGCCAGGACTACGCCAGGACTACGCCAGGACTACGCCAGGACTACGCCAGGACTACGCCAGGACTGGACAAGGTCTGGACGAGAACTACACCAAGACTACACTATGGTCTATACCAGGTCTAAACCAGGACTGAAATATAAACACACCGCAACTGCTGAGCCGATCACCAGGACTGGACCAGGACTGAACCAGGACTGAACAAGGACTGGACCAGGACTGGACCAGGACTGGACCAGGACTGGACCAGGACTGGACCAGGACTGAACAAGGACTGGACCAGGACTGGACCAGGACTGGACCAGGACTGGACCAGGTCTGAACCAGGACTAGACCAGGACTGAACCAGGACTGAACCAGGACTGAACCAGGACTGGAACAAGGACTGGACAAGGAATGAACCAGGATTAGACCAGGACTAAACCAGGACTGAACCAGGACTGAACCAGGACTGAACCAGGACTAAACCAGGTCTAAACCAGGTCTAAACCAGGACTGAACCAGGACTAAACCAGGTCTAAACCAGGACTGAACCAGGACTAGACCAGGTCTGAAACAGGTCTAAACCAGGTCTAAACCAGGACTGATCCAGGACTGAACCAGGACTAAACCAGGACTAAACCAGGACTAAACCAGGTCTAAACTAGAACTAAACCAGGAGCACAGCCGCTGAGCCGATCGCCTTCTCAGTTGGTTTTATGTAATAAAAACACTAAAGTCTCTCTGAGCCTGGTCCGTTGTTCTGGGAAAAGACCGGGAAATGTCACTTGTTTCAAGAGCAACAGACGTCCTGGATGTGTGTCTGGTATTTTTCTCCCATTCGTCGTTCATTTGATTCACCTGACCCACCCGTGTGTAATCACTACCTGCCCGTAAAATTTCAGAACGTTAAAACCCGCCTGTTTCAGCCACTATTTGTGGGTATGCACCGGGTACTCGCGGGTATCCAACCCGGTGCAGGACTCTGCTCCTGGACATTCTCCCGCTGGTGTGAGTGGGCTCGGCCAGTGGGATGGAGATTAGACCAGTGACAAAGGAGCACTGTGGTCTGGATGTCAAGCACAAAGCCCCCAAGCAAACCAAAACAAACATGGCACCGCAGACCAAAGTACTTCAAAAATGTGCAGAGGGAAAGATGACTTTTCAGTTTGTTACACTGTCATGATGCTTTGACCAATCAGCTTATTGTTACTCTATGCAACAGGTTCCGATCACTTTCCTTTAGAGCTATTCCAGAGTGATACATTTGCAGGACTCAATTCATAGTGCTACACAAATCAATCTGACGAGGAAAGTAATCTGTACCAGCTCACAAATGTTCCACTGTAAAATTAAACCTTCCTAACCTTCGATAACCTTGGACAGATCTGAAAGTGCTGCAGACTGCGGGAGAGTTACCTGCTGAGCCGCCAGCCTGGCCTGCTTGAGCTGATTCTCCAGGTGGGCCTTGACCTCCTCCACGGTCTTCAGAGATGCACCGATCTTCGAGGGGTCAGCTCCTTGTGCCTTCTCCCTCTCCACTCTGCCAACACACAAAGACACACAGTTTTAGTACTTAAAAAAAAATAAGAATATAATGGTCATATCCCAGGGCTCAAATTCACACTTATTGCTTTATGCCGGTACATTTAAAGTTGAGGTGATTGTTTAAATGTTACCACAAAATAAAAATATAATTAGTGAATGTACGCTGGTCGTAGGTAGTACAGACAGAATATATTATTAGTGTGGACCTCTCGGCGAAGGCTCTGATCTCCCACAGCTCCAGCTCCTCCTCTGGGATCCACGTCTCCACGGCGACGGGCCCAGACTGTTTGGCTGGCTCCTGCTTCTTGGGCCTGAGGGCACTGGAGCGCAGGCCCTTCCTCTGAGGAGTTGGGGTGTCTGTTTAAAAACACAAGCAAACACAACATTTAAGCAAGGAAGAGATAAGCTGAATATTACAAAAAGGAGCCCACTGACGAGTTCTGAAAAGGAATCACAATTAATGTTATCAATAAACAAAAATCTGCCCAAAATTCAGGATAATTTGAATTCGTTTTAGTGCTGCTCAATTATGGAAAAAATTATTATCCCGATTATTTTGGTCAATTTTTTTATTTATTTTATTTTTTTATTTATAATTTGTCAAGCGACAACAATCCAACACGATTCGGACCGGTGCGAAACAGAGCGGACATTTGCGCTCGGATCATGTCATTTTTCTTTTCTCCAAACACGGCGGGACATTGTGGTGCTCGGCGGTGCCAGGTCGGGGTGGGGCTTAGAGGGGCTCCTCACGTACCGCCCGCAGACGCACGTGGCTGCGTTCGTCACGTAATAACCCACATCTGACTCATTTTCGGCCGTTAGTCCAACTCAAAAATCCAAATGTACTGGCCGTAGTTGATCCTAAAGAGGCCGTTGCACACAAGGCTCAACTCTTTCCCCCTTGGACGCCGACTAGGAACAACCCACACTAGGGATGGGCATTCGATGAAATTTTCTTAATCGATCGTCGGAAGAATTAACGATCGATTATCGATTAATCATTAACGTTTTTATGTTAAAATGATCATCATTATTATTACTATCTGCACTACTAATCTGCATAAATAAATTCAACTTTACGACATATAAACCGTAACGACTCTAGAGCCACATCAGCCCGTTTGACATTATAATGTGTTTAATTCAGTTTTGTTCAACTCTCACAGAAACAAAACTTAAAACCGCATCGCTAATTTGCATAAACTAAGCGAAGATAAAACTACAGCTCTTGTGTCGCTGATACGGTTCAACTTCTGTTGGATTAAAAGACATGACTCAGTGGAATACAGGTTAGTGTGACCAGATTTGCGTTTGTCAAAACCAGGACACCGTACGGGGGGAGGGAGGTGGGGACTCGTCATCCACATTGCGCGACTCTCACCTGGAAAAACTTTTTCCCACTGGACACAGAAACATATGTGCTGCTTTATACACTGTGCACATGGACTCACACTTGTCCCGAACGCAACGGAAAGCCTGGAATTTCTTGTACAAATCATCGTTAAATACGCATTTGTGCTTCTGTACGTTGCAGACTGACCGAATGTTTGTGTCTCGCTCCTTCTGATGCAGAGACACATGTACAGACCTGTTTGGTCACGCTACGCACAGCAACCTACATTCCGTTTGTCGATTAAAATTAACGTAATCGATGAAATTCTTAATGATCAATTATCAATTAATCGATTAATCATGCCCATCCCTAACCCATACATATATTACTCGGGCAACACATAGAGCATAATTGCTTAAAAGAAAACGGACTTCCACGAGTGATTATAAATGATTCTCACACTCATGAACTTAATTGAAACACAGACATATTTGTATCTCTGGAAACCTTAGACTCTGAACTCTTCATTTATGGATGTTTATATGTGATTCAACTCATTTATAGGTTTATAACAGCTCAATGAAAATGAGAGTTTACCTGGTCAGATGCAAAATCCAAAACAAAAAACTACTACTAATTTGTTTTTTTCCATTTAACTCATTCAACTCATTTAACTTATTCAACACGTCGTCATATCACGTCTTTAGTGATACAGCGGAGGTGTCAAAAAACGTCATTAAGGAAACAAGGGGGTCGTCAAATTTAACAAACATGCACTAAAATGCCAAAATAAAGTCAGGGACAGGTATACATTTTTATTTTAGACCCATTTACACAGATAATCAGTAGAAAAAAAGTGATTTTGGTGTTTAGTGGCCCTTTAAGATATCATTAAGTCTCTTATTGCATTGTTCGAGGTCGTACGTGGGGGTCTGCAGCTTCCAGGAGGAGGTGGACACAAGGAATCGCTTTTATCACTTTACTGTCCCACCGCCTTTTTCTTTTAAAATGGAAAAACCCTGTGCCTCCTTCTGTAGCAGACCGGATCAGAGATGTTCTTTTCGAATCTTAGACTAGACAAAATCAGATGTACAACGCGTGGCTCTGAACAAAATCTTTTTAGAGGTGTGAAAATCTTTTTTGAATTTCTTCAATAAATCATTAAGATTTTTCAGCCCTTGATGGCTTAGTTTAAACATTTTTCTTTGTTCTGTTTATATTTCAACCTTTGTATGCGTGTCAATCTGTTTTTTAGGCTTTGTGTTTCTTAATTTCAGTGCAGTTAATTTATATTCTAAAGTGGTCAGATTGGGTTTTGTTTATAATTTTATTTTTTTCTTTGTTTCTAGATTACATTGTGAAAATTTTATATATATATATTTAAACACAAAATGCAGGATAATTTGAGCAAAAAGACAATACATTTCTGCCAGTTTCAAGATGTTTAGCAAAATAAATTACTGTTTTAAATATCACTCTTTAACTAGACAAACTTTGGCCCTTGTTTACAGTTTGATTGCTAGGGAGCCGTTAAGGAGTGACCTCTATTTATGTCACAACTCAGAAATGCCAGGCAACAGACAGATTTTCTCTCGGTTAGGTTAAGGTTACGTTGAAGAGCTTGGTGAAGGTTAAGGTTTTGGCACAGCGTTCGGAACCAGGTCTTGGCAGAGTTAAGTAGGAAAAAAAATAATAAAATACCAAGCTGCTGACCAAGTAAAATCCAAACCTTGACCAAAGTTTTCAAACCAGCGGAAACTACGAACTTGGGAAAAAAAAAAAAAAAAGGTTGAAATGGAAGTGCGTACCTTTGGAGGTGTCCCGGCTCACCAGAGGGCAGATGATTTTCCTGATGCAGTACTCGGAGCAGATCCCGAAAGGACCCACGTCTCTGCGCCTGATGATCTCCGTGGTGATGATGTCCGTGTCTGTGGTTTCTGAAGATCACAAAAAAACCAAAACAATCAATCTGAAGTTTGGGTGAAGTATAGACAGACCACACTAGGGCTGGGCGATGTCTCGATATCTGTACAGGAAAAATAAACTCCCTAAAAACTACAGCAAAAACAAATAAGCCGAATTCCACAAGGTCTTTTTTTATCGAAGTGCAAAGAGCCAGTTCATGTAGAAACAAAGTGCTTCTGCGACATGAAAAAAAAAAATCCCTGTATACAAAAATAATTTAACTGTAAAATAAAGGAAGAAATAAAACATATTTCTTTCTTTTCATTCAAAAACTAGAAAAGCCCTCAGAGAGCGCAGACCTCCGCCAAGGACATTTTTTATATAAATTGCGATAAAATCAGTCTTCTGGATCAGATCCAGATCAGCCTTTCGAATATGAAAGAGGATCCCATTGTCCATCCCTGAGTCAAATTTCATGAGGTTTGGTCAATAATTAACCGAGATATTGAGAAACAAAATTTTTGGCCCCATTTACCACAATGTTAACTAAAATTTCAAAGTGATCCAGAATCCAGGATTTCTTCCGGATCACCCCCAAAATGAAATCAGTTCTTCCTTTTCACATTTCCAACAAATCCTGAAAATTTCATCAAAATCGGTCCATAACTTTTTGAGTTATGTTGCTAACAGACAAACAAACAAACAAACAACAAACAAACAAACAAACAGACAAACGCCGGCAAAAACATAACCTCCTTGGCGGAGGTAATAAAACAACTCAACTCAAGCTCATCTTTGCATTACATTGACCAGAACCATGAGCTCCTTTAGCAGAGGAAACTCAGGAGTAGGGGTGTGCAAAAATATCGGAATATTGATATATTGTATCGTTAAATGTGATGATACAGTATCGATATCGTGGGCTACTGTATCGATATATCACCGAGAGTATTTTTACGTGTGTTTTACTAAATTATTTTGTTACAGTGCTACAGTTTTGTTGCTTGTTGAGTGAAAGGAAACTCGTTTATGCGACACATTTGACATTTTGACAGTTTTGAGGATTAAAATGTTTGTGTTTCATATGAACTTTGCACAAGAAGTGATTTAACAAAGACTTTAACGTCAGCCATGATTCTGCCTTTATTTTTTATTGAACCGTATCGAATCGATTTGAAATATATCATATCGAATAGAAAGTGCACTGTATCGAGATATGTATCGTATCGTGGCCTGTGTATTGAGGTATGTATCGTATCGGCAACTTCTTAACGATACCCAGATCTACTCGGGAGGGTCATTATTTTAATAGATTAATAGACAGATGTTCCTAACCAGCGATAAGGAGCTATGAGCTATAGATATGACATATCCCACAATCCTCTGCTTAAACCAAACATTTCCAAACTGGGAGGATGCACCATGTAACTTTCCTGGAAGTCACTGGATGAATCGACAAAACCTGGACTTCAGTGACACCGAAACCATCCTGTCGGGATTCAGAAAGACCGAAATAATTCTAACTGGAACTGATGCTGAGTCTGACGACAGCGACACAGAAGAGGAAGCGGCGCTCTGTTTACCTCCTGAGGTCACGGAGTTGCTCAGAAGTGACACCGAGGATGAAGAATTGAATGGATTTAGTGATTTGGAGTGAGATGGAGAGTTTGTTAAACTTGTTCTGTTCTGTTGTTTATGTTATAGTTTATCTGAAGAACTGTTCATATGTGACGTTAACAGTCTGTTGTTCTCTGTTCTATTGTTATTACTAGAACTTGACTTTCAAGATGAAATGTCGGTTCCTGGTCTCTGACTTATTTCTGGGAATAAATTTTCCCCAAAAAGTGCAACTTACACCCCACAGCGATTTATCGGCGAGTTTCATTGTTGACAAAAGCGCGCGTTGCATGCTGGGAATTATTTTGGTCGGCGGCAAGAAACACTAATTCAACATGACGGACGGAGCGAGAAAGCACGTAAAGGGTATTGATCCCAGTTATTTATCCACTCTAACGGCAGAGGACCCAAGACAATTTGACCAGAAATTGGTCATAAACATCGATGGACGACAAATCACCCTTTTCAACCCCGACAAAAGGTGGACCAAACCAAATTTCTGTTCAGAATCGCCAACTACCTGGGCAAATATTCACTTGGGCGATATCCACAATGACTTGGTGAAAACTCCTGGGCCATTCACAGCAGAAAAGATGAAAACCTCCAAGAGTCTCGATGTGTTGTTGAACTTGTTGGAGTCCACGGTTTGTTAGGATCTTCTACGTTTGCTCTGCGAATGTTTGAAAGCCGTTTAATTCACCGTTAGCGGTTCTTTTCACTCGGAATACGGAAAAGACATTTTCCTTCTTCCGTGCTTCTATTTGTGCATCCGATAATGCAGCAGGAATTTACCATTATCGGGGATAAATACGCGAGGTTACGCACTGTGTTTGACCGCTATCGTGTTTCTTGCCTCCGACCAAAATATTTCCCAGCATGCAACGCGGGCTTTTAATAACAATGACGTCAGCTGAAACTCGCCCCATAGTCCAAAAAATACGGTAATTAAAATCTTTTGCATAAATAAACTTTACATTACTAAACTCTACAACATATAAACCATAACCAGTCTAGAGCCACATCAGCCCGTTTGAGATTATAATGTGTTTAATGCAGCTTTGCGCATTTGTTTACGTTTTACACAAAAACAAAACTTAAAACCACAAGATTCATTTGCCTGAACTATAAGCCCTGAAAAATAAAAAAAACGGCTCGCTCCTGAAGGACACGACTCGGTGGAATATGAGTGTTCTCTCTGTGACAGACGATGTGCTGCTGATGATCTTGTCTGTAAATGGTGGAAAAGGTTCGTGGTGCTAGAAGCTGTGGTTTGCATTCACGGCAGAAGTAAGTCGTGAATGAGACAACACGCGAGGGGAGGGGTAATAAAAAAATTAAGCAGGCACAGAGAAGGCAAACAAGCAAAACTGCAAAATCAGAATTAAATATAAGCATTATATAAATACAATATGTCAGAATCAATTTCGTGTTTAAAAAATATCGAGATATATTTCAACTATCGAGATATCGCCCACCCCTAGACCACACATAAACACACAAACGACTACAACAAGACAAGTTATACCACCCACATTTTATTGGGGTTTCTATTTGACCAAAAAGACACTCTAGTCATATTGTCTTTTTCTATCACTGCGAACTTTTAAGTATTTAACCCTTACATACTATTCGGGTTAATTTTGACCCGTTTTGCAGTAGTAAAAATACACTACACATCATTCTTCCATCCTGAAATTTGATGACTTTCATAATTTTTGCCAAATTACACAAAAAAGAAAATATTTTAAAATGTTACTTTTATACACCACTGGCTTTGAACGCACTGACTAGTTTGAAATAAGCACAATGGCTGCAGTGGATAAAAATGGTTATATTATAAATTCCAACAGTTCCAGAATATTCATGTCAGTCAGTTTCAAATGCAATAAATATCATCATCATATTGGCTTGTATGTTTTTATTTGTTTTGTAAAACAGGACATGATACTGTGTACTGTGTTGAAAAACTTACAAAAACATGCTCTTCCTGCTCTCTGAAACATTATATTTATTAATTAAACATATTTATTCATGTGGGACAGTCTATTTATTTGGTATAGACACTTACTGTAAGGGAATTCTTGGTCCGGGCCAAATTTGACCTGGACCTTACTGTGAAAGCTTAAGAAATGAACAGTATGTAAGGGTTAACCTGCAGTGAGCTTAAAGGTTGTATGGAGGATTTTTTTTGTTTTTTTTTGTTTCAAATTGTCAATGATAGCAATATAGAGATGCAGTAGCCTTGTAATTATGATGACCAAAAAAAAAGAGAATAAAAATTCATCAACTCTGGACATGGTGGGGCTAAACATTTGCCAATAGATAACGACACTGCCTCGTTATCTGTGAGCTGACAGGCTGTCAATCAAACTCCCTACGTTTCTAGCGTAACTGACTTGCCTGCGCGCTGCCATTACGTGGTTTACGTACGCCTGTCACGCAGTCCACAGACGCACAGACGCTGTTTACTCCACCAACGCAACAGTTCTTAGCAGCTTTTTTGACCTATATCTTCCTCGCAGTTCGCACAAAGTTTATTGCAATGGCGACAAGAATCTACGAGCAGTTAGCCCCAAAACAAAGTCCGTTTTTGAGGTCGCTGAAAGAAGAAGAAAGATTCTTGTAGATTCATTCCAGCGATGGCGCGACTGAAGCAGACGCAGGGTCTAAAGACTGACGCACTGGTCCACAAATTACTCCTGGACAGGTAACTTCTGCTTATTATGAAAACGTACTTTATTTCCAAGAGTTAGACAAACGTTTTTCAGGACACGAATGCGATATCCTATGTCTGAAAATTTAATTTTCAAGGCAAAGAAAAAGTCCGCTCTGCTGCCGTGTTGTCAGTAGTAGCTAGTTCATTCGCACGGAATCTCCGCGCAACATTTGAAAAAGGACAAACAGTCGCTGGATTTCTCGTTCCTTGGAAAATCCTCTATACACCCTTTAAGGTTTACTCCAGACTGAGACGAGACAGAGCCATACCTTTCCTGGTGGTCCCGACAGCGGCAGAGGGTTTGACGGCCATGTCGTCCCAACGCAGACAGGCCCAGAGCAGCCTCAGCATCAGACTCACCCCGGCCAGAGATTTAACAGTTTGGAGACGATACCTAGAACGGAGAAAACCAAAATGAATTCTTAGTTGGAACAGGACATGTGCAATAAATCATAAACAAATTTTTGGAGCATTGTGCGGATCATCTTTTTTATTTTTTCTTGGGTAGCGCTCACTTGTTTTAGGATGAACGTACATGATGTTTCTTTTATTCATAACAGATTTGATTATTAAATTCAGCAGATGCCAAAACATACCTTGATAATGAGATTAAAGTCCCTATATCTGATTATTTTTCATATATTTGATTAAAATCTGTCTGGCCCCAGAACAGATAAATTGTATACCGTATTTCCCGGAGTATAAATCGCACCAGCCAAAAAATTCATAATGAACAAGAAAAAAATATATACAAGTCACACTGGACTATAGGTCACATTTTTGGGGGGAAATTTGTTTTAGAAAATGGCTTGGAAGTCTGCTGGTAGTTTTAGGGACATCAATGTTCAGCCAAAACTCAGAGATTCAGCTTCTTTTAGTCCCAAAATCTAGAACGAGCTGCTATCGTACTTATGAATAAACTTTAATTTATTTATCTATTAATTTTAGTACATTGTCTTGAAAAAAAAAATTTGTGTTTTTTTATATATTTAATATTCAATGTGATCTTAGCCAAGCGTGATGGATGAATTTAATTATTTATTTCTGCAACAAAGCCATTCTGCACTGGAGCTCTGTAACATTTTATTTTGTGATTGTGTTTTTATACCTGTTTATTGTACATAAAGTGGATGAATGAAATGTGAAGTGGGACCAGCCTCTCAAATCTGCAAAACAAATTTACCTACGGGTACGAACAAAGCAACCAAACCTAACCTAACTAACTGATAGAGGCGGCTGCGTTACATGAAGCACTAACACCGAGAAGGTCCTGCAAAGTCATTTATATTCATCTCCTTGGCAACTCCCCGGGCGTGGAGACGTAACTGCACCGCGGACAAGCCTCTACCGGCAGAACGTCGTTCAAGCACCAGTTTGTGAACTTGTTCCTCTAGCTTTACGTGAGCCATTCGCTTTTTTTGTTTTCTTTATGGCAGTTAGAGTATCCTCCTCTTTTCGTCAGTCCCTCACAAGTTTCTCACTCACTCCAAACTTTCTTTCTGCTGCTCGATTACCGTTTTTGGCTGCATGTTTCACTACTTGCAGCTTGTAATTTACAGAATATGATTTTCTTTTTGGGGGCATTTGTGTTCAGTCTTTCTCTGTTGTATCTATAAGTTGATGTTTACATTAGGGCCCGACTGATATTATCGGCCGATATGGGCACCTGGAAACATATCAGCGATCGGGTGAAAATGAAACTTTCAGAAATCTGCGTGTGGATAGGATAGAAAAAAACATGCGTATTTGGCTGTAATTCAGCATAAAATAAATAAACAAGAACTAATCTTCGGCTTGAGAGAGGGAAGAGAGATAGAGACCGAGTCCCGACACTCAGTCCTGGCTCAGTTCTGGTTTAGTCCTGTTTTACACATGGTTTAGATCTGTTTTAGTCCTGGTTTAGTCCTTTTTCAGTCCTGGCTTTAGACCTGATTGCAACAAAACAACCTGAAGAGCCGCTTGGGAGCCGAAAGAGCCGGCTGCTTTTAGTGAGCCAAGCCAAAAGAGCCGGTTCTCTAAAAAGAACTGGAATACCCATCACTAGCAGCTAGAATGTGACGCAAAAAAATGCCATTAGTCCGACCTACTGACTGTAAATATGACGTAAAGAGGCAGAATAACAATAAATGTTGCCTAAATAAACCCAATTTACAATCCACCAGAGCCAAACCTAAGTTTTTTAAACAATTCAAGATTTACAGTGAATTTTTACATCACTAAATAGATCGGTCAGGCCCTAGTTTTTTTAATTTTAAGTTTTAGTGGTTCAGGATTAATAGGAGTAGAAGATACTGGCACACGAGCCTAGAGCCTCTCGCGGCTTCAATATGAAAATAACGAAAATGTGAAATTGTATATTTTAATATATAAGTCGCATCGGAGTATAAGTCGCCGGAAACACCCAAACATGAAAAAAAGTGCGATGTATAGTCCGAAAAATACAATAAGCAGCTCTTGAGGTCAAAATAAGTCTGTGTGCTTCCTGCATCTAATTATAAAGTGTTTTATTGTTTTATTGTTAGATTGACAGTCAAAGCAAATCTCTGCAATGGTGTCTGAAAGGTTATGAACAATGAATAATATGGACGCTCAAAATGCAACTGAGGAATAACTTTGGGTCACTGCAAATTGTTTAAAAAGATATAGTTCTGATTTTCACGTTTTTAGGACTGTAAAAATCAGTTACAGCGCCTTTAATGTTCTGCAATTTATGTTTTTCTTTTCTGCTGAGAACAATTTTGCAATGAAATGATTAAAAAAAATCCACATCCTACCTCCACGTCATCCCAAAGGTCGGCCGCGGCGATGGGTACGGCCAAATATCCAGCGCTGGCTTGGCGTTGTAGTTAAAAATGGGCACTTCTCTGAACCCTCCCCTCCTCGCCAGCCTCTTCAGATCGTCGTTGGGCAGGACGAAAATGCTCTTCTTGCTGCTTTTCGTCACAAACTTGCGGTAAGACGGCAGCGCGGTCCCCGAACGCAGCTTCTTCCCCTTTGAGAACTTCTGTAGACTCACCCTTTCCTTTGTCGAGTACTCTTTGCTGATCATGAAGCTGGCGGTCGTGGTCGCTCCTTGTGGCTTTGCTGTTTTCTGGGAGTTGGGAAGCGGGGGCGGCTGGGAGTCCGGGTTTGCTCGCTTCACCTGTAGAACTATCTGCGTTTTTAGGATCATCGTTTACTTCCTCTGATTTAGGTCCTTCTGCGACGTGATTGTCCAACTTCTGGATTTTAGTAGGCGGCGGTCGCGCGTCGTTTTGACACAAGTTTCCGTTCATTAAAGATTTCACAGTTTCTTTCGCGGGCTCTTTGACGGCGTCTTCAATTTGGCCGTCTTGCCCGTCTCGTTTCACGTTAGACTCCTCGTTAGCGTCTTTTCCATTTACTTGAACCGAGCTGCTCTTGTCGTCCTGCTCGACTTCTTCAAACGTCCTTTTCTTCCCGTTTTCGGACACCGTATTGATCTCCTTAGAGTCTGTACTTTCGGAAATCCCGTTGTTTTTGCTCGATATTGACTCTCCGTTGACGATGGAGCCTTCGCCGTTTCCTGATTTCACCTGAGTTTCGTGATCGGGTTTGACTTCTTCAGACTCAAAGTTGAGTTTCTTCACCACGTGGTCTTTAATTTGAGCGTTCTCTTCCGTTTTGACACTAGGGGTCACTGCGGGCTGTTGCGTGGGTTCACTTTTGACCACGGGAGCGGGTTTGGCTGATGCCACGAGCTTGGTGGCCAGTGCAGCCTGCCGTAGCCTCTCCAGCCGGGATTTCTCCTCGAAGGTGAACTGCTTGACGCGGCGCTCCAGCAGGGAGTCCAGTCTGGAGGGTTTGACTTTCTTCTTGTAGGCGGTGCGCAGCTGGAAGCCCTGGCTCACGTTGACCACGTCGTAGTACGGGGTGGGTTCTTCCTGTTTGGGCTCCTCCTGCTTGGGCTCGGAGCTGGGGGTCGGGTCGGAGCTTGGGGCCGGTTCGGAGCTGGGGACTGGGGCTGATTCGGAGCTGGGGGCTGGGTCGGAGCTGGTGGGTTGGTCGGTGGAGGGAGGAGGCTCAGTTTTATCTGTGGGAATAAGGGAGAAAGTCAACAAAACTACCTTGTGTGAGCAGAAAGAGATGAGACGTGACTTTTTCCATGACCTAAAGTGAATTTTTCATGACTTTAGCGGCACCTACATGTGTAGAATTGAGCATAGTTTAAGGGTTAAATATGAAATGTTAACCCTTTCCTTCACCTTATGGTTTGATATTATAGTTTTTTTACATTCAAAATACTGTCAGTGCATTTATTGTCATCTCTTTTAAACAAAAGTCGCATACGTTTGGAAAAAAAAAATCATAATAGCCAAATGGTATCTTAGAATTAGAAGAAATACTAAATTCCATGACTTTTCCAGGATTTCCATGACTGTGGGAACTCTGGATGAGCTTTAATTTTAACTTCCATTCAGAATAACAAATTTGAAAGTAAGAATCAACTTGAGATGTAACATCTGCCCACTTGTTGCTTCATCCTGTCTCGGTCCTTTCACAATAAAATATATTGTGTCTGTGAAACACTGGATGGTATTACTGTCCACCACAGCATGACCACAGTTATTGTTTAATTCTGAACAGTTGAAAAAAAGTTATTTGGCAAAAGGCAAAAGGAGAAATTCAATTTGTCAAATGGACAAAAGTTTATTTTGGTCAAATACGTTTCTCAGCTCATCCCAGCTGCTTCTTCAGTTCTGGTCGGACGCTGGTGAACACTGTCATATGGACACTTAAACACGCCTACTTGTTTACAGTTTCTGTTTGTTAGTTCGGCTTTTTGCACTTGCGCTGAGTGTGGGGTCTTATTAGCAGAATCATTCAGGGCCATAATGGAGCTTTCACACCTCTGGGCCTCACCTGGATAACCCCAATTTTTTTTCTTTGTTTGTGGAAATTATATTTAAGTTTATTTGCTACTGTCAGCTTATAACTTACTTCATTTATGAACTAATTATTTTATTAACTATTTATTATTGTTATTATTGTTGTATATAAATAAATTAAATTAAAAACATAAAATATAATAATAATAATAAAAGTAACAATATTATAATAATAATAATAATAATAATAATAATAATAATATTGTTACTTTTATTATTATTATTATTATTATATTTTTATGTTTTTAATTTAATTTATTTATTTTTTTATGATTTTAACTGCTCATGTTTCTCTGGACTATACAGACTCCACCAACTACAGATAGACTATAGAGACATTATTTATTTAAAATTTTGTTATTATTTTATATTTAGCTTTTTCTGGATTCAGTGTTTAAGCGAAACTATTATTAAACATTTATTTTAATAAGAAAAGGTTTAACATTACATATCTCGAAAAAAGAGAAAACATGTAGATGTTGTTGAAATTTTACAATAAATATTTAGTTTGGGCCGCGACTTAATTTCAGTTTTTAATGTTGGTCCTCTGTGAATTTGAGTTTTGAGATTTTGACAAATACGTGTTTTAAATATTCTCTCTATCTAGAAGCCTTCAGTCATTTGTCCCTTTATTCAGTTTAGAATGCATCTCAAAATATCAATGTACAACAGAAATAATAATTTAACTGGTCTAAAATATAGATAGATGCTAAATATAAAACAGGTGGGTCAGGTTTATGTGTTTACAATAAATATTCAGTAGAGCAGCGACCAAAAGTCCTACCAAAAGTACACTTTAATCAAGATTATTGTAATTAATTGTGGCTTTCAATAGACTTTACTTTAGATCAGGGCTCTCCAAACTTTATTCTCCAGTGAGCTTCCTTTACAAAACAAAAATGCCAGAGAACTACGGTACTTATTTTACTACTCACAAAGAAACTGAGTAAATATAAGAGCCACAGCGAGCCTTAGATGGGGGAAAATTGAGATGCTTATAAAACGAAAACCATTATCTATTTACCAGTGCACAAAATTTGGCATTAGAATGATACATTTACAAAACATTTACATTATATACTTGTGTTTCAGACGATACTTTGAATAAACAAAACAGTTCCTCTTACCTTTTTCTTCAGCTGGAGTGGAGTCGTTTCCTACAGAAGGCTCCACCTCCATTTTCTCCTCTCCTTCCTTTCCCTCCACCTCTTTCCCATCCTTCTCCCCTCCTCCTCCTCCTCTTCTTTCTCCTTCTCTTTCAGGTTCTGTCCATCTTCAGTCGTAGCGCTCTGAGGCTCCACCGCGCTGGAAGATTGTCCCTTCTCCTCCTCTTTTTGTTCAGTCTGTTTTTCACTTTTCACCGCCTTTTTCTTGGCAGCGTTTTCCTTCATTTTAGCTGCAAAAAAGAAAAAAAGTTTAGAAGATTATCGTTTCAAGAGATTTGTTTCTAAAAGCTTTATCGTGGAACATTTCCTCACCCTCCAGCTCTTTGCGGTAGTTGACGTTAGTGTTGCCGGGGAGCCTGGGCACGAAGCGCGGCACTCGAGTCTTGCTGACCCAGATCCAGCCTCCGTACCCGGTCACCCTGTACTCCTCACCCTTCTGCTTCCACACCTGAGAAACGGGACAGTTGTTTTAAGTTATTGATTTTTTTTTACTGGATAAGCAGGATTACCGTATTATCTGCACTATAGGGCGCACTTAAAAGCCTTTAATTTTATCAAAAAACAACTGCGCGCCTTATAATCCAGAGCACCTTATACATGTATTTATTGGGATGTCTTAGTACGACTTTAGTAAATTACAAAGCCGCACCACTTGCAGCATTACGGCTCTTGCAGTCAGGAGCATCAGGAGTAATTCAGACTGCGATTCCTTTTCATATCAAAAGACACGCTGTCAAGGAGACACGCTCACAACGCCCACTTTAAACTCAAGGCTGTTATAAAGCGAAAGTGCGAGCTGCGTGGGAGCAGTGGATGAGAGAAGGAGAACACACATTCACCAAGAGAGGGAGACAGCGCCGAGCGACTTACGCCACGATCTGCCGACGGATCGTGGACGCCCGGGTTCAGGATCAGTATCAACTGTGGTCCGAGCTTTCACCAAGACCGGAATCATCACTGAACTGCCAAGGAACAGTAACCACACTGACTCGGATAATGACAAGAGGGATGTGGACGTGCTGGACGCCGTAATCGCCCAACTGTTTGTATATTTACAATAAGTCATAATTGTTCAAATTATTTAGCGTCTCAGACAGTTACAATTGAACAAAGTTGAGTTATTGTGAACGCGTTAAATAATGTTTGACAGACTTATCTAACTGTTGTGTTTCGTTTAATGTGCCTTATAGTCAGGTGCAGTTTATATGTGAAAAAAGTTTGAAAATAGACCATTCAATGACAGTGCGCCTTATAGTGCAGAAAATACGGTATACTCAATGGTAACGAGCATCAAGAGAGTGTCTAATTCTACCCCAGACAAATTAAAGTTACGATACTAGTGGTTATAGGAGTAAATTTGGAGCAGAGTATTCAGAATTGGAATTTATTTATGTACAAAATAGAGAAATAAAAAACACCAGGATCATATCGAGTTGGTTAATACGGGTTAGACCAAAATGGCGAGGCTCACAGCAGCAGTTACAGAGAGAGGAGCGACTATTTTTCAATTTAAAGTCAACTGGAGTCAGATTTGATGAAGCTGGAAGCACGCCCATGCTCACTTCCTATTTAAAACACAGCAGCAAGCGGGTTAGTTATGTCCATTTACAGTCTACGGGAGCATCATTTGTCGTACACTGCAAAGGAGAAATTCAATTTGTCAAATGGACAAAGATTAAATCAGATCTGGGCACTGTACAGCTCCCGGGCCTTTTGTTTGACTCTGACCTGGCCTGTTTAAGCTCATTTGGAATTACAAAACAAATATATTTTATCATTTTACCTCATGCATGGACTAAAGCTGCATTGCTTTTATTTTAGAGGTGTTTTTATGACATTATTCGTCAGGCAACGTCACTTTTTCATTGCTTTGTCATAACATAAACTCTTACTAGTCTTACCAGCTTGTCAGAACAAAGCTACGTACTACTTTTTTTTAATAAAGAAATACGGTAACACTTTATAATAACTACACCTTATTTAGCCTTAATAAAGCATGAACAAAGACTTAATAATGATGCACGCTTAGTAACTACTTAATTACTACCTGACTTAGCACTTAACTTGTACTTAATTCGCCTGTGCTGTAAATAATAACTCATAAGTATTTCTTACTTAATTACTCATGAACTAACCATTTGTGTGTGCATTTGTAAATGTATATTTAAGTACAAATTCTAGCATTTATTAATTAGTAAGCCATGAGAGAATGATTTACTAATAATGCATTATTGTTTCTCTGGAATTTGACCAACCTTAACAAATGCTTAATAAAGCATAATTAGTCTTCACTTCAGAAAAGCTCTCAGAAAGACTTAACTAACAGATAACAGCTGCCTGAATTATCATTGCATTATTAGTAAATCATTCTCTCATAGCTTACTAATCATTAATAAATGCTCAAATGTGTACTTAAATATCCATTTGTAAACATGCAAATGGTTAATTCATGAGTAATTAAGAAGTATTGAGTTACTATTTACAGCACAGGCGAATTAAGTGTAAGTTAAATGCTAATTCAGGTAGTAATTAAGTAATTACTAAGCGTGAATCATTATTAATTAAGTCTTTGTTCATGCTTTATTAAGGCTAAATAAGGTGTAGTTATTATAAAATGTTACCAGAAATACAATTAATATTATGCATATTAGGGATGGGCATTCGATGAAATTTTCTTAATCGATCGTCGGAAGAATTAACGATCGATTATCGATTAATCATTAACGTTTTTATATTAAAATGATCATCATTATTATTACTATCTGCACTACTAATCTGCATAAATAAATTCAACTTTACGACATATAAACCGTAACGACTCAAGAGCCACATCAGCCCGTTTGACATTATAATGTGTTTAATTCAGTTTTTGTTCAAACTCTCACAGAAACGAAACTTAAAACCACATTGCTAATTTGCATAAACTCAGCGAACATAAAACTACAGCTCTTGTGTCGCTGATGCCGTCAGTTTCTGTCGGATTACAAGACATGACTCAGTGGAATACAGGTTAGTGTGACCAGATTTGTGTTTGTCAAAACCAGGACACCGTACGGGGGAGGGAGGTGGGGACTCGTCATCGACATTGAGCGACTCTCACCTGGCAAAACTTTTTCCCACTGGACACTGAAACATATGTGCTGCTTTGTTCACTGTGCACATGGACTCACACTTGTCCCGAACGCAACGGAAAGCGTGGAATTTCTTGTACAAATCATCGTTAAATACACATTTGTGCTTCGGCACGTTGCAGACTGACCCACTGTTTGTGTCTCGCTCCTTCTGATGCAGAGACACATGTACAGACCTGTTTGGTCACGATACACACAGAAACCTACATTCAGTTTGTCGATTAAAATTAACGTAATCGATGAAATTCTTAATGATCAATTATCGATTAATCGACTAATCATGCCCATCCCTAATGCAAAATTGAATATTGAGAATTGAGTATTTCTCCTTTGCCACGGATTCTACCTGGACGACTGAGTGATTTTACACACATTGTTCTACATTGTTCAGTCAATCACATTGTCACAGTTCTGCCTTTTGTTTACATGTTTTCCCCAGTCCAGATCTGTATCCCAGTCTGTTCCGGTCCTCCTTTTTCTACAGCTGCCACTCCTCCCCTAATCATCCCAGGGTAGTCTAGTTATATTCCCCCTGTTCATTCAGTCTTTGCTAGATTGTTGACTTGTGAAGACAGACACTCAAGCTCTGCATCTGAAACTCTGAAACTGAATTCTGTTGTTGACATTTTGTGCAATTTTGCTTTTCCCCTGTTTGTAGTACCTGTTTAAGTAGAAAAGGGGCTGGGAAACAAACTCAGAGTATTTCCGAGTTTTGGAAGTTATTTTAGTTTACATTAAATAAATCATATGTTCGTTTGTTGTTTTTTCAGTCTGATTTTCCATATTAAACATTACCCGTTACAGGACACTTTCTATTATTGAACTGAGACCTCGTTTGCCTGTATTATTTTTTATTTGTAATTTATTTATTTTTCTGTTAAGGCTGGCATTCAAAATATTTCACCTATAATTCGGTAGCTAATAAAATAAAACAAAAAAAACAAAAAATTATGCAAAATTATTCAATCAAAACTAAATCTCAATTTGCTTGCAACAAATAAAATCACAAAGACAGCAATTATTAAAATTTTCTGTGAAAACAACAAAATAACCTTATAAAATCTACTAACTCTGTAGTTTAGTTTAGCTACAAATATGTTCTGAAATCAAATGCAATTCATGTTTTTGTTTAGCAGCCGATATAAGACTGTGTTTTTAAATGTTAAAATCCATGGATGTGTTTAAAATGGGTACAGTCCACAGAATTCAGATTTGACGACATAAATTGCAAATCTACACGCAATTACGATATTTTTTTCTATATGAGGACCACATTGTTGTTGTTCATTATGATTATTAACCCTCTCCAGGCAGGCGTTGCAGATTTGCAACAGCTAAATGCCAATTAACTACTTAATCCAAATCAATATTTTATGAGCTTTTTTGACTCAGGAGCCTTTTTTCACATCCATGCTGATAAACGTGGACGATGCAGACTGTGCAAGAATGACTACACACAAACGACCTGCCAGAAGTGCAAAGTACTTTTGTTGTTTACAAAGGATAAAAATTGTTTCTTGGAGTATCACACGAAAAAGTGATGTTGTTCTGAAACTGTAAAGCTGTTACACTGTGCTTTATGTTTTCATTGTTATGAAAAGTGGTTTACACATAAAGTTTGCGTTCATATCATTTTCAGTCTTCAGTGTTAATTTACCACACCGGACCAAATCTGAAACATCCCAGAACCCATTGGATGTGAACGTCTCTCTCAAAAAAAAGTCAGGATTGTATATTACTACCTCATATGATCATTTTCCCCAAATATCAGATTTTTTCCTGTTACTAAAATTAAATTTGAGCCTGAGAGGGTTAAAGTTTCAGTCCTTTATCCACAGTGTACAGTAAAATCCACGTACCTGATGTTTGATGGGGATGGTGTACTTGACCCACGTGGCCTGCTGCAGCGTCTCCTCGTCCTCCAGCTTCTTCTCCTTCTTCTTCACCTTCTCCTTCTCCTCGCGCTCCATGGCGGTCATGCGGTGCAGCCTAAACAACACGAAAAACACACGAATAATAAATAAAGGTAAGGAAATCAAACCAAGTCAAATATTTCCAGTAAATATGTGAGTACTACCGCGTGTGTCCCAGAGACTCCTTCCACACGGGCAGCATGACCACGGGTTTGATGGCACACTCCAGGATGGCCAAGGCTAAAGCGAACTCCCGGGCCTTACTGCACATCTGCACCGCTTTGTTCCAGTTATTCCTGAAAACAGATAAAACGCACAATAGTTTAACCATTACTCAATAGGGATACAACAAGATCTCAAGCCACACAAGAGAAAAATTACTGTGTGAGATTTTTTTCCTTTAGATTTGTATCTGAAATAGTGTTACAGTGACAGCAATATAACAAACAAACAAACTGAGAACTAAATTGTGAACTGAACAGCACAATATACCGATATTTTTTGGACTATAAGTCACGCCATTTTTCATGGTTTGGGCGTTTCCTGCGACTTATACTCCGCTACGACTTATATATAAAAAATTTCAGACTGACAAACACGAGAGGGCGCTCTAGTCTTGTGTGTCAGTATCTTGTACTACTGTTACTCCTGTACTACTGTCACTTTGCATTCTACTGCGCATGTCTCCTGTAGATAAAGCCGTTTTCCTGCTGCAAATAGTGAAATATTCAGCCGAAAATGGTAATCGAGCAGCAGAAAGAAAGTTTGGAGTGAGCGAGAAACTTGTGAGGGACTGGCGAAAGCCCGGATGGAGAACACTGCTTCACGGTAACCGGGAGGATGCACCAACTAAAACCCACGGTGAGGCGTCTTTTAGCTTTTACGGCCCCCGTTTGTGGAACAGTCGACCTGAGGATCTGAGGTCCGCTGCGAGTGCTCATATTTTTAAAAGTAAACTTAAAGCATATCTTTTTAATTTAGCTTTTAACTGAAACTTTGACTTGTTTTAACTTAAATTATCATTATTATTGTTATTATTATAGTTGTTTTAAATTATCATTGCTATTTTACTTAGTCTCCATCTGATTTTAGCTATACATTTTCATTTTTACTATAACTTTTAATAGCTTTATGTTTATTAGTTTTTTAGTTTTTATGTTTCTATTTAAACTGTTAAACTGTATAAAAAGTGCTATACAAATAAAGTTTGATTGATTGATTGATCGACCATGAAACTTTCCTGGAAGTCACTGGATGAATCGACAAAGCCTGGACTTCAGTGACACCGAAACCATCCTGTCGGGATTCAGAAAGGCCAGAATAATTCTAACTGGAACTGATGCTGAGTCTGACGACAGCGACACAGAAGAGGAAGCGGCGCTCTGTTTACATGATGGATCTATGGTTTATCTCCAGAAGTGACACCGAGGATGAAGAATTGAATGGATTTAGTGATTTGGAGTGAGATCGTGAGTCTGGTAAACTTATGTTCTGTTGTTTATGCTATAATTATCTGAAGAACTGTTCATATGTTACTTTAACATATTAACGCCGATTCAGCCTGCTGTTCTCTATATTGTTGTCATTACTATAACTTGACTTTTAAGATGAAATGTCAGTTCTTGGTCTCTGATTTTATAAAATACATTTCCCCAAAAAGTGTTTAATCAGTCAGTTTAATCAAAGTTTTCTTCCTACAGCAGGTGTGTCAAACTCATTTTGGTCCAGGGGCTGTATCCAACCTACTTTGATCCCAAAGGGGCCGGATCAGAAAACTTATTATTATGACATAAGTTCAAATATTTGTGCAGAGAAACACAAATCTATCACAGAAATCTTTTTTAACTGATGAACTCTTTCTTTTACAAAATATTATAATATTATGAACAACCTGAAACTTTAAGAAAAATACAATTTCAACACAATGTTTTAACATGAACTTGTATGTAAATAGGAATAAGTCAATTTTTCTTGTAAAATCCTGCACTCGGCTCCACTTTTCTCATGTTGGACATTTTTCTGATCAGGGTGTCACGGTCAACAGTCAAAACGATCGTCCTTTAAGAGCGTTTGGAAAGAGACAAGTCTTCATTTGTGCTGCTCTGGTGGGAGGGGCCACGTACAGAGACACTGGAGACGCTGCTGTGATAAACACCACAGAAAATTAACAAGATTTTAATAGAAAATATAATTGGAGGGCCGGATCTGGCCCCCAGGCCTTATGTTTGACACCCGTGTCCTACAGCATTTATTGTAATACTGCAAGACAAGATTGTAAAGACGCTGCTTATTGTCTAAAATAGTTAAAAGTCTTATCATTATGACACATACTTTGGCAGATATTTTAATATTTTGGAATTTTTTGGTCTGTAATATAATAATTTCTCTTCAAACCTCAACTGTATTCATCTGCACGTGGAAAGAAAGAGCCAGGCGAATATCAGACATGTGTTTGGACGTGTACCCGCTCATTTCAGATCAGCGAGTACACGACGTCCTTCCTCTTTGGACTAGTTTGTGCCGTTTCTTTGTTTTTGGCGTGCGCGTGTGAAAGTGAAAGTAAAAGCTGCTTTGTTTGCGTGACAGAGAGCGAATGACTCAAAGTAAATGAGCTGTTCAAACCAGGACAGAGGCAAAATTGTTGAATCGTTGGATTCAGAACATGTTAAAAAAAGCCTTTATTGTATCATAGCTGATGTCTTAAAAAACACTGAATGCCTCTGTCGTGTTTTAAACGTTGCCCGATTCTCAACCAGAAGTTTTACCCAGCTCCTGGATAAAACTCTCACTACTGCAACTGCAAAAACACTCCAGTAGCAATCAAGTAACCTGGCTTTGAGTTGTTCTCTGGAGAGATTATTTAGTGATGTTGTGATAGTGTTAGGGAGGGTGAAACTAACTGAAGGTGCTACTCTGTCTGAAGATCTGCGATGCAAGTTAGACTTTAATCTGAGCTTTTGTTTTAACACAAGATGACCAGGACGATCTTTAGGTAGCTAATGAAACAAGACAAAACAAAAAACTAAAGATTATGCAAACTTATTCAGTCAAAACTAAATCGCAATTTGCTTGCAACAAGTACAAACAACAACACAACAAGCACAAAGACGGCGATTATTTAAATTTCCTGTGGAATCGACAAAATAACCTGAAACAAATGCCGTTCTTGTGTTTGTTCAGCAGTCGATATTATGCTGCCTTCTTAAATGTTAAAATTCCCGGATGTGTTTAAGAAGAAAATTGGTGTGATAGTGCTGGGGGGGAGAAAGTAACTGGAGGTACTACTCTGTCTGAAGCTCTGCGATGCAAGTCATTTGAGGTGAGGAATTAAGTCTTCTCATTATTTTCACTTTATCCCGAGTTTGTATTTTGCGTCTCTGCGTCCGTTAGAGGAAAACAAACAAAATCCTACGTGTGTTATTAGTCGGCTCATGAAAATAGTGTGATTTTAATTGTTTCGGGCTCAGGTTCAGCACAAAATCAGCACAAAAAAGAAAACACTGCAACATTTATCTTCTGTTTTTTTTATGGTGACAGGTCGATCTGTTCGTACCTGTGCGAGGCCCAGTTGGGGTGCATGAAGGGCCCGGGCACGTTGGTCTCGAGCTGGGTGATGTTGAGGCGGAGCGTGGCCACGGTGAGCGCCCTGGAGCCGTGGATGGTGCCGTTCCACTTGAACTCGGCGGCCGTGGTCAGGCTGAACTTGTGGGACAGGTGCCTCCTCTTGTCGTGCTCCTCGCGGTGCTGGTGTTTGTTCAGGGCCAGCGTGTTGGTGCTGTACTGGTTGTGGTAGACGCGGTACTTGCCCTCCTGGCCCAGCTTGAAGAAGTTGTTCATCTGGGTTTTGAGCGCCGGGTCGCTCTTGAAGAGGAGCGAGCAGAGCAGAGGCTGGAAAGAAAAATCACGGGAAGAATTAAAGTAAATAGAAGTGTATTTTGATTAGGGGTGTGCAAAAATATTGGAATATCGATATATCGTATCGTTTAATGTGATAATACAGTATCGATATCGTGGGCTACTGTATCGATATTTCACCAAGAGTATTTTTAGGTGTGTTTTACTAAATTGTTTTGTTGCTTGTGGAGTGAAAGGAAACTCATTTATGCGACACATTTGACATTTTTACTGTTTTGATGATTAAAATGTTTTTGTTTCATATGAACTTTGCAAAAGAAGTGATTTAACAAAGCCTTTTAGTATCACAGCCACGATTTAGCCTTTATTTTTTATTGAACTGTATTGAATCGATTTGAAATATATCATATCGAATCGAAAGTGCACTGTATCGAGATATGTATCGTATCGTGGCCTGTGTATCGAGGTATGTATCGTATCGGCAACTCCTTAATGATACCCAGCCCTAATTTTGATTTTAAATTCTGAGTCATAAATCTAGCTTTTACTGAAAACAACAGTAAATCTACAAAACATCAGACATGACGACCAAGTTGTTAATGTTATAATTTGGTGTTTGGGTTCTCATGTTGATTATCCAATCAGAAAGAAGAATGAGTCTCTCATTTGTGTTGCCAGTTTAAATCCAGTTGGTTTAAACCTAAAATGTCTCTCTCTGATCTGAATGGTCACTACTTAAAAACCAGAAAACCTGCAGCCACCCATGAGTCAGTGCTAGTGCAGCCTCTCCAGCTCAGGGAGGGAATTCTGGACGTTTTGAGCTTTCACATGAGGCCTGTCCATAAACTGAGAATGTTTTAACACAAGATACCGTATTTTTTTTATTTTAAGTCGCACTTTTTTTCATGGTTCAGAGGTTCTAGTCTTGTGTGTCAGTATCTGCTGCTCTTGTTCCTCCTGTCCCACTGTCATTTGACTCTACTGCGCATGTCTCCTGCAGAAAGAGCCTCTGTCCTGTCTGTATCGTATAATCCTGCCAGTCAATCGCACCATTACTTCTGTACCAATGAACAATTTAACATTTAAACAAACTCATAAAGACGACTGAGAAGACTGAACACAAATGCCCCCAAAAAGAAAATCATATTGAGCAGATTACAAGCTGCAAGTCGTGAAATGGTAATCGAGCAGCAGAAAGAAAGTCTGGAATGAGTGAGAATCTTGTGACACCAGGAGGATGCACCATGAAACTTTCCTGGAAGTCACTGGATGGATGGACAAAGCCTGGACTTCACCGACACCGAAACCATCCTGTCGGGATTCAGAAAGACCCGAATAATTCTAACTGGAACTGATGCTGAGTCTGACGACAGCGACACAGAAGAGAAAGCCGCGCTGTTTACCTCCGGAGGTCGTGGAGTTGCTCAGAAGTGACACCGAGGATGAAGAATTGAATGGATTTAGTGATTTGGAGTGAGATGGAGAGTTTGTTAAACTTGTTCTGTTCTGTTGTTTATGTTATAGTTTATCTGAAGAACTGTTCATATGTGACGTTAACAGTCTGTTGTTCTCTATTCTATTGTTTTTACTAGAACTTGTCTTTCGAGATGAAATGTCGGTTCCTGGTCTCTGCTTTTATAAAATAAATTTGTCCCAAAATTTGCAACTTATAGTCCGTTTTTTTCTTTTTCATTACACATTTTTTGGGTGGTGCGACTTATAGTCTGAAAAATACGGTAATTATTAAAAAGACAATATATTATCCAGTAAAATATTAGCAAAATGTCTTAATTTTTGTATATGAAAAACTGGTGCAAGACTTGAAATATTGGGAAGGGATAATTTATTTAAGATTTATATAAATTAATGTGAGGAAAAAGTCCAGCTCAGCCATTTTCAAGGTTATTTCTCACCTCCTTGTTCACTCTGGCCAGTGGGATCTCCCCCGCTGATACCGATACTGCTGATACTGCTGATGATGCTGATGTTACTGCTGCCGATGCCGCCGCCGCTGCTGCTTCCTTCTCTCCTTTCATCTTGTTGTACTCATCTGTCATTCACAAAGCGTTAACATTAGCCCCACATTTTTTAACACACCTCATTCGAGTTGACACGAGCAGACGCCGTGGTTACCCGTGCCGTCCTGGCTGGTGAAGGAGGAGCGTGAGGAGCGGTCGTTCAGGTCGGGCTGCTCCGGTTTGATGAGGTCACTGGTGGCGTTGTTGGTGGTGGTGTTGGTGGTGTTGGTGGCGTTGGAGGTGTTGGTGGTGTTAGAGGTGTTACTGCTGCTCGACTGTGCGGTCTGGGATGAAGACTCCGGCTCCTCCTTGGGTTGCTTCTTAGCTTCGTCTTGGCTTTCGCTGCTGCTGGGCTCCTCTTTCATCTCCTCATCTAATAAATAAACAAAATGGGCACTGATTTTAAAAGACTGGAAGGTAAATCGTTTTCAAATAAGCACACAGCGATGTTTATGTGCCAAACTTTAACCTCAGTTTGAACCAATTATGCCGACGGCTTCTATGCGTTGGATCAGGGGTGTCAAACTCATTTTGGTCCGGGGGCCGTATCCAGTGTTGGGAAGGTGACTTTTAAAATGTATTCCCCTACAGATTACAGATTCACATACCCCAAAATGTAGTTTGTAACATAATCCATTAAATTACTTAAAGTAACGTAATCTGAATACTTTGGATTACTTGATTTGTTGTAGAGAAGCAAAGACGAGGAAATCGTAACATAAGATGTTTTATCTGCTAAAACACAATAAAAAGCCCAGACTTTCCTTAACCGTATTAAAAATATTATTGATAGAAGAAGAGGAGACACGGTCCACACTGCAGGATTTAGTCCTGTTAAATCCTGGTTTAGTCCTGGTTTAGACCAGGTTTAGATCTGGTTTTAGACTTGGTTTAGACCAGGTTTAGACCTGGTTTGGACCTGATTTAGACCCAGTTTTAGTCCTGGTTTAGACCTGGATTTAGACCTGGATTTAGTCCTGGTTTAGTCCCGGTTTAGTCCCGGTTTAGACCCGGTTTAGACCTGGTTTAGACCTGGTTTAGACCTGGTTTAGACCTGGTTTAGACCTGGTTTAGACCTGGTTTTAGACCTGGTTTAGACCATGGTTAGAACTGGTTTAGACCTGGTTTTAGACCTGGTTTTAGACCTGGTTTAGACCTGGTTTAGAGACCTGGTTTAGACCTGGTTTAGACCTGGTTTAGACCGGTTTAGACCTGGTTTAGACCTGGTTTAGACCTGGTTTTAGACCTGGTTTAGACCTGGTTTAGACCTGGTTTAGACCTGGTTTTAGACCTGGTTTAGACCTGGTTTTAGACCTGGTTTTAGACCTGGTTTAGACCATGGTTAGAACTGGTTTACACCTGGTTTAGTGTCCGGCAATGAGTGGAATTACCAAACAAAACAAAACAAAAAAAACGGAATAGCCCAAAATGTAACAGGAAAATACCTCCATGTAATCCATTTATTTCAACAAAGTAACTGTAATCCAATTACCACTCACTGAAACAGTAACTGTAACTGAATACAGTTACTCATAATTTGTACTCTGATTACGTAACTCCAGTACATCTGTTACTCCCCAACACTGGCCGTATCCAACCTACTTTGATCTAGGGGCGTGCAAATATACTGAAATATTGATATATCGTATTGTTTAATATGATGATACAGTATCGATATCGCGGGCTGCTGTATCGATATATCGCCAAGAGTATTTTTTGGTACAGTTTTGTTGTTTGTTTAGTGGAAAGAAACTTGTTTATGTGACACGTTTGACATATTCACGGTTTTGATGATTAAAATGTTTGTGTTTCATATTCATTTTGCACAAGAAGTGGTTTAACAAAGACTTTTAGACTCACTGCGGTGATACGGCCTTTAGTTTTTATTGAACCGTATCGAATCAATTTGAAATATATCGTATCGAATCAAAAATGCACTCTATCGAGATATGTATCGTATCGTGGCCTATGTAACGAAGTATGTATCGTATCGGCAACTTCTTAATGATAACCAGCCCTACTTTGATCTCAAAGGGGCCGGATCAGAAAACTCATGGCATATATCCCCCAAAAAATAACAATAAGTTCAAATATTTGTGCTGAGAAATGCAAATATATTACAGAAATCTTTTTTAACTGATGAACTCTTTCTTTTACAAAATATTATAATATTATGAACAACCTGAAACTTTAAGAAAAATGCAATTTCAACACAATGTCAATTTTTCTTAGAAAATCCTGCACTCGGCTCCACTTTTCTCATTTTTGACATTTTTCTGACGAGGGTGTCACGGTCAACAGTCAAAACGATCGTCCTTTAAGAGCGTTTGGAAAGAGACAAGTCTTCATTTGTGCTGCTCTGGTGGGCGGGGCCACGTACAGAGACACTGGAGACGCTGCTATGCTCAGCACCGCAGAAAATTACCAATGTTTAAATAGAAAATATAATTAAAATATGTGAAGAATCCCTCAGTCGTCCAGGTAGAATCCATGAGGAGAAAATTCAGTTTGTCGACTGGACAAAAGTTAGTTTGGTTGAAGACGTTTTGCAGCTCATCCAAGCGGCTTCTTCAGTTCTGGTCAGACGCTGATGGACACTTCCTTATATCTGCAGGGAGGAGCTATAACAATGTTCTGCTAATTAGACCCAACACCCTGTACAAGTCAATAGGCCTAACTAACAGAAAATGTAAACAAGTAGGTGTGTTAGTTTCAGTTAGTTCGCTCCTCCCTGCAGATATAAGGAAGTGTCCACCAGCGTCTGACCAGAACTGAAGAAGCAGCTTGGATGAGCTGCAAAACGTCTTCAACCTAACTAACTTTCGTTCAGTCGACAAACTGAATTTTCTCCTCATATAATTAAAATACTTTAGTAGAAACTCAGCTGAGGGCCACATTAAAGGTCTTGGAGGGCCGGATCTGGGTCCCGGGCCGTATGTTTGACACCCATGCGTTAGAGGTTTCGTCTTAAATAAAAAACATGCTGTGGTGTTTGGAGATTAAAGAGAACTCCCAGATGATTAATTAAAGGTTGTATAGAGGATTTTTTTAAGGGAAGAGAAATACAGCGACAGTTCTTTTACAAATGTTGTGCATGCGAGTTTTTAGACCCTTCGTCCGCTTCACTCGCGCAATTGCTGGAAGGAATCTCCAAGAATCACCTCAGTTTGTCTTCGCTCCTTTTCCCCTTCTCTTCTTCTTTCAGCGACCTCAAGAACCGACTTTCTTTTGCGGCGAACTGGTCGTGGATTCTCGTCCGCCATCGCAACAAACTTTGTGAGGAAGTGACAGTTTGAAAAAGCCTCTAAGAACCGCTGCATAAACCACGTGATCCCTGCATCCCGACGAGTCAATTACACTAGAAACGTAGGGAGTTTGATTGATGACCTGACAGCCAATAGGTAAAGAGGCAGCCTCGTTTTCTATTGGCTGATGTTTATCTGGCCTCAACACGTCCACAGTTGATAAATTTTCATTCTTTTTTTTTTTTGGTCATCGTAATTACAAGGCTGCTGCGTCTCTGTAATGGTATTTTAAACTTTCATTGACAACTTGAAACAAAAAAAAATCCTCCATACAACCTTTAAGCATGAACACAAAAAAGACGGTATGGGAAAAGCAGAGAGCGAGAAGCAGCTTTGTCCGAGTGTTGAATATTGTCTCTGAGCCGCAGACAGAAGAGCGAGCGGGGCAGATTAGCAGTTCGCAGAGGGCCTGGCGGAGTGTGTGGTGTGAAGAGGCTGTTATGTAAACTGAGCTAAGAGCACAGAGCCGCTCACCACACTGACTGATGGACAAAACAGCAAAACAGCACCCACAAAGGACAGATACTACATGAAAAACTACGTACTGTTGTTGTGTCGTTGGCAAGCCACATCACAGACCTTTCTACTGCTCTGTGGGACATTTTATTCTAAGCACACACGGTTGACAAACAGACGGAAGACACTACACCACAAAGGTTTTACAGTGGGATAATGACATTCATAGGAGGTAATATTACTTTTGAGGAATCTACAATCACTGACAAAACTTTGACTTTTTCATGACCCAATTAATTTTCCATGACTTTATGGCACCTACATGTGTGGAATTGATCAGACTTTTAGGGCTAAATATGAAATGTTAACCCTTTCCGATCCGTGTATCATTCGTTCATTCGTTTTTTCAATATAAAACCAAAAATAAGAAAACGAAAAAACAACTGTTTTCTTCATTATTTGTCTCCAAAACCAAAATGAAAAAAACAGATAATGATTCGTTTTTTTTTCAGTTTTTGATTTTGTGTTTAAATGAAGAATGAAAAAAACTGAGAACAGCCATTTCCCGTTTACATGACTTCCGTGACTGCGATGCCGGACTTTTGCACTGCATACGGACAGAACCAGGACCGATCCAGACCGGGACTGAGACAGGGACCAGACCGGGACCAGAGCAGGACCAGAGCAGGACCAGACTGGGACCAGACCGGGACCAGAGCGGACTCCGAGCCTCAGCTTCGAGCTCCGGCCCTGTCGTGGGCTCTGAGCCTCCGGTCTGGTCCCGGACTGGTCTCGGTCTCAGTCCCAGTCTGGTCCTGGTGTGGTCCCGGTCTGGTCCTGGTGTGGTCCCGGTCTGGTCCTGGTGTGGTCCCGGTCTGGTCCTGGTGTGGTCCCGGTCTGGTCTCAGTCTCAGTCCCGCTCTGGTCTCAGTCTCAGTCCCGCTCTGGTCTCAGTCTCAGTCCCGCTCTGGTCTCAGTCTCAGTCCCGCTCTGGTCTCAGTCTCAGTCCCGCTCTGGTCTCAGTCTCAGTCCCGCTCTGGTCTCAGTCTCAGTCCCGCTCTGGTCTCAGTCTCAGTCCCGCTCTGGTCTCAGTCTCAGTCCCGCTCTGGTCTCAGTCTCAGTCCCGCTCTGGTCTCAGTCTCAGTCCCGCTCTGGTCTCAGTCTCAGTCCCGCTCTGGTCTCAGTCTCAGTCCCGCTCTGGTCTCAGTCTCAGTCCCGCTCTGGTCTCAGTCTCAGTCTCAGTCCCGCTCTGGTCTCAGTCTTGGTCTGGTCCCGATCTCAGTTCTGATCTCAGTCTCGGACTGGTCTCGCTCTCAGTCCCGGTTTGGTACCAGTCTGGTCCCGGTCTGGTCCCGGACCTGGATCAGTCCTGGTTCAGTCCGTATGCAGTGCAAAAGTTCGGCATCGCAGTCACGGAAGTCACGTAAACGTTTTTTCCAAATCTTTATTTAAACACAAAATCGAAAATTGAAAAAAACTAATCGTCATCCGATTATACTCGTTATACTCATGCGTAAACCAACCCAAAACATGCTACAGGTCTCCAGGAAGAACAGTTGATAGCCAAGGTCAGTTAAATACAATCAATTAACGAATCTGCCCCGGGACGACAGTTGGAATTTAACACTGGCGTTACAACCTGATGTACAAGCATCTCTCCTGTTAAGGTTAATGTAAAAATTGTGCGCTGTCCCTGTCTCAAATAAATAAGTAAGTAAGTCAGTAAGTAAGTAAGTAAGTAAAGAAATAAAGAAAGAAAGAAAGAAAGAAATTCTATGCTTGACTCATCCTTCAACTAGAACCTTTGGGGCAACCTGTCGAGAGCAGGGGACCCATCTCCAGATCTTGACCTAGTCTTGGTCAGAACTACCTTAGCTGGTGGGTTTGACCTGTGGTGCATGTTTTAGGTTGACGGAGGGAAACTGAAGTCCCAGAGGAAACCCGCTCAGACACAGGGAGAAACAAGCAAAAACTCCACACAGAAAGGCTTGGGCTCAAACCCAGAACCTTCTTGTCATGAGGCGAAAGTAACAGCAACTCAGCCGTTTCACAGAGAAGAAACATGATTCAATGAGCCAAGCTGGTGAATGAAAAGCAAACAAAGCTCCAGCTCTAGCGGATGTACATAAAGCAGTAGAACACTAATGCAGAGGGGCAGGGAGGGACGCTGGAGGGAGGATGAACACAGCACACAGACTGGTACCTGTTGCCCCCTGCTGTGCCTCTAAGGGGCGCTCCCGATCTGCCCCTCCTGTGCCTGTGCCCGAGTCCTGAACAGCGGCGCCAGACCGCGGCTCCGGCTCACCGCTGCCGCTCCCCTCTGTGAGAGCGCCAACTGTGGCTGCAGCGGGCGACAGCGACACACAGTAAACAAACACAGGTTACTCCGCGCGTCCGTAGTGAGTGACGGGGATGTGACGTGTCTGTGCAGGTTTGTACCTTGAGAGCTGCAGTCCTCGCTCGTCTCGGTGTCCCTCTGCTCTTCGTTGCTGGTTGCTGGTTCTTCCGTCGTGGGCTTCTCCGTTTCTCTCTTGGCCTCTTCCTCTTTGCGCTTGGCTTCCTTGGCCTCACGCAGCCCCTTCAAACGCTCCTCGACTGTTTCTACAAGCACACGAGAAGGAAGGGAGTGTTCATTACATGTCGTCACATTGGGCTTCATCGGTCAGACTGTATGTTTGCATTCCGGTGATGGGGTGACAGAGAGGTGGTGGATTTTTGTTTACAGTACATACATGTAGGGCACAGGTGTCAAACATACGGCCCGGGGGCAGGATCCGGCCCTCCAAGACCTTTAATCTGGCCCTCAGCTGTTTTTCTACTAAAATATTTTAATTATATTTTCTATTAAAATCTTGGTAATTTTCTGTGGTGTTTATCACAGCAGCATCTCCAGCGTCTCTGTACGTGGCCCCTCCCACCAGAGCAGCACAAATGAAGACTTGTCTCTTTCCAAACGCTCTTAAAGGACGATCGTTTTGACTGTTGACCGTGACACCCTCATCAGAAAAATGTCCAAAATGAGAAAAGTGGAGCCGAATGCTGGATTTTCCAAGAAAAATTGACTTATTCCTATTTATATACAAGTTCATGTTAAAACATTGTGTTGAAATTGCATTTTTCTTAAAGTTTCAGGTTGTTCATAATATTATAATATTTTGTAAAAGAAAGAGTTCATCAATTAAAAAAGATTTCTGTAATAGATTTGTGTTTTTCTGCACAAATATTTGAACTTATTTTTGGGGTTTATATTCCATGAGTTTTCTGATCCGGCCCCTTTGGGATCAAAGTAGTTTGGATACGGCCCCCGAACCAAAATGAGTTTGACACCCCTGGGCTAACGGATGCATTACAATATTCAGATATTGCACTTTGAATGTCACAATATGAGATATTTTAAGAAAATGTAATACTGGCTTTAAAGTTTGGTTATAGGCCTATATTTTGTACAGGCAGATTTATCTTAACCTGTTTCAGCAGAAACGACCAAAACAAGCTCATCTGAACACTTGTGAAGCATTATCTTCGGCTGCACAAACTGTTACTTTACTGCCATCGGTGTAAAATGAAACAAGGCTGGAGCTCAGACCTATAACTGTTAAAAATATATATATTTCACCTCATTATACGTTTTTATGGAAGCCTTGAGGTCAAAACAAAAAAAAACAAAAAGAAAAAAAGGTATGTCATTTGGGTAGTAGTAGGTTTTTTTGTTTTTTTTTTGCACCAACAGCTCCCAAAAAAATAAATAAAAAATGTGTGTGTGTTTTTTTTGTTTTTTTATTAGTAGCATTACTAGGAGTAGAAGTAGTATATAGGTATAACCAATATACTGGGAAAACAATTAGGCTCTGGAGTGTTTTTTTTTTTTTTTTCCATTAGCCACATAAACAGTAAAAAACATTTTTTTCAGGTGTTTGTTTCTTATCTTTCTTTTTTTTTTTTTTTTTTTTAACACTTGCCGTTCAGGGTTTCCGTACCTTTCTAATGTAAAGGACTATAAATTAACTATCTTATTGTCACGGTAATTCAACAATTAGCATGGCAAGAGTGCATTTCCTGGTTTGTGAACAATAAAATGCTATTAATCACCCTGCTTTTTTTACAACACATCTGTACTTGGGCAAAACAAAATTTACTATGGGGGAAAAAAATAAAAAATAAATAACGCAGTTACAGTTTAATGTGGATTGGATGTCTGGAATCCAGTATCAGAGACAAAAAGCTGAAGAACACAAACAGATAAAGAACAAAAGAAGGACTAAAACACCACACATGAGGGAAAGCCAAAAAGGACGACCGTAGAAGTGTTAGATGGTAGACATAAATATAAACGAGTGCAGGAGTTGTACCGTTGAGAGCGGACAGGTAGCTGCGTGCACTGCTGGCCTTCTTGGTGAGGTCCAGGGTGATGTCCATGTGGGCCTGGACCTCCTCCTTGACCTCCTCCAGAGCGGCGTGCAGGTCGCTCTCCCAGTACTCCTGATCCAGCAGCTCCATCAGCTCCTCCAGCTGCGGCCGCGTGCTGTAGTACCACGTCCTCTTGCTCTCCCGCTCGCCCTCCTCCTCGCTGCAATCACACACAGAGAAGGTCAACATTCACAGACAAGAGACCTTCAATAACAGTGGTACAAATGCGTAAAGTCATCCCTATTATTATATTTAATTTAGGTCTGAAATCGCATTTTGAGTCGCAGCATTGATCAAATCGCAAACGCTGCAGTTCTTTAGGTGATAACAAACCTCAAATGGGTTCCAGTCAAATGGTAACGGAGGGAAACAGGGGCAGATTTTTTACATTCAAATGTCTCTTATTCAGAAACTAGAGGGACTATTGAAATAAGTAAAGTATCAGAATGTAGGAAAGAGTTACACTCCAACAGGGTAAAGTTAAACCTGTGATATTCTTTCAAGTTGTTGACAAAAAATTTAAAACTCATGTCGGTAACGGAGGGAATGAAATATGCAGCAGCACTTTTTGGGCAATAAATACAAACAGTGATAACTCTTGGTTCTCACTTACATATCCTTAACAAACTGGTTTGAATGTTTGCTTCATATAGTTTTCTACCATATGGTACAAGATTAGGTTGAAAAACCTCTTACTTTTTGAGTCATGAGATTTTTTTATTAAGAAAGGTCATGGTAACGGAGGGAAAAGTAACGGAGGGAAAATTGTGCAAACAAGTAGAAGGTGCATGATTTTGCATAATTTGTCAACTTTTTTCTTCTGAATACTTTAATATTACTTCAAAATGAAAGGAAACTATTTCTATAAAATATGTCAGTCCTTCCAAGAAATTTTTATCATTTTAAATACATTTTTTTTTTTTAAATCATGTACCTTCATCAACAGTTCAAAGATGGAATAACACAAGATATGATGAAATACATCCATTTATTTACATGATTTGCAGGTCTTTGAAATTTGGGAAATAATTTTTGTTCCATGTTTCATACATGGTCTGTTTAAAACGTATGTAACTTTAGAACCAAAAAAAAAGTAAACAGTTTCATAAACTAGAGTACATATGTATCTGTTCAATACATTTTTATATCAGATGCATTAACTTGAATTTTTGGCCTTGCTGTTTACTTCTGCTTGACCGGGCCCAGATATATCCAGACCGTGTACCATTCTTTCTTTTGAATTTCAATTAAGAATGAAAAGCAATAAAATGGGAAAACAGTTTGACACTAAAACAGAATAATGAAATAACAAACAAACAAAAAAATGACCTCTATTTCCAATATTTATTAAGTTTATTTTAAATAACACCAACCAAAAAAAATAATCAGTCTCTGTGCCTATTTTAATTTAGTTGTTTTTATTCTCGCTGGTTTATTTGCTCCGGAAGTTTTGCTGCTAGAAGGACTAACCTGAAAAATCGTTGCAATTTTGTGTACAAACATGTAGTCTTCCTTTATTGCAACACTTTTACATTCCAGTCATAGAAAGTAATTGTTGAACTCCAGGACGAGAAACAGAAAGCGGCAATAAACTCTCCTTTGTTCAGCTGACACCGTAGAGCTATAATAAAATCATTAATTTTTTTTATTATAGATCCATGGTTGACACTGCAGCAGAACTTCCGTGGCAAATAAACCAAAGTGAATAAAATATCAAAATTAAAATAGTTTTTTTTGGTGTTATAGGAAATCAACTTTAAATTAAATATTGGAAATAGAGGTAAAAGTCTGTTTTTTTGTTTGACACTAAAACGGAAAAATTAAATAAACAGTTTTCCCATTTTACGGTTTTCGTTCATAATTGAAATTCAAAAGAACAAATGGTACACAGACCATATCCTTCTGTTGTTTTGTTTTTCTCTTGTTATTAAGACCTCTACAAATGTGTTTTCAAATGCATGGGAGTTTTAGATAATAATATCAGTTCATATTTCTGTATTCCCAATCTTTTTTTTTTTTAAACAAATATCGCAAATATGATCGAAACTGTATTCTTTTAATCCAATTAGTTTGACTGAATCCAGCGTCTACTAAGGTGCTGCACAGAAATAATTAAAAACAAATCAGAAAAAAAACAACAGTATGGCGTGTTCCCTTGAGTCTTGGTTGTGTAGAAGTGAGCGGTCGTATCTCCTGGGGTATGTCGGTGAGTTCATTCAAGCCTGAGATAAGCTATATTTACCCGTACAGATATTAAGCACAAATCCAACAAGGCCTACAAGTGTGTCTGAGGTTATAGTCGTTGAGTTTACAAATGACCTTTCCACTTCAAATAATAACAACATGTATTTATCTGGGATATAAAACCATTGTGTGAATCATTTAGTAATTACACAGCCACATTCTGAGCCTAATTGCCGTTGTATTTCCATGTGGACTCAAAAAGACAAACTGGAAATGACGTGGACACACAGACTAACGCAACTTTAAGAGAAATGTTGTCGTATTTCTTCAGTTATCTGCTAAATTAACATTATCATTACCAGAAAATGGTCCAATATTAGATCGCCTATTCCTTGTTTTCCTAGTCTTATTCACCAGCCGGTTTCACTTCGTGGAAACCGTCTGACCTCACAGTGTTAGAATTCGTTCTCTTGACTGTAGGCGGGTACTTTTTTTATTTAACCAGTCGCTGCTATTTGGTCGTGACGTATGTAATGCGCCACTAACACTTACGAATTGACTCAATGCAATAGTTTTGGTTCTTTTTCTATTCTTCTAGTTAGTTTAGTTAGTTTGGTTAGGGAAGGAAGGTCGGTGAGTAAGTGAGTAAGTAAGGACGTAAGTATTAAGCAAGGAAGCAAGGACAGAAGGAAGGTAAGTAAGTTCGGTCGGTGAGTAAGGAAGGAAGGAAGGAAATAAGTAAAGAAGTAAGGAAGTTCGGTCGGTGAGTAAGGAAGGAAGGAAGGAAGGAAGGAAGTATGGTTGGTCGGTCGGTAAGTAAGTGAGGAAGTAAGTAAGTAAAGGAGAAAGTAAGAAAGTAAAGAAGTAAGTAAAGAAGTAAGAAAAGGAGTAAGTAAAGGAGTAAATGAGTGAGTAAGTAAGTAAGTAAAGGAGTAAATGAGTGAGTAAGTAAGTAAGTAAAGGAGTAAATGAGTAAGTAAGTAAGTAAAGGAGTAAATGAGTGAGTAAGTAAGTAAAGTAAGTAAAGGAGTAAGTAAGTAAGTAAAGGAGTAAATGAGTAAGTAAGTAAGTAAAGGAGTAAATGAGTAGTAAGTAAGTAAGTAAAGGAGTAAGTGAGGAGTAAGTGAGTAAGTAAGTAAGGAAGGAACGAAGGAAGGTCAGTGAGTAAGTAAGTAAGTGAGTAAATTTTTATTTATATAGCGCTTTTCACAGAGCAATGACGTCTTTCCCCTCGATAGAATTCGCCAAGCATTCTCTTTGTTCCGGCTTTAAATCCTCGATCTCGAGAATCGATGCCAACACAGAATGTATGTCTCTTCGCTGATTGGCAGGTGCCCAGACTCGCACTTCCAGGGTTCTTTGCAAACCGTCTAGTGTATTCCAATTCCTGACCTAGTCACTGGCGAGAAATGAAATTGAAGGGAGGCAGTAGGTAGCTCCAGCCTGGTTATTGTTCTTCAGTTATTTTAGGAAAGTGATGAATTGTTTTATGAATTAACTCAATGAAATAGTTTTGTTTCTTTTTGGGTCGTTCTAGTTTTCAGTTTTGATCACGCCGCATTTAGGAATTAAACTGAAAGCCAGACGTTTCAATTACATTCAGCGGCGGTGTCTACAGCGGCATCAAAGACAGTTTACCCATCCAAAGGTTTCGTGAACAAAATCGAGTCTGCGTGATGGAAACCTAAAAGCTTTACTATGAAACACATTTCCAGGATGTGCCATAAATGCTTCTTTGAAAAAGCCTCCTCTGCCGTTTCCAATACACGACTGGAAAATGCCATTAAGCCGAGGGCAATGAGCGTTCTGACTGGAACATCAGCGCACACGCCTGTTGTTACAAACGGTCAGATATTGGACACAGCTCCGCCACAAACATAAGTGGGTGTAATTTCGTTTACAATAGGACATGTAAAACTCCAGCACACAAAAGAGCTGGTTAACATGACACTGCTAATGATCTTGTTACTGGGGACAGATGAAACAGTAAGTCAACATGATCTGAACAAAACTAAAGTGTCTAGTTTTCTTTTTTCATGATATCAAATCGTCAAAAGTCTCACAATAATATCGTGGGCCATCACAATATATCGAATTACAAGTCTCGAGTTATGGTGCAGCGATATAGCTAAAAAAAACAAACAAAAACTACGTATACCATGATCCTTTGCTCCGTTTCAGCGCCGATTACTAGTACATGAAGAAATAACCACTTGTTTTTAACCACTTTAAAGCTTAATTCTTTAGATGATAACAGAACCGAAGGCTTGTCAAGGCATTTTAAAAAGGAAAAAGCAGCATATTCATAATTTTCTTAGCCTCCACAAAATATCGCAATAAATATCGTACCGTGAGGTGTCTACCGTGAAAGTATCGTACCGAGAAATGCGGATATCGTTACATCTAGGGCTGGGCGATATGGATCAAAAAATATATCTCGATATATTTTGCTATATCTCGATATACGACATATATCTCGATATATGTTCAAGAAAAAATAACCCCCTAAAACTGAAAACTTGCAAAAACAAATCTGCCAAATTCCACAAGGTCCTTTTTTTTAAATTGAAGTGTAAGAGGAACATTTAAGATTACAGAAAACCCTCATTACATAAATAATAATTTAACTGTAAAATAAAAGAAATAATACACATTTCCTTCTTTTCATTCATAAATAAAACAACTCAACACAAGCTCATCTTTGTATTAACTCTGTTATCCAAACCAGAACCATAACCATGAGCTCATTTAGCAGAAGAAGCTCAGGATGCTCCTCATTTCAATAGATCCATGTTATTATCCAGCAGTGAGGAGCTCTGAGGTTTCCCACAATCCACTGCAGATCAAACCCAACGTTTCCAAACACTATTGTACAAGTGACACTGCAGCAGATTATTAATTAAAATATTCTGCATAAATAAACTTTACATTGCTAAACTTTACAATATATAAAGCACAACGACTCTAGAGCCACATCAGCCCGTTTGCGATAATAATGTGTTTAATGCAGTTTTGCGCACGTGTGTTTACGTTTTACAGAAACGAAACTTAAGCGCATGGCTCATTTGCATAAACAGCACTTCTCATGCAGCTCAGCTCGTTTAGCTTCTTTCGGGCTAAAGGACGCGACTCGGTGGAACATGAGGATGTGCTGCTGATGGTTTTGTCTGTAAATGGTGGAAAATGTTCGTGGTGCTTGAAGCTTTTCACTGGCACCAACTTTCGGCGTTCACGGTGATAGTGAGGAGTGAAGGAGACACGAGCGAACAAAATCAGGGAGGCGGGGCGCGGGCGACGAGAGAGAAGGTAAACAAGCGAAGCGGCAAAATCAGAATTGAATATAAGCATTATATCGATATATACGATATGTCAGAATTCATATCGAGTTTAAAAACTATCTCGATATATTTAAAATATCGATATATCGCCCACCTCTAGTTACATCCCTAGTGTATATAGTAGTATATCAGCGAGAAAGACAAATATGGTCTTTAACCTACTTAAGTTCAGCGGTATAGACTTTAATATGCATTTTCACATTTATTTTTAGCATATAGTTCGGGAAAGCAGACAGAATGAGCATCTCTACAAATATTGAATGAGAGTTACAGACACTAGATACTAGGGGTTAGAGCTGGGTATCATTAAGAAGTTGCCGATACGATACATATCTCAACATAGTGCACTTTCTGTTCGATACGATACATTTCAACTCGAGTCGATACAGTTCAATAAAAAATAAAGGCTAAATTGTGGCTGTGACACTAAAAGTCTTCGTTAAACCACTTCTTGTGCAAAGCTTATATGAAACACAAACATTTTAATTATGAAAACAGTGAAAATTTTGCTTTCTTTTAATAAATTCAAAAATAAATTCAGTTTCAAATGTCAAATGTGTTTCCTTCCACTAAACAAACAACAAAAGTGTAGCGCTGTAACAAAATAATTTAGTAAAATATACCAAAAAAATACCCTGACGCAATATATCGATACAGCAGCCAACAATATCGATACTGTATCATCACATTAAACGATTTGATATATCGATATTTTGATATTTCTGCACAGCTCTACTAGGGGTCTGCAAAAATATCAAAATTGATGAAATTTAAGACCTTTGTGAAAAAAAAATAAGACTTTGACACCTAACCCTAACCATAATTTAAGACTTTTTAAGGAATTTGTTTAGGAACATGAAATTTAAGACCTTTTTAAGACTTTTAAGACCCCGCAGCTACTCTGTTTTAGTATCACAGCCACGATTTAGCCTTTATTTTTTTTACTGAACCCTATCAAATCGATTTGAAATACACCGTATTGAATTGAAAAAGCATTGTATTGTATATGTGGCCTATGTGTCGAGGTTTGTATCGTATCGTCAACTTCTTAATGATACCCAGCCCTACTTGATACTACTACTTGCATAAAAAGATAACGTATTGGTCCAATCAGAGTACTGTGTTCTACAAAGGAAAAATGCAAGTCACGCAATGTTTTCCTTTCACTTTAGGAAACTAAGTGTATTCAGAATAATAACGCTAAAGTGTACTGTGAATAGTTTTTTGCGATGACTTTTAAAATTTGCAATAGGAAAACAAAATCAAATATTCTTTTTTTTTTTCCAAACTCTCCTGTCCTGAGCTCACGGTGACCTCCAAAAATCCTCTCTGGGCTCCACGTGAACAAAATAAAGACGATCAAATGAAAGAGTAACTGTAGTTTAGCATTAACATTCTGATTATGCAGTTTTGGTAAATGTATTCACTTAATTCCAAACACTCCTGACAGATGCTCAACTGTGTTTGTCTCTCCAACAGTCTAATCTGACACGCTGACTAAGAAAATGTCTAGTTTCGTTTTGTCATTTGAAGCATCACAATCATTACAAGCAAAAGGAAAGGAGACTCAGATAATAACTTACACAATAATCCTTCTGTTGAGAAACCAGTACTTCCTCTGGTGCCGGTCGTACCCGATGGGCTCCTGTCTGATGTAAGGCTTGTTCTTCTGCACCTCCATGACGCAGTCGCTGACCCCGGGCACCTGGTGGGCCGCGCACACCTCGCACTGCCACTCGTCCTCGGGCACGGCCTCCAGGGGGGGCTTCACGCACTCCAGGTGGTACACGGCCGAGCACGTCTCGCAGCACAGCAGGTCCCCCAGCCTGTGGCACACCCGGCAGTGGTCGTCGTACTGCATCACGCCGTCGGACATCAGCTCATCACGCGCGAGGTTTGTGGTGAGGAACAGGTCCACCAAGAACTGCAATACTCGTACTTTACTCTCGAGGGGACCGTACGGGTACTCGTCTGTCTCTAGGTAAGGAAGAACATGGTGATATTCTTTGTCGCTCTCACAGTACGAGCGCAGCACTTCAGGCCAAGTCATGCCGTCTATGAAGAACAAAGTGGAGTTCACACTGTCTTTGAGGTCGGTAGGGCCGAAGGTAGTATTGGAGGTGTCCTCTTCTCGTAGTATAACCTTCAGTAGAGCTATGTGCGTCTCCGAGATTAAAGTACTTTGCTCTTGGCCCAAAAGAGCAGCACAGAAGTCCTCAAAGCGGAAAGGCGAGAGGCGCAGCACAGAGCTGAAGTTGCGCAGCACTTCGTAGATGGAGACTGTACTGAGAAGCTCCTCGTTAGGCACCAGGAGGTCCTCAGAGGAGTCTGGAAGCACCAGAGGGGGGATCTCTTTCTCCTCCAGGATGGGTGTGCGGGGCCGTGGAGCTCGTCCCCGTCTTTTACCTGAAACATACAAATGGAATGTTAGATTATAAAAGGTTATGGTTGTCATCTGTCTATGTGTAGTGTTAATGTAGTTATGGTACTGTTGCGTTTGGGCTAGGGATGGGCATTCGATGAAATTTTCTTAATCGATTGTCGGAAGAATTAACGATCGATTATCAATTAATCATTAACGTTTTTATATTAAAATGATCATCATTATTATTACTATCTGCACTACTAATCTGCATAAATAAATTCAACTTTACGACATATAAACCGTAACGACTCTAGAGCCACATCAGCCTGTTTTAGATTATAATGTGTTTAATTCAGTTTTGCGCAACTCTCACAGAAACGAAACTTAAAACCACATGGCTAATTTGCATAAACTAAGCGAAGATAAAAAAATAAAAAAAACAGCTCTTGTGCGCTGATGCCGTCAATTTCTCTCAGATTAAAAGACATGATTCAGTGGAATACAGGTTAGTGTGACCATATTTGCGTTTGTCAAAACCAGGACACCGTACGGGGGGAGGGAGGTGGGGACTCGTCATCGACATTGAGCAACTCTCACCTGGTAAAGCTTTTTCCCACTGGACACAGAAACATATGTTCCTGCTTTGTACACTGTGCACATGGACTCACACTTGTCCCGAACGCAACGGAAAGCGTAGAATTTTTTGTACAAGTCATCGTTAAATACACATTTGTGCTTCGGTACGTTGCAGACTGACCGAATGTTTCTGTTTGCTCGCTCCTTCTGAGTGCAGAGAGACACATGTACAGACCCGTTTGGTCACACTACGCACAGCAACCTGCATTCGGTTTGTCGATTAAAATTAACGTAATCGATGAAATTCTTAATGATCAATTATCCATTAATCGATTAATCATGCCCATCCCTAGTTTGGGCACCTTTTGTTTTCCAATGTTTTTTATTGTTTATATTCTTTGGAGCATTTTCCCCTAGTTTTGTTTTTCTAAGTTAGTTATGTTTTTGTAGTATTTTTTTACTCATTTCCAGCAGTCACAATAAAGCGATTTAAAATGGTCTTGTGTTCTAGACCAGTGTTTCCCAAATGTTTTTTCTGGGGACCAATATTTTAAAAGCCACAAACCTTTGCGGCCCAAGTCAAAAGACATTATTCATAAATCATAAAATAAACGTGGATACTGAGGATAATGTATTGTTGACGGAGTGATCGTGTCTCTCTGAACAATTATCATTACTTAAGTTTTAAACAATGAAAAACAGTAATTGAACCAGTAATAAAAGGTCCATAAGTCGCCTGTTTGGACATTAAATGTGGCCCATTTCTTTTTCTTTTCCAATTGAATCAGCGATATTGGAACAAAAAGTCAATAAAATAATTCAAAAAGATTAGAAATTATTCAAAACATGTCTTAACATTTCAACCTGCATGCAGATCATGACAAGGTGACCTAAAAAAAAATCTCTTGCGACCCCGTCTTTGGGAAACAATGCTCTAGATCAGACATGTCCAAACTATGGCCCGTGGACCAAATGCGGGCATCAGACAATTTTTCTTGGTCTTCAGGCTTCCAGGTGATAAAAAGGTTTTGAAAATCTACCTTGATTAAGCTAATATTTAAAAATTTGTGTTGGGGTTTTACAGAAATCAGCATGAATAGACTGAGACCGATGGCTCGTTCTAACGTGTTAAACATGCACATATTTCCATTATTCACTGTATTGGGCACCGATCTACGGCCCTCGATCGGCCTTCTGCTTCGTCTGTGTTTAGATCTGTGGCCCTTGATGAAAAAAGTTTGGACACCCCTGCTCTAGATTATTGAATTGTAGGTTCTAATGTGTCATTTATTTAGTACCAATTTAAGATGATTAATTTGCATAATATTGTTTGTGAAACTTCAGATCAGATAATTTTGCTCATTATAATACTTTGCATTTAAATTTACACATTTGTATAGAAAAGCTTGTGTCAGTCACTTCGTAATGTGTGTAAATAAACTCATGCACATGTCTCTGAGCTGCACTTGTTGCTGTAGGACGGGGGTGTCCAAACTTTTTTCATCAAGGGCCACGTATCTAAAGACAGACGAAGCAGAGGGCCGTAGATCGGTGCGCAATACAGTGAATAATTAAAATATGTGCAGGTTTAACACGTTAGAATGAATAAAGATTGATGGCTCATTCTAAGATCCTTAAAAAAACACACTAAATATTAAATATGAGCTTTCTCAAGGTAGATTTTCAATAAACTTGCAGTAAAAAGTAAAATTTTAATTGATGCAAGGTCATTTGGGCCAATTCACCTAGAAGTCTGAGGGCCGCATTTGGTCCACGGGCCATAGTTTGGACATGCTTGCTGTTGGAGATGCACGAGCTCACTTGCCGGTTAGCCCCATAATTAACTTAATTTCCTTCCCTGATAATTAACAGTGTTTTATAACTAATAGTTAATTCATCTTTCAGTTTCGGGGCACGCGTGTCAGTGCAAATACGACAAATATAAACACCCGAGGTCTAGATCAGGCATGTCCAAACTCTGGCCCGTGGACCAAATGCCGCCCTCAGACAATTTTTTCTTAGCCCAAATTACCTCGCATCAATTAAAAATTAACTTTTAACGGCACATTTTTAAAAATTCTACCTTGATAAAAATAAAAATTAAATATTAGTGTGTAGCTTTAAGGACCTTAGCGTGAATAAAGACTGATGGCTCATTCTAACGTGTTAAAACATGCACATATTTCAATTATTCACCGTAATGAGCACGTCACACATTTGTATACAAAAGCTTGTGTCGGTCATTTCATAATGACTAAATAACTAAACTCGTGCACATGTCTCTGTTCAGTTGCTGGTCAGCCCCTTAATGAACTCTATTTCCTTCCCTGATTATTCACTGTATTGAGCACTGATCTACGGCCCTCGATCGGCCCTCTGCTTCGTCTGTGTTTAGATCTGTGGCCCTTGATGAAAAAAGTTTGGACACCACTGACCTAGATTATTGAAATGCAGGTTCTAATGTGCTCTGACGTTTATTTAATACCAATTTAAGATGAATAACTTGCATAATATTGTTTGTATTCAGCTCATTATAATACTTTGGTATACAAATGTGTGAATATAAATGCAAAGCTTGGGTCTGTCACGTTATAATGTGTGTAAATAAACTCGTGCACATGTCTCTGAGCTGCACTTGTTGCTGTTGGAGATGCACGAGCTCACTTTGCCGGTTAGCCCCTTAATGAACTCTATTTCCTTCCCTGATAATTAACAGTTTTTTTATCACTAATACTTAATTCGTGTTTCAGTTTCGGGGCACGCGTGTCAGTGCAAAAACGACAAATATAAACACCCGAGGTCTAGATCAGGCATGTCCAAACTATGGCCCGTGGACCTCAGACAATTTTTTCTTGGCCCAAATTACCTCGCATCAATTAAAAATTTACTTTTAACGGCACGTTTTTTAAAAATCTACCTTGATAAAGCTAAATACTAAATATTATTGTGCAGTTTTAAGGATCTGAGCGTGAATAAAGACTGATGGCTCATTCTAACGTGTTAAACATGCACATATTTCAATTATTCACCGTAATGAGCACGTCACACATTTGTATACAAAAGCTTGTGTCAGTCACTTGATAATGTGTGTAACTAAACTCGTGCACATGTCTCTGAGCTGCACTTGTTGCTGTAGGAGATGCACGAGCTCACTTGCCGGTTAGCCCCTTAATGAACTCTATTTCCTTCCTTGATTATTCACTGTACTGACCACCGATCTACGGCCCTCGATCGGCCCTCTGCTTTGTCTGTGTTTAGATCTGTGGCCCTTGATGAAAAAAGTTTGGACACCACTGCTCTAGATTATTGAAATGCAGGTTCTAATGTGCTCTGATGTTTACTTAATACCAATTTAAGATGATTAATTTGCATAATATTGTTTGTATTCAGCTCATTATAATACTTTGCATTTATATTCACACATTTGTATACCAAAGCTTGGGTCTGTCACGTTATAATGTGTGTAAATAAACGCCCCTGCTCTAGATTATTGAAATGCAGGTTCTAATGTGCACTGATGTTTATTTAATACCAATTTAAGATTATTTATTCACATAATATTGTTTGTATTGCTTGTATTCAGCTCATTATAATACTTTGCATTTATAGTCACACAACAGCTTCGTAATGTGTGTAAATAAAGTCGTGCACATGTCTCCGAGCTGCACTTGTTGCTGTTGGAAGATGCACGAGCTCAGTTTGCCGGTTAGCCCCTTAATTAACTCCATTTCCTTCCCTGCTAATTAACAGGTTTTTTTTAATCACTAATACTTAATTCTTGTTTCAGTTTTAGGGCACGCGTGTCAGTGCAAAAACGACAAACATAAACCCCCGATTTAGCCCAAAACTGACGCGGGCGCACGGTTTGTTTTGACAGGAGACAACGTGAGCTAATGTGGCGCGCTAACGTTAGCATGCTAGGCGGCTAAGAAGCTGTCAAATGTGAGTGTAAACAAAAGCCCGGGCGTTTATAAATCCACGCCCGCGTGCTCCGGAGTGTCCGTGTGCAGGGAGCGGACACGATGCAAGCTCACACCGGGGGCACAGTGACACCTGCCCCCCCGCGCACGGAGCCCCCAGACACCGCGGCCTGGTCCGTGTTCCATTCTCCATTTTGAACAATACCGCGCTCCGCTTCCTGCTCTCTCCCCGGGATAAGAAGCTCTGAACCGGGGTGTTGGAGCTCCGTGGACGCGGGTGGGTGTCTGCGCGGTCGTACCCGGGGTGCTGGCGTGCGTGCTCTGGCTCCTGAAGCTGCTCTCGGTGCAGTAGCTCGCGTCATCCTCCTCCTCCTCCTCCAGCTCGTCCAGCGGCTCCTCATCCTCCAGGCAGTCCGAGTCCGCTTTGAGGCCCTCTTCCTCCTCGGACTGCGGCTCTTCCTCCGCGAACTCCTCTTCCTCGTCGGACCGCAGGCTCACGGCGTCCTCCTCCTCCTCCTCGTCGCTCTCGTGGTCGTCGTACACCACGGTCTTGGAGCATTTGCCCCTCCTGCCTCCGCGGGCGCCTCTGCCTCCTCTGCCCGCTCCTCCGCCGCCGCCGCCGCCGCTGCTACCACCTCTGCTGCCGCGCGCCTTCCCCCGGCCGGACGCGCTGCCGGAGCCCCGTTTCCTCTTCGCTTTCACCGGCTTGGGGCTCTCCCTCGTCGGGCTCTCCAGGTCCTCGTCCCCGCTGTCCCTCGCCCTGGGTTTGATGTTCCTCCGGGGTCGCAGGCCGCGGGTGGGCGCCGGGGCTGGCTCCTCGCTGGGTGCGGGTTTGGACGGCCTGCCCCTGCCTCTGCCTCTCATCATGGGCCGGAGTCTTTTCTCTTGGCGAGCCCCGGTCCGTGCGCGTCCTTGGCCAACGCGGACGCCTGCGAAAGCGCGACCTCCGCAAAGCTTAGCCGGCGGGGGCCCGAACGGTGCAGTCGCCCAGTGAAGCCCCCGTGCCTTTTCGGGTGTGAAAGCTCAAAATGTTAGCCCGGCGTCCCATTTGGATTCGCCTCGAGCCGCCATTTTTCTTCTCCTCCGCCGCTGCCTCTGAACAACAGGGCCCTGCGCGGTCACGTGGTGTCGCTCACAGAAAGCACATTTCCATTCTTTCTCTGCACAATAATATAACATTTTTTAAAATAATATTGTCTACATAACACTCATGAAGGCATATTTCATCATCGATTTAAATTATGCATAAATAATCCACTTAAATCGAATCATTATGTCACCTAAGATTTCACACGCACATGCTCAAATTTTACTCCTTTATTTGAGACATAAACATGATTTAATTAATAATAATATTCTATGCTCAAAACGCGTCATAAATATAGCAAAAGAAAAGCGTTATACACAAAAAGGCGCGTTGATAAACAGTGTGAGAGCGCCCTCTACCCCCGTGCGCAGGCGTTGTTTTAACACAATGGTGCAATTGTAATTAATTTAAATAATGTACTTGGATTATAGACAAGTAAATTACTCAAAAGCTCTTATGAGTGGGTGGATAGTAGATGGATAATTTGATTGTTTATATAAACGTTTCTCTTTGTCATGCAGAGTTTTGACCAGTAGGTGGCAGCGATCACCCACTGATGATCACAGAGAAGCTCCTGAACTGATTATGTTTGATTTTACCAGAGACTGTACAGAGTTTATTAGATTCTCCTCAGGGCCGTGAATGTAAACAGCAGCTATAGAACAGGATATAGTTTGAGTACAAATATCTACAGCAGGACAAACATCAGAAAACATCAAAAAACATATTTGGTGTGTTTCTGTCAGAGCCTCTGTGGGGAGACATTATAAACAAACAAAAATAAGCAGTTAGTGTGTTTGTCTTACCTCTCTCAAGCAGAAGTAAACAGCAAGGCCAAAAATTCAAGTTAATGCATCTGATATAAAAATGTATTGAACAGATACATATGTACTCTAGTTTATGAAACTGTTTACCTTTTTTCTGTACCATTTTTGGTTCTAAAGTTCCATACGTTTTAAACAGACCATGTATGAAACATGGAACAAAAATTATTTCCCAAATTTCAAAGACCTGAAAATCATGTAAATAAATGGATGTATTTCATCATATCTTGTGTTATTCCATCTTTGAACTGTTGATGACGGTACATGATTAAAAAAAAAAAAAAAGTATTTAAAATGATAAAAATTTGCTTGGAAGGACTGACATATTTTATAGAAATAGTTTCCTTTCATTTTGAAGTAATATTAAAGTATTCAGAAAAAAAAAGATGACAAATTATGCAAAATCATGCACCTTCTACTTGTTTGCACAATTTTCCCTCTGTTACTTTTCCCTCCGTTACCATGACCTTTCTTAATAAAAAATCAAATTAGTCAAAAAGTAAGAGGTTTTTCAACCTAATCTTGTACCATATGGTAGAAAACTATATGAAGCAAATATTCAAACCAGTTTGTTAAGGATATGTAAGTGAGAACCAAGAGTTATCACTGTTTGGATTTATTGCCCAAAAAGTGCTGCATATTTCATTCCCTCCGTTACCGACATGAGTTTTTAAATTTTTTGTCAACAACTTGAAAGAATATCACAGGTTTAACTTTACCCTGTTGGAGTGTAACTCTTTCCTACATTCTGATACTTTACTTATTTCAATAGTCCCTCTAGTTTCTGAATAAGAGACATTTGAATGTCAAAAATCTGCCCCTGTTTCCCTCTGTTACCGTTGGACCGGACCCATCTGACTAATTCATGCTGCTGTTGTGTCCTTGGGTGAGACACTTTGCCCCAGGGCAGGTGTGGCTACATGTGAACTGCTGTTGTTGTGCTTTAAGAAGCTTGTCAAAATGTTAAACACTGGTCACATTTTTATATACACCTTTTAATTTACACATTTTACATTTTATTTACACCTTTAAAGCACTCAAAGCACTTTACATCAAGGAACCACCTACACATTCACACACACATTCATACGCACACTGGCGAGGTGGGTTAAGTGTCTTGCCCAAGGACACAACGACAGCGTTCATCTGTGGGAGCTGGAATCACACCAGCTCAACCTGTATTGTTTATGTTGAGAGCTGGATTTGAACTGCCAACTCTAACAACGCTCTACCAGGACTAAACCAGATCTAAACCAGAACTGAACCAGGATTAAACCAGGTCTAAACCAGGACTGAACCAGGACTGAACCAGGACTGAACCAGGATTAAACCAGGTCTAAACCAGGACTGAACCAGGATTAAACCAGGTCTAAACCAGGACTAAACCAGGTCTAAACCAGGATTAAACCAGGTCTAAACCAGGTCTAAACCAGGACTGAACCAGGATTAAACCAGGTCTAAACCAGGACTGAACTAGGACTAAACCAGGTCTAAACCAGGATTAAACCAGGTCTAAACCAGAACTAAGCCAGGTCTAAACCAGGAGTGTCGGGACAAGCCCAGAGGTGCGCTGAGACCGGGACTGAGATCGGGACCAGACCGGGACAGAAACAGGACTGATCCCAGGACTGATCCCAAGACAAAAACAGGACTGCAATAGGTCTAAACCAGGACTAAACCAGGTCTAAACCAGGACTGAACCAGGACTTAAACCAGGTCTAAACCAGGAGTGTCAGGACAAGCCCAGAGGTGCGCTGAAACCGGGACTGAGACCGGGACTGATACCGGGACCAGACCGGGACTGATACCTGGACCAGGACTAGGACTGAACCAGGACTGATCCCAGGACTGAACCAGGTCTAAACCAGATCCCAGTGTCAGTCCCGGTCTCAGTCCTAGTTCAGTCCTGGTTCAGTCCTGGTTTAGACCCGGTTCAGTCCGACATCACCGTTTAAGTCACGAAAAACGGAATTCGAACCGAACCATTATCCGTTTTTTCTTTTCCATTCTTCATTTAAACACAAAATCTGAAAAAATGAACCATTATCCATTTTTTTCATTTTGGTTTTGGAGACAAATAACGTCGCAAATAGTCGTTTTCTTTCGTTTTCTTATTTTTGATTTTATTTTGAAAAAACGAACGAACCAACGACACACGGATCATCCCACTGTGCATCTTCACAAACAACAACAAACGTGAATAAAACTCAAACTCGAACTCGAATTCCGCTCGTTCCTTTTCACCAAAACCTCCGCTCACACAAAAGACCGAAGTCCGTCCTTTTGTAAACCTCGTCCTTTTCACTTTTAGACCCAGAGTAAAGTGTGTGGATAAAGGAGTCAGTGATGCGACGTGATGTAAAAGTGCAGCTGATGTAAGCGAGAGGGAGCAGACGGAGCAGCAGACCGGACGTAATCATGACCTCGTGAGAATACTGCAGCTGGGGACGGGTCATTACAGTACTGCAGTATTGGGTACTGTATATTTCCTGGTGTCTGATGTCGGTTTCATGAGGAAATGTCTCGTTATTGAAACCGAGAAGTCAATTTGTGACGTAATGAGTTTGATTATTGGATTTTCATAAAAGGGAAATTAAAGAATCATTGATGAAGATATCAAAAATATTCTACTACTAATACTGCTTGTACTGCTACTACTAATACTACTACTACTACTGATAGTACTACTACTACTAATACTACTACTACTGCTGCTAGTACTGCTTGTACTGCTATTACTAATACTACTACCACTACTGCTACTACTGCTAGTATTAATACTACATTAATATTCTATTACTACTACTACTACTACTACTACTACTACTACTACTACAACTACTACTACAACTGCTAGTACTGCTACTACTACTACTAGTACTACTACTACTACTACTACTACTACTGTTACTATCACTACTGCTACTACTACACCTATTAGTATTTTATTACTATTACTACTACTACTACTACTACTACTGGAGGAAAGTGGGGATGGAGAACAGGACTGATCCAGGTCTGGGACCAGAGCAAGACCGAGACCGAGACTGAGACCAACACCAGACGCGGACCAGACCGAGACTGAGACCAGACCAAAACTGAGACCGGGACCAGACCGGGACCAGACTGGAGGCTCAGAGCCCCTGCAGGACCGGAGCTTGAAGCTGAGGCTCGAACCCCGCGGAGGCTCAGAGTCAAAGCTCAGAGTCCTAGTCTGGTCCCCGCTCTGGTCCCGGACCTGGATCAGTCCTGGTTCAGTCTGTATGTGGTGCAGAAGTCCGGCATCGCAGTCACAGAAGTCACGTAAACGGGAAATGGATGTTATCTGTTTTTTCCATTTTTCATTTAAACACAAAATCAAAAACTGAAAAGAACAAATCATTATCAGTTTTTCATTTTGGTTTTGGAGACAAATAATGAAGAAAACTGTTTTTTTTCCATTTTCTTATTTTTGGTTTTATATTGAAAAACGAATGAACGAATGATACATGGATTTCGTGAGTTTGGTAAATTTATGTTCTGTTGTTTATGCTATAGTTATCAGAAAAACTGTTAATGTGACACTGAGTGCGTTTACATGTACATCAATAACCCGGTTATGATCGGGTTTTTTGAGTATCCCGGTTTCTTGATGGTGCATGTAAACGCAGTAACCCGGTTATGGCAGTATCCTGGTTATTAGAAACTGGGTTACTGTAGCTGGTTTATTCCGATAGTAACCGGGATACTTGTGGCATGTATACGCAGTACCCCGGTTACTGCAACATAAAGTTGAGTGCGCATGCGTCCAAAAGACACTTTCCAGCCTTTCACCACAACAGTAGTGACATAAATAAATTGACCAACATAAATAAAGTGACCAAACGAGTGAAATGACTGTAAAATTAAGAGCTGCGCTAAACCTGCACACGTACAATCTGCACTCGTACGACCTGCACTCGTGTGACGCTGAAAAGCTAAAACATGAACTATCTCCTATACTCTATACGCACGGAACACACTTACCATCATTAGCACCTCTTCTGTCACAGAAATAACACACATAATCCACAGAGTCGTGTCATTTAGTCCAAAAGAAATTGATCACATCAGCGACACAAGGAGCGAGTTGTTTTTATCGCCGCTAACAGTTTATGCTAATTAGCCAAACGGTCTTAAGTTTCGTTTCTGTAAAACGTAAACAAATGTGATCACAGCTGAATTATCTGATCAAACGGGCTGATGTGTCTATAGTGTTTATGGTTTATATGTTGTAAAGTTGAGTTTATTTATGCAGAAGAATCTGCACAGTGGATTGTGGGAGATCTCGTAGCTCCTTAGCTTCTTATGCTAAAGGAGCTCACGGTTTGTATTTTTCCTGGTTTATGAAATTGATTTAAGTTAATTTTTGCGCCTGCGCATTTGTAAGATTATGTCAAGAAACCGGGATACTCCATTTGATCATGTACACGCGGATATGAGTGTCCCGGTTTCTCAGTGCGCATGTAAACACAGTAACACGAATACTGACAGAACCGGGTTATTGATGTGCATTGGGAAGTTTACTTTTAAAATTTATTCCCCTACAGATTACAGATTACATACCCCAAAATGTAGTTTGTAACGTAATCCATTAAATTACTTAAAGTGAGTAACATAATCTGAATACTTTGGATTATTTGATTTGCTGTAGAGAAGCAAAGACGAGGAAATCTTCATATAAGATGTTTTATCTGATAAAAGAAAATACCTGGTTTAGACCTGGTTTAGATCTGGTGTAGATCTGGTTTTAGACCTGGTGTAGACCTGGTTTAGACCTGGTTTAGACCTGGTTTTAGACCTGGTTTAGACCTGGTTTTAGACCTGGTTTAGACCTGGTTTAGACCTGGCATAGACCTGCTTTAGACCTGGCTTAGACCTGGTTTTAGACCTGGTTTAGACCTGGTTTTAGACCTGGTTTAGACCTGGTTTTAGACCTGCTTTAAACCTGGCTTAGGCCTGTTTTAGATCTGGTTTAGACCTGGTTTAAGACCTGGTTTTAGACCTGGTTTAGTGTCCGACAATGAGTGGAATTACGGAAAAAAACAGAAAAAAAACTGTGGATTTAGCCCAAAATGTGAAAACAGGTAAACACCGCCGTGTAATCCATTTATTTCAACAAAGTAACTGTAATCCAATTACCACTCACTGAAACAGTAACTGTAACTGAATACAGTTACTCATCATTTGTACTCTGATTACATAACTCTGGTACATGTAATCTGTTACTCCACAA